>NC_059072.1:296148309-296465074 GCF_020497125.1 Mauremys mutica
AAAATAATTTAGGTTTGCTTCTCTACAGAGAAAGAGAATTGTTGTATTATTCCATTATAGGTGTGTGTAGTCTAAGGGATGGTCAATGTGCTCATGTTGATTTTTTTTTCATTTGACCACCCAATGTAAATTCTCTTCAAGCCAAAACAGATATTTTAAGTAATTTCCTATGGAGAAAAGCATTTTCCATTTTTTTCTTTGTTTTGCCAAGAACAAGAAATTTTTGCAAAATGCTGTACATTGGAACTCAGACTTCGAATGCATCTTAAGAACTCCATTTTTGTGAATCATCAGTCAGAGTTAACCAAAAAAGACTACATGATAGTAAAAGAAGAAGTGGGGGAGGGGGAGGCCTTAGGAAACAGACATTTCTTTGACATGACAATTTAGGAAAGAGAAACTAGCAGTAATATAAGCAGTTCTTATTTTGTTCTTATCATATTATCTTACAATAAAACACTGAAACACCATCTGAGAGACGGAATTCAGACAGTAATTCCAATGATATTAAATGATCTAATTTAGAAAAATGAGTCAAGTGATTCCTACCTCTTTAAAATCCATGGAAAAGAAATAGTCTTCAAGTCTGCAAGTAGATAAGGGGATAAGAAGGGAAGTACAATTTATCTCCTCTAAAATCTTACAGTCATGAATGTTTATTATGGCATAAAGCAGAAAGTGAGAGACACTTATAAATGAGATCCAACAGTCTACCTAGACACATCTTGCTGAAAATAATACTGTTCAGATGGAATCTTTAAGACTTAGATTCTGAAAGCATCAACTATTTTAAAATAAATGTAAGTTGATATATTCATTTGTAACAAAATGAATCTGACATACCATGGCCACTGTAATATGTAATTTCACCCTGGGGATTCAGTTTCCAGAGGTAATATAATTTTCTTTAAAATATTCCTGAAAACCACAAAGGGCTAGATTAAATAAATATCCTAGCCTAGGAATGATATTAATTTTGATGTTTACTCTACCACCGAGAAACAATCAGAGAATACTTTAGTTTGTTAACTACGGAAGAAAGAGTTAGTACTAGTTCAAATGCTCATTTAAATTATTATTTCTTCAATGTATAAAGACTGGGATGGGCTGGTGGAGGGGAGAGGAAGGAAAATTAGATGATTTACATTCGCTTTATTTAAATCTTTTTTTTATTCAATTCAGGCATATTAAAATATGCTCTAAGAGAAGACTACAACATAATGGAGACACAGAACCAAATCCACTGTGGCATGGTTGGTCTAAAAAAAAAAAATGAGTAGCTTGTGCAGTCTATCCTGAAAGGCTCTGAATTTCGTTGAAAAATTACGATAAGACTACTTAGGATCCAGTAAGATGACAGTACAATTGAATACATATACTCTAGTATGGAATGGTCCGATAAGTGCTGTCACACTATTTCGTCTGAGAAAGCCCAATCTTTCCATTGACTTCAGTGCTCGCTAGATGAGTGGGCAAGTCTCTATTTTTGCTTTTTACACCTATTTGATACAAAAAAGCAGCATGCAAGAGTATGTTTCTACCAGCTGAAGTTATACCTCCCTCACATCAGTGGGAAATATATGTATCATTAACCAAGGCATATTGGATTTATTTACAACTCAACAGACATTCACATGGGCCCTGATTCAGTAAAATACTTAAGCATATGCCTAACTTTAAGCACATAAGTAGTCCCATTGAATTCACTGAGACTATTAACAGGATTCAATTTAAGTGTGTACTGTAGTATTTTGCAGGATTGGCGCCGGAATGGTCAGCAGTTTGCAGGACTGACCCTGTGCTTGATGAATGGACCTGTAAAGCAGGACACAATTCAAGTCAAAATAACATTCACAGTTAAAAACTTTTGCTTTCAGACAGGTGGGAACTTTGGAGATGCTGGACATTCTTGCAGGAGTTTGAAAGGATCATTATGGCTCAATTTGAGACAGTATGGGAAGCAAAGTGGTAATAGAAATTGGACATAATCCAGAAAGATAAAATCAAAAAGAATGAAAAGATGAAGTCAAAACTAATAAGAGGAGATTTCAACTCTCCAGACATACAGAAAAAGAGATACAATGAGAGAAATAAATCAAGCAATAGTCTTGTGCTATATCCTCACTATATTAAAAGGTGACAAAAAAGGGAAAGGCTTGACTTTCAGCAGCACAGCTATTATGATGTAAAGACAGAGTACTCACTAATGACTGTAATCCAGTTGGATTCATTATTCCAAACTGAAACAAAAAGAGAAAAAACAAGGATTTTGATTTTAGAAGAATGGGGGAAGTGCTAAAAAGAATCCATGGAGTAAGCTAGCAATGGGAGGAGGGAAGGACACGATGTTCAGAAAGCAATTACTGTATGTCCAAGGGTTATGTGTACCATCTAGCAATAAGTACACTACAAGAAGAAAAAGACCATTGCAGATTAACAAGAAATTGAAAAAGATAAGGATAAGAAAAAAGACATTCGAGAGGCACAAAACATCAGGCAGAGGCAGAATGGAAAGTTTACAGATGAACTTAAGATAGCATAAAACAAAGAAGAAAATCTAAAGCAGAGAATTAAATGAAGACTGCACAAGAAATAAGCTAGTATCAGGAAAACATTTCAAGCACATGTAAGAACAGATCGCTGAGGAATGCAGTAAAGTCTCCATGAGAAAACTGGAGCAGTACAATACTATAATTCAGTCCATGGCCCTTTCCCCTGGACCTGTTTTATTACCACAAAAGTTTGCAGGTGATACCAAGCTGGGAGGGGTTGCAAGTACTTTGGAGGATAGGATAAAAAATAAAAAAGAACTGGACAAACTGGATAAATGGTCTGAAGTAAATAGGATGAAATTCAGTAAAGACAAATGCAAAGTACTCCACTTAGGAAGGAACAATCAGCTGCAAACATACAAAATGGGAAATGACTGCCTAGGAAGGAGTACTGTGGAAAGGGATTGTGGGGTTATAGTGGATCAAAAGTGAAATGTGAGTCAACAGTGTAACACTATTGCAAAAAAAAGCGAACATCATTCTGGGATGTTTTAGCAGGAGTGTTGTAAGCAAGAGAGAAGAAGTAATTCTTCGATTTTACTCCGTGCTGGTTAAGCCTCAACTGGAGTATTTTGTCCAGTTCTGGGTGCCACATTTCAGGAAAGATCTGGATAAACTGGAGAAAGTCTAGAGAAAAGCAACAAAAATGATTAAGGGTCTAGAAAACATGACCTATGAGGGAAGATTGAAAAAATGGGTTTGTTTAGTCTGGAGAAGAGAAGACTAAGGTGGGGAACATGATAACAGTTTTCAAGTACACAAAACATTGTTACAAGGAGGAGGGAGGTAAATTATTCTCCTTAACCTCTTAGGATAGGCAAGGACAGTTTAGGTTGGACATTAGGAAAAATTTCCTGTTGGGGTAGTTAAGCACTGAAATAAATTGCCCAGGGATGTTGTGGAACCTCCATCATTAGAGTTTTAAAAGCAGGTTAGACCAACATCTGTCAGGAATGGTCTAGATAATACTTAGCCCCGCCTTCTGTGCAGGGGACTGGACTAGAAGACCTCTCAAGGTCCCTTCCAGTTCTATGATTCTCTGATTCAAACCAAAATCAAATTAACTCAAAACACCTGTTCCAGCCACCAAAGGCCTTTCCAGTATCAGCAAGCTTGGAGGAGAGAAGATGTGTCCTTCCCTTGAGTCACCTTTTCTGGGGAACTCCTACTTAGTCCTCATGTAGGAACTTCCATCAGAGTTTTCCTTAACCCTCGTCTTCTCTAGACTGACCCAGTTCCTTTCTATAGTCTCCAGCAGGCAGTCACATGATGCTTAGGCAGCTGTTCCCCTCTGCGTGATGGACCCTACCTAGGAACTACAACTCTCAGCAAACTGTGACCCATTGGCTGCACGAGCACATACAAGTCAGTGCTCTGTTACAGAGACAAGGACTGACAAAACATTTAAACACACCAGAAAAAGTTATAAGGGGTACATTTTCAAAAACATGTACATGACTTAGTTGCCAAAATCTTATTTACTTTAGTGGGACTTTGGTTCCTAAATCGTCACATGGGTAACATTTTAGAAAGCATCTAAGATCTAGAAGATTAGAAAGATATCAGGGACCAAATTCTGTAGTGATTTAAAATGTAGGGTAAGTGCACTTTAGGTAGTAAAGTAGCACTTTGGGAATAAAATAGGTTAACTTGCAACAAGATGAGAGTGTATGTAGACGTGTGTATCCAGTGTAATTTATATGTTGGGGAGGTGGAAGGCATTGCAGAGGGAAAGTAAACTCACAGGACAGTATCATTTATACAGACGCTCCCTCGGTTACGCAAACCCGATTTACGGAAATCTGCACTTATGGAAAAAGTTCCATAAGCTTTTTAGCTTTTTTTTTTTTTTTTTTTTATAATTGTCAGGTATACGTTCCCGACTTACGCAAAATTCGACTTACGCAAGGCGTTCCGGAATGGAATGCTTGCGTAAGTTGGGGAGTGTCTGTAGTAGGTAGGCCTCTTCTTTCACACCATCCTGTTGGCTGCTTTTCCTAGTGCAGCTTCCCCACTTCCTATACAGACGGTTCTGCCTCCACATTCATAGGGCTCAATTCTGATTTTACACAGGTGCAATGCAGGAGTAACTCTGATGGAGTCAGTGGAGTGACACTGCTGCAAAACTAGCAATAGTGAGATCAGGACCAGGCCTATTAACCTATAAAGAGAAAGCCAACAGGCAGCTCTCTGCAGACCATCAACAAGCGCCCTGAGGACAATTGGTGGTTCCCAAGCCACATTCAGGGAACTTGTGTGCTGGAGAAACCCAGACAATGGGAATAGTTCCAGAATATCTAATACAAAGAGAAGGAGAACAAGCAGAGGCCACTAAAGGAACCCCACAAAGTACAAAACCATATCAATCCAGAGAAATTAGAATCCAGTTAATAAAAAACCAAAAACATATTGTTTCTCCATAGTGGGGCAAGAAACCTTCTTCGACTCACCAGACCTAGACCTTCCCCCTCTGGTGCTGGCAGGCCTGGGGTAAATCAACCCCACTCTGGACAGTGTTGGTCTTCCCCTCTATGTACTCCTTTGGCCGTATTTTCAGGGTGTGTCTTGGGGTCAGCCTCAGGGGAACAGTCTCAAAAACACAAAAGGGGATACCTTTCCCTGGTTGGCCAGCCTATATTCCATCTTGGTCCCATGGCCCACCAGAGCCATGAGCACAGGTGTGTACCTGGAGCGGTTCACCCCTGTCCCCGATGCCTGTCCCTTTTGCGGCATGAGGGAGACACTGGCTCATGTTTACCTTGAATGTGCCAGGTTGCAACCTCTTTTCCGGCTTCTCCTGGATTTCCTTTTGCGTTTTTGGCTGCACTTCTCCCCTCACCTTCTTATACGTATATCTTGTCCGTGGCCCCACAAAGTCGCAGGACATCCTCATCAACTTCATCTTAGCGATGGCCAAAGTGGCCATCTACAACACCAGGGGGAGAATGTTGGCTGAGGGGGTTTGTGACTCTGTATCCCATAATGCTTTATGGGAATATGACATAACTGGAATATGTTTTGTGCTGCCTGTGCCATGTAACATATCTCTGTAAAGATTATGGTCTACTATATCTATTCATCCTATTTGTACACATATATCATTTTGTATTTGAGGTTAAGAATATTGGCTGTATACCTGCTTGATTTCTAAGTAAGCTTTGTGAGGCATTTGGTCAGCTTCTTTAGGAAGGAATTCACAAGGTTAAGTACACAATCAGGAAGCACTTGGGGAACAATGCATCTTGGAATGCTCCAGTCCACATAAGAAGTCTTCCGGGAGACATACAAGATACCGTGTGGACAATGGCTTCTGCCTGTAAAGACAGTGAGTCATGCATGGACATGTGACTTGCCCAGGTGACTCCAGAACTCCATCTTGGAGCTGGACTTTACATAGGAGTGAGGAGGGGGTCTCCACCCACAAGAGAAAGTCTATTAAAACCCCTGGGAGACCCCTCCATTTTGTCTTCAGCTGGCTAAAGAGAAAGCCTATCCATCCCAAAAGAGATCTGAAAGAAACTACAGGTGAGTGATTGCTGGACCCAGACTAATAGGAGATTAGTCTGTGAAAGGAAGCATTCTGGAACTGGCGAGGATCTTATCTGTATTCAGTTTGATTAGATATAGATTTGCGCATTTTATTTTATTTTGCTTGGTGACTTACTTTGTTCTGTCTGTTACTACTTGGAACCACTAAAATCCTACTTTCTGTATTTAATAAAATCACTTTTTAGTTATTAATTAACTCAGAGCATGTATTAATACTTGGGGGAGCAAACAACTGTGCATATCTCTCTATCAGTGTTATAGAGGGCGAACAATTTATGAGTTTACTCTGTATAAGCTTTATACAGGGTAAAATGGATTTATTTGGGTTTAGACCCCATTGGGAGTTGGGGATCTGAGTGTTAAAGACAGGAACACTTCTGTTTGCTGCTTTCAGGTAAACCTGCAGCTTTGGGGCAAGTAATTCAGACCCTGGGTCTTTTTTGGAGCAGATGGGAGTGTCTGGCTCAGCAAGACAGGGTGCTGGGGCCCCGAGCTGTCAGGGAAGACAGGGGTAGAAGTAGTCTTGGCACATGAGGTGGCAACTCCCAAGAGGGTTTCTGTGATTCAACCCGTCACAGGGTTCTCTGCGACTCAGGGTTCTCTATTTCCATTCCTCTCTCCACTCACGTATCTGGGCAGAGTTCCTCTGGGCGGCGTCCGCTGGCTCCCTTAACATCTTAGAGGAGCACTGGGTGCTGTCCGGGGTTCTCTGCTCAGTGTCCCTTTCGGGTTCCCTAATTTTTGGCCCTTTGACTCTACACCCGTCCTTCTTGTTTTTTCTGTTTCCCCCCTCCCCCTAATAATTTGAGTCCCAGGCCCAGTGGATCCTCCCCTTAGGCTGGAGGAGGGTCCTTTTGCCATGGGCTGGCTTGCACTCACACACCTCCCCAGATCCCAATATGAATACCATCTTGCAGCTGTCCAGCCTGACTTTGTCACAATAGAAATAGAGTCATTTATTTAAAATATGCAACATAGAGCAAAGTATTTATCACAAGATGAAGGAAATTCTTCTTCCATGTTTGTATAAGGCTCTGCTACAGTTAGGACTATCATATAGAACGTTGTCCTCAAATATTTCTTAATAAAATCGTAGTCAGAGCCAAGCTAACAATTGAATAGTGAAACACAACTAACATTCAGTCAATCTGAATTTTAAGTAAGAATCTTTTGTCACAATAAGACACCGAAAGCACAACTATGCCTGGTCTACTAAAGCCAGTACAATGCTTTGAGTGCACAAAGCACATTTGTGCCAACCTGCTGTTGGGCCATTCTGAGCCATATTATTTTCACTGCAGCAGAGGAAACTAAGACTAATCTAAATCCACAGTATTATATTTTCCATTAATCCATTCAACCCTTATGCTTCTCCCTAGTGGACAGGGCAGACAGGAGAATAGAGCTAAGATGAGGTGCCATTTCCCCTTTGAAATAAAAAATCCACATCACTGATAGGTCATGTGGCTTAACGCGGGATGGAGGGGAAAGTAGCTGCATTAAACTCCATGCTTCTCCCCTCCTACTCTCAGAACTGCATGAAATCTGTAGTAAACCCTACTGCAAGTTAATGCTTAAAGCACCATTAACTGCTGCTGCACATTCTGGTATCTTTCACAACCTCAGAGAGGTCATATAGAGGGCTGGCAGCCAATGACTAATAGACAGATGGACTGTGTTAATACACCTGCTGGTGGAAAATTACTCTGCCCTGCTGCCCAAGGTAAGTAAGTTTGGGGTTCCAAACCTGTGGGATCATTGACCTTCATTTATTGGCCTCATTCCCTGGCTGGTCAATGCTCCCACTAGTCCTGTGGAGAAAAGTGGAATATATAGAGAATATGTTAGAGCTGCATAGTTTTTCAATGAATTTGTTTCTTCCTGTGTGCTTTTATGTAGAAGAGGTGCTTTGGGGACCTAGTAATTTCTTTCACGTCCATCAGAATATTTGCTTTCAAGCTCATGCTTTAGAAATTGAAAGACTGTTGCTGCCACATTGCAAAGTGACACACTGTAGTTCTAATACAGTCTCCAGGGTTACCTTCGAAGCACATGAAACTAAGGCGATAATGTCCATAGTATTTCTTAGAAGATGGATTTTGGCTCAAAGGATCAGGGTTTACATTCTTTTATCTCCTGCTTTCAAAATATTAAAGGATGATTTGGACCTTCAGTTTCTGGGAGTGCCAGTGAGCTACAGTAGTTGGTTCCACTGCTGTCCACAGTCATGTTCCTGGAGCAGATGCCACATATTGTCTCCACAGCAACCTAGTCATACCCCAACACAACCCTTCACTGTAAAAAACAAAATTAGGTTAGGGAAGTATCACGGCTTGGTATAAAATGAGAAAAAAAGTTAATATGATTCAGTTAGCTGAAAGCAACCTTACTGCTGAAGATTAGCCTTTTATGTCACAGGACATATCTCATGCTGCATGTGTGTCTCTTTGTGTAGGACAGATCTATCTAAAGCATACACTGGAGCAAACAAACAAAGTGAACCAATGTAAATGTACATTATATAATATAGACATATGCCTGTTCCCACGCTGTGCCAGACATTATGGGCTAAGGGCAACCCGCACCGGCCCTGTAACACTCTTGGGTAACAGGGTGTGTGAAGATGTACACTTTGCGCAACCAAACCAGGATGCTTAGTATGGACATATACTACTAGCCTTGTTTCAGTCCAAGTTTCTACAGTACAATTCTCCAATGCAGACACAACCAAGTTCACCAGTATCCTTACAGAGAAATCACGTTTGTCTCACATAAGTTTATACTCTCTTATCAAAAGAACCTCTACAGTTAAGTGTCAGAGCTTAGAGTAACCCCAAATCTGTGTATTTGTAATGGTTAAGTAAAATCTAATTTATTAATTTGTGTACACATATAACATCTACACTGCAATTTCACATAACAGGATCATTTGAGTACTACCCTTAAGTTTCTTGTTCCTTCTGTTATTGCTGCCATTGTCCCAAAAAAGCAGTTTAATAGTGTAAATTTAATCTACTGATCTTACCTAAGCAATATGAAAATAGGAAATAAATTTATTCAAGTTTATCTCTGTCTCTTTTGTGAACTCAGGATATAAACCAGCATATCCAGGGTCCTGTAACTATTCTCTGCACAGCATACCAAATCACGGTTGTTTCCGAACTTCATTTGCTGCTTTGTTTCAGGTTCTGCAAGTTTCAAATAATGCACCCAAAACCTTCTCACAGAAAACTTGTTAGCTTTGTGGTCCAGTCTACTCAGCAAAAAACAAAACAAAACAAAACCCAGTCCTGCAGCTGGAGCCATACAGAGAAACCCCTGCACTTTATAGGAGACTCAATGGCTTCCATAAAGCTCCGCATGGACCCAGCTGGGATTGGCACCTAATGAGCAATTACAAGGTGTCCATTTTATTTAAATGGTACACTTTTCACCTTACTCTCATGTCCTCTTCAAAAGCTCCTGTCTTTTCAATGAAATTCAGTGTATTCTTTGCCACATGACCAAAACTTTCTAATATTTAAAAAAAAAAAAAGAGTGGGAAGGTGAGTGATTTGATCAAAACATTTTTTTACAAAACTCTCACTTTGTTAAAAATGTGATTTAAAAAAAACTTTCACTGAAAGCTTTTTCAGAAGAAATAAATTATACTGGACATATATAAATAAAAAAGAAAAGAGCAAAGAAGAACATGAACATATATTACTAGTGTAATTCATCAAAAAGAGTTGACACTTCAATCTAATCCAGCAAATGAAAACACAGAACTTTATAGAGTTATGGGAAGTAAGCAATTTAAACGTACTAAGGCACAAGGTCATCTAACAATGAAACCAGGAAGATGTTCCATTTTATTCACTTTCCCCCACTCCTTTAATCCTTTTGAATCTATCAAATACAGATTAATATCAATCTTTCCAACAGGCAGAAGAGATCTTCAGTTTAGATCATTAATAACAGTGGTCCAAATGTTCCATAACAAGTCCATCTTCCCTTTACAACATAAAATGAAAGGGCACTTTATGTGACTAAGCTATCACTGCGGAACAGGGTTTCTCTTTGCATAATAGAATAATATATTTCTTAACTAATTAGTTCATTAATTTAAAATATAAGTCCTGGTAAAACTCACTGAGACAGTTCATCTTGCTTAAAAGAGTGCTGGGGTGGAAAAACCAATTCTCATAGTACATTCAAAACACTTACTCTCAGAATCATTCCCCAAGTATTCAGGGCTAAATGGATGAGGAAGAGGAACACATTCCATTTGCTTTCGAGAGTAAGCCTCCAACGCCATTTCATAAGCAGAAATCAGGTCATGCAGATGCTGCGGCTAAGTTTATGATTCCAATTAGGACTGGACAGCTTCCAATACTCTGGAAAAAACCACTTCACTGGTCTATATGTAAATGCTGCAATAAAACCACTGAACAGTGATCAAGTTCAGTCTTAATATCACAAATTAAAGATGACATCTGAAACCTCACTATCCAGAAGAATGATCAGAGTTCAAGACAAGACAATAATCAGAAGTTTAAGTAGTTTATCAGCACCCTGGGAAAAATGTGGTGCAGTATTTATGAAATCTCAATGCCATATAAAACAATAAGGGGGAGGGATAGCTCAATGGTTTGAGCATTGGCCTGCTTAAACTCAGGGTTGTGAGCTCAGTCCTTGAGAGGGGCCACTTAGGGATCTGGGGCAAAAATCTGTCTGGGGATTGGTCCTGCTTTGAGCAGGGGGTTCGAGTAGATGACCTCCTGAGGTCCCTTCCAACCCTGATATTCTATTAATATTAAAATACAGCTGAATGGCCTAGTGGCATTATGGTAGTGCAGTGCACAGGTTTGCAACTCATCTGGTAATGGCCTGATGAATCTTATGATAGGACTAGTAACCACTGATTTGTACAATATCAATGCAATTTAGGACATTAACTGTGTTAGTAACTCATATTAACCAATAATATAAACCATATTCCTAATTACTTGGGCACCTTATTGAAAATGTTCTCATAATTGAGTAGTAGCAATAGCATATTTTCTTGCCCCAGTAAGTGGTGGGGAGTTCTGGCCAAGTTTATCTTTGTAGGTCTGTCACAGAGACAACAATGACTATCTGGGGGAAAGACACAACCTTCACATGAGGACAGGCTGCTGTAAGTTAGAGCAGCTTGGAGTCCATCATGCAACTACAAAAACAGAGGGCCCAAAGATAGCCACTTTTGCCCCTCCTTTGGCTCCACCTTCGATATTATACCTTCCAGAGACAAAGCACAGAATTAGAGGTTATTTTTAAAGCCAATCATTAATTTAAAATCAGAATCAAATATACCGCATTGTGTTTATATTCTTCAGTCTAAAATTTCAGCTAGTCAGATATCATGTAAATAGAGGGTTATGAGATAGACATACTCTGTGTAACAATCACCTTATATCCTGTTCAGTCTGTAAAAGAAACACAAACAGACAGGTAAATAGGATTTATACAGCTTTGAATTACCAGATCATTGCAAAGCAGCCCAGAACATATTGCTGAATCTGTCTGTTAGTCTGCAGGGATGGGCAAATCAAATACAACATTTGCCAAACAGCATGAATGTTCATGCTGTCCAGCCAGATGAGTATTGCAAGTGATGAGAGCCATAAAATGCCTATAATAAAATAAACACAGTTGGGGCAATATTCAATTGGTCTATCTAATCAGCTGTTTTCCATAATGCAGCTGTGCCTACTTAATGGTAACTGGCTGATATGGGAAAGAGGATCATTATGTATTACTTATATCAGGCTAATGCCCATAAAATGGTAGATGCTGTCCACAATCCCTGCCCTAAAGAAACAAACTGATGTCTAAAAAACAGACTATGGACAAAGGTGAGGAAGAAATACCACTTTTTTTGTTTGTTTAAATAAATTAATTAACACGAACTGTCTCTAGCTGCTCTGTATTTAGCCATGAGTGGTTTGCCAAGTTTCTTTTATGCATCAGGATAGAAATGGGTCTTGAGAAGATATTTGAAGGAGCGGGTAGTATCCTGATGGCCCATTTCAGAGAGGACATTCTATAGACAGGGAACAATACAGGAGTTGCTGTGAAGGCAGTTGCAGGAATAGCAGAAAAATGGGTGTTCAAGGGTGGCATCACTGGAGAGTAGACGGTGTAGGGTGACATGATAAGAGCAGGTAAACGTAGAGAGGAAGAGTAGTGAAAGTCCTTGAAGGTGAGGAAACAAAGCTTGAATTTGATGCTTCATAAGAGGGAAGCTTGTAGAATGTGTCAAAGGCAGCTCCATACAGATCCTTCTCCTGGTCAGTGTGGGGAGGATGGAGAAAAGGAAACACACAAACCTCTCCCTGCATCTTCAGTCACCTTTTTCTCCTGGCCCACATGTGTGAGTAGAAAGAGAAACTCATCCACCAGCTATGTCTGGGCTGTGGGAGGAGAGTCATTTCTTATTCCTGTGGTTCCAAGAGAGGAAGGAGCCAAGGAACACTGCAGCAGTATACCAGAAAAATCTAACACGAAGCACATATTATTCACAGTTGGATTATATTATCTTTCAACTGGCTAAAATCTTCCCTGACTGAAATTCACACAGAAATACAATACAGAGAATTTTATTGTTATCACCCAGGTTTGGAAATTGTAGGACCTGACTGCCTAGGATACTGAGGATTCCAGCAATGTGTCATATGTGTGATCATTTGTCTCCAGAAATCTATTTGACTTCAATGTGCTATGACAGGGTATCACACTGGGTGTTTTCAACACTTTTTACATAACTGCTGGTGATTCCAAGACTTCATTTAGAATTCACTATTTTATAGAAGCACAAAGGATTTTAAGTTGTCAAATAGGTAGTAGAAATCAAAATGAAATACCTTAAGACAAAATGTCTGGGACAGACTTTTCTGACTTGAACGTCTTTCCTCTCAGAACAATTTGTCTCCTCATTCACAGTATAGGCTCCATCCGCTGTGATGTCTGTTGTCTTTTCTGGACTTACATCAAGCAGCCTCAGCTCATTCATCAGGACATTTTATATCCTTTCTCTTTTAATGTCATACCCAACAGATTCCCTATCACATGTAGTCCACAAGTAGATGCTCTGACAAACATTGGTAACTTTGGAATGTTGACAATGTTAAGGCTTTTCATCTTGAAGGAACCTGACTTAATTAGATGCAGTCAGCTTGCCCCTGAAAGCTTTCTTTAGCTCTCTCTCAAAGATATGACAAATTTGCTGTTTTTCTTCCAGTTTTCCATTTCCCTTGCTTTGTCAGAGAAAGTGATGCTGTGAAGAGAAGTGTTTGAAGAAGAAAAAATAACTCAGAACTAGAAGGCCTCAGCTGGAATACTGTCCAGTTTTGGGCATCACACTAACAAAGATGTAAACAAACTGGAAGGAGTCCAGAGCACAGCAACAAAAATAAGAGGTTTAGAAAACGTGACCTATGAAGAAAGGTTGAAAGAATTGGGTATGTTTAAACTAGAGAAAAGAGGGCTGAGGGGAGACTTGATAACAGTCTTCAAATATATAAATAGTTATTATAAAGAGGGCCATGATTAATTGCTCTCCAAGTCCGCCAAGGGCAGGATAAGAAGCAAATGGTTTAGTAATTGGCTTAGTTTGCAGCAAGGTTCCCAGAGCCCAGGCTGAAGCCTGAGCCCAAATATCTACATTGCAATTAAACAGCCCCTTAGCTTGAGCCCCACAAGCCCGAGTCAGCTGGCAGGTGCCAGCTGCAGATTTTTAATTGCAGTGCAGACATGCTTTAAGAGTACATTTACACTAGAGTTGGAAAGTGTAAATTCCACTTCAAGGGGACATACCCGTACTGCTTCTGATTTAGCTAACACACTAAAAATAGAAGTCTAGCCTCAGCACCATTAGGGACTAGCTTCCCCGAGTTTGATCCCATCTGAGACAATAGGTATGTACTCAGGGCAGCTAACTCCTCCCACCACTTGAACCACCACAGCTACGCTTCTATTTTTAGCATGGGCATGTCTTCTCGAGCGTGTCTTCTTCATGCTCTACTGTCGATGTACCCTAACTACTGGTGTGGCCCCCAGCATCATGGTATAGGATGTCTTCTTGAAGTTTAAAAAATAGAAATAATATTTTTCTTTCCAAGAAGAAGCTAGTAGAAGTAGCTTGACTAGTTTACATTTTGTGCATCTGTGTGTATGTGTGCAAAGGAATATGGAGGAAATATTAAGTCAAAGGGATGAATTTTGTACATATTTCTGAACAGGGAAAAACTCACGCTTTATCTCAATCCAAATTTGTGGAGCTTCCAAAAACGCTGCTAAACTCATTTATTTTTTGAAGGGATTTGAGGAAGGGCCAGGTTGTTGGATGCCATTTGTTGCCTGGGGAAGATTGCTGTTTTGCGCAGAAGTCTGACAGAAGATGGCTGATACAATGGAGTTTTTTTGGTTTTGCTTGATTCTATTTACATTTTTTTTACAAACACCTCCTGCTATGGATGGGTTTCACAACACAAATGTGAACCAATACCTGTTACCATGCTGATCTGTGCTATGTTAAGAATGAAGCCTTTATTATTTTTTTTAATTTGTATCCTCAGGGAGGTACCCAGTAGACACAAATATATTTTAACAAAGATCCACATATGGGGCATATCTGTAAGTCAAATGCTCACCATATTTGGCAGTAATATGGGCTTAAAAACCATGCCCAAGCTAAAGCTGCTGTAGGAGCTTAAGTGGTTAATTTATAGCATTACTACAAAGGACACATTTTACATACTATACCCCCTCTTTCAAAGCAGTATCACAAATTCCTAGTGACCCATATATCCAGGTTCTTATATTGGCACCCATTACCACAGTATCTGGGCATATGTAACAAGCAAGCATAAAAGTGGATTATGCAGTCTATGCTGGGCTATACATCACTTGCGACTCAGAGAGAAGTAGTCCTTTTAAGGAAAATATAAAATATTTGACATGGAGACTGACAAAACTTTGTGTCTGAACACCCCCCAAACTTTTAATTAATCATCAGTGCTGTGCTCAGCCCTTTACAAGAAGGCAAAGATGACAGTTTCTGTCCCAAAGACCTTTCAGTCTAAGGGTGGAATTTTCAGAAGCAACCAGATAAATTAATACCATTTAATACAATTGTGCTCTTAACTCAAAAGGCTGCTTTTGAAAATCGCACCCTGAGAATGACAACACAAATAAGGCATAACAACACTCAAAGGGCAGATATGCAGATGACACCCACACAAGGGTCTTACTGTTAAATGTTTGCAATTCAAGCCAAATCTTTTCTGTTGCCAGAGGATGCCAAAGCCTAGAGATACTGCTGAAAAGATGGGGCTTCCAGCTAACTAAATAAGGAGGAAAAAGCAATGTTAGGATTGTGGTGATAACAGATCTCAACCAGATGTTCACTGACATTCTCTGCCTTTTAAAAACAGCAAAGCCTGCCTGGGCGAGACACTTTCAATAGTACTACTGCACCTTTGGGACTCTGGATAAGACTGATCTAACTGCAAATGTTATGTGTAATTGATTTTTGCTAAGAATGATAAATTTAATTGTTTGTGTTGCTCCTGCTTCTGACCTGCAGTTGAGCATTTGGTTCTATTTAATATTACAACTTTCTGTATACAGAGGCTGCTTGGATGCTAAGGGGATGGGTATAACACACTCCCAGCCCCAGAGTGGAGATGCATGGCAAATTTTCTGTTCTAAGGCCTGGTCTACACTAGGACTTTAATTCGAATTTAGCAGCGTTAATTCGAACTAACCGCTCAACCGTCCACACCAGGAAGCCATTTAATTCGAACTAGAGGGCTCTTTAGTTCGAATTCGGTACTCCACCCCGACAGGTGGAGTAACGCTAAATTCGACATGGCTAGCTCGAATTAGGCTAGGTGTGGATGCAAATCGAACTTAGTAGCTCCGGGAGCTATCCCACAGTGCACCACTCTGTTGACGCTCTGGACAGCAGTCCGAGCTTGGATTCTCTGACCAGCCACACAGGAAATGACCCAGGAAAATTTGAATTCCTTTTCCTGTCTGGGCACTTTGAATCTGACGTCCTGGCTGGACATCGGGGCGAGCTCCGCAGCACCTGCAACGATGCAGAGCTCTCCAGCAGAGGAGTTCATGTTATCTGTGAATAGAAAGAGGGACCCAGCATAGACTGACTGGGAACTCTTCGATCTGATCGGTGTGGGGCGAGGAGTCTGTGCTTTCGGAGCTGCGCTCCAAAACACGGAATGCAAAGACCTACGAGAAGGTCTCCAAAGCCATGATACAGACAGAGGATACAGCCAGGATGCAATGCAGTGCCGCGTGAAAATAAAGGACCCCAGACAAGGCTACCAAAAAAATCAAAGCGGCAAACGGACGCTACGGAGCCTGCCACCACTGCCCCACCAGTGAGCATGGACTCTGATGATGGGACAGTGTCGACGGACAGTTCCTCGGCGATGTTCGCGGACGGGGAAGATGAGGAAGGGTTTGTGGAGGACGAGGCAGGCGAGAGCGCTTACAACGCTGGTTTCCCCGACAGCCAGGATCTATTCATCACCGTCACGGAGATCCCCTACCAACCCTCCCCGGCCATGAACCCGGATCCTGAATCAGGGGAAGGAGCAGTCGGTAAGTGCTTTAACCATGTTAACTTTTATTCTTAATATAACAGGAATCTTAAGTGTGTGAAAAGGAGGGCTCTCTATATATGGGGATAGAACAGAAATCATCCTTGGAGATCTCCACGAAGCTCTCCTTGCGTTAATCGAAAAGCATCAGCAGGAGGTTCCTGGGGAGAGCTGCCTTATTGGGTGCTCCGTGGTAGCACACTTTTCCGCGCAAGGCTTTCATGAGGTACTCAGGGAGTACTGCCTCCCCGAGCACGGCTGCATCGGGCCCTGGTTCGTGCTAGCTTTCACGCAGCATGCGCTCTCTATCTCCTTCAGTGACCCTCCTCAGGGTGATCTCGCTCGGAGACTCCTGCATCTAATTAGGGTAATTACTGTAATTTAACGCCTGGTCCAAAGTATTTTTAAAAAATCTACGGACAGATGGCATAGTACAGACTCAGCACGCAGCTGCGTGACGAGCGTAACGGAAAGCCAAAGAATATAATGGACGCTCATGGAGGGAAGGGGGAATGAGGACGCAAGGTATCCCACAGTTCCTGCTGTCTCCGAAAAGTATTTGCATTCTTGGATGAGCTCCAAATGCTTCTAGGGTCAAACACAGTGTCTGCGGTGGGTCAGGGCATAGTTCGGCAATTTGCGCACACACCCCACCCACCACCAGAAGTGAAAACAATCCTCTGTTGACTCTTTTACATGTCACCCTATCTTTACTGAATGCTGCAGATAGACGCGATGGTGCAGCACTCAACACCAACATCCTTGCTCCCCCCACGCTATGGATGGCTGATGGTACAAAACGACTGGTATCCGTCCTCATCATCAGCCTATTGGCACATGGGGCAGTGCAAAAGGACTGGTAACCATGCGTACTAGCATCTGTGAGGTCGATCAAGGGCGCCTGGCCCTAATTTTTCATGGTAGATGGTGCAGTATGGCTGGTAACCGTCCTCATCATTGCAACAGGGGGCTGAGCTCCATCAGCCCCCACCCTTCCTGTGTAAAGAAAAGATTGAATTGCCCCTGGACTAGCAGAGGGATGATGGGCTCCTTCATCCACAGTAATTAATGTCCTGCCTGGACTATCATTGCAGCTGGAGGCTTCCTTCCACTCATTTCTCACAAACAAGTCACTGTGTCTTATTCCTGCATTCTTTATTACTTCATCACACAAGTGGGGGGACAATGGTATGGTAGCCCAGGAAGGCTGTGGGAAGGCCAGAATGAACAGGTGGTGTTGTTGCAGGAGCACCCCCTGTGAATAGCATACAGCTCCAAATTTATGCAGGATCGGACACAGAGCAGCTGTGCTCTCTGGTTCTATGATACAGTGGTTCTCTAGTACACTTGCCCATAATCTAGGCAGGACTGATTCTATTTTTAGATACCAAAAAGGAGGGATTGACTCAGGGAGTCATTCCCAATTTTTGCTTTTGCGCCCCTGGCTGCTCGGCCAGGGGCACTTATGACAGCACCAAATGGTGCAGTGCAAAAGGACAGGTAACCATGCCCATCTTATTACCATCTTATTACCAATTTATGGTATGGTAGATGGTACAATATGGCTGGTAACCATCTCTGCTGTCATGCAAAAGCAAAAGCATGCTGCTGTGTAGCGCTGCTGGCCCGCCTCTGTCAGCGGCATCTAGTACACATACGGTGACATACACAAAAGGCAAAACAGTGTCCATGGTTGCCACGCTATGGCGTATGCCAGGGCAATTCTGGGAAAACGGGCTTGAAATGATTGTCTGCCGTTGCTTTCCCGGAGGAAGGAATGACTGGCGACATTTACCCAGAATCCACCGCGAAAATGATTTGTGCCCCAGCAGGCACAGGGGTCTCAACCCAGAATTCACAGAGACAGCCTAGACTCAGTTAATTGTTCGCAAAAATGTATCTTTGCAAGGAATTCACTCCCTGTTTCCCATCTCACAGCTTCCACTGTCTCCAGACCTGCCACAGCATCCCCCTCGCAGAGGCTGGCAAAGATTAGGCGGCGAAAGAAAAAGACAAGGGACAAGATGTTCGAGGAACGTATGGGCTGCTACCTAGCAGAGGCGGACCAGCAGAGCCAGTGGAGGGAGACCGTCTCTCTGTGCCAGCGCTCACCCAGCGAACGGGAGGAGAGGTGGCGTGAGGAAGACAAGCAGGCGACTGAAACAATGCTTGGACTAGTGAGGGAGCAAACGGACACGCTCAGGCGCCTTGTGGATGTTCTGCAGGACCGCAGGAGGACAGAGACACCCTGCAGTGTATCTGCAACCGCACTCCCCTGCCACAAAGTCCCATACCCCCCTCACCGAAAATAATCAGGAGGAGGGGCGGCCGGGGACGTGAATACTGTCACTGCACCACAGCACAGTGCTCAAGTACCCAAAAGCTCTCATACCCTACAGTTGCCGAAGTCCTTCACTTCCAGACTCACAGTAGTCCCAATCCCAGTCCCATCCCCTAATTGTCTACTTAATTAATAAAAATGCTTTGCTGTTAATTACTGTTTCCGTTATGTTTTTTCAAAGAAGACTGTGTTTGAATGGGGGGCGTGGGGAAGGGGGTGGTTAATTGCATAGGACAGTCACCTTTCCCAGGGTACAGACACGGGGGCAGGATCAGCAGGGGGTCACACACACGGTGCAGTCAGTAGGCACCCTGGTCGGTATGGGAGGTGGTTTCCAGGATCTGTGTGGGCGGGGGAGATGTGACTTTGCAGCGGGGGAGGGCGGTTACAGATCTTATACAGCGGTCCTTGTCCTGGACCGCTGAGTCACGCAGCTGAGGAATCTGTATCCGTCCTCCTCCACCACAAGGTCACATATCCGCCCGCACACAGAATTCCATAAAGAGGGATGGCAGGCTCCGTTGAAAGAAGCATTCCGGCACTGCGGACCGATCTAGAAGCAGGAGCCTGTCATTCCTTGAGTTTAGAGGCGGTCTTTACATCACCGCACACCCTACCCAGCACAGTCTGCGTCCCAGTTTCAACCCTTTCACGAAAAGTCATGAATAAAGAAACCTTTGTTAAGTAATAATGGGACATGTATTTTATTTTTACACGTGTGCTGGAAGTGAGGGTAACGGGGTGAACGGGGTATGTAACCGAAGAGGAGAGTCAACAGTAACTGGGTAAAGAAACAGGGGCAGGTTCAGCTTCTCTGTAAAGAAACTGAACAGTCACAGGTCACGCTGCTCGCTAGTATTTGAAGAGTTCCTTGTCGCTGTCCCAGGCGCCTGTATAGGGCTTCATGAGCAAGTGCATTAGCGGGCAGGCTGGGTCCCCGAGGATGACTATAGGCATCTGCACATCCACAACAGTTATTTCGTGGTCTGGGAAGAAACTACCTTCCTGCAGGCGTCTGAGCAGCCCACAGTTCCTGAAAACATACGCATCATGAACCTTGCCCGGCCACCCGACGTTGATGTTTGTAAAACGTCCCCTATGGTCCCCCAGTGCTTGCAGCACCATTGAAAAGTAGCCCAATTTCTCAGCAGCTGACTGTGGAAGAGGTGGACGATAAAGTGCGAGGAGGAGAAAACGGCGATGATCGCAGCGGGCTCCATGCTTGCAGTGCTGTGGCGTCCGCGCTGTCACTGACCAGAAAAGTGCACGAACAGATTGCCCGCAGGCGCTTTCAAGGAGGGAGGGAGAGAGGTTGTGATTGAGGGTTCAATGACGACACTTACCCAAAACCACCCTCGACACATTTCTCCCCCCAGCAAGCATTGGGGGCTCTACCCAGCATTCCAATGGGCAGCGGGGACTGCGGGAACTGTGGGATAGCTTCCCACAGTGCACCGCTTCCAAAGTCGATGCTGGCCCCATGAATGTGGACTCAGAAATTCGAATTAGTGTATTTAGTATGGATACACAAATTCGACTTCATAAGGTCGAATCCACAAATTCGAACTAAGTTGATTCGAAATAGTCTTGTAGTGTAGACAAGGCCTAAGATATACTAAGCTGGAATTTAGGGGAACCAACATGACTGGAGTTTTTTCTTCTGACACCCTTCTAGGTACAAAGGTTGTGAGGTTTGTACTCACTAGAGGATCTCAAAGTTCCAAAGGGTATTTTTTAAAAGCCTGATGGTTTGTAAAAAAGTTGGTTAGTTAAGGACTAGAGTGTGCAATTTGCACAGGGCTCTATGTAGTGGGCCCCCCAAAATTGCCCCACCCTATGTGGAGCAACAGGACAGATTGTACCTTCTGAAACTCAGTCTACCCTGGGGCTGTTTGATGCACAATCTGCTCCATTTCATAAGGATGGAACAAACTGCCTCCAGTGTGTCAGCCGGGTTCCATGGGCCAGTGTGGAGGTGAAGAAAGTCATGGTTCCATCTCTTCCCTTCCCCTTTCTGGGCAATTTGTTCATGAGGTGTTAGCACAATTGCTAATGCCACGGGTTCCCATGATGTGATGCTTCCTAGGGCAGCAAGAGGTAATTTTTCAGAGATGTAGGTAGATAATACTATTCTTTGTAATTTTGCTACTTGTGCTACAGGTTCTGCAACCTACTGTGAAAAAAGAAGAGAAGTAAATTGAACTCCTTTCTGGTCAGGTAAATAATAAGAGTACCATCACATTGCATGTCCCATTTTCCTTGAAACCCCACTGTGAGAAAGTACTTTCCCATTGCTTTTTAAGCCAAATAAAACTCAGGATTTTTACATTACCACTTTTTGAGATTCCCAAGAAATCTTCTTGGGGCAGAGCATTTATTATTTTAAATAAATCTCTCATTAACAAAAAAAAACAGGATCATTACACACAATTTCTTTGAAATTCTATATTGTAGGAATTTTAAAATGCATGTTAGCTTATCTGAAAGGAATGGAAGGACCACTTTTTTGTGCAAGGGTATGTAACAGATTAAAAAATTACTTATAGTCAAGTGTCTATATTTAAATATAAGAAAAAGGTTTCCTTCTCTCGGTTTCAAATTTTTGCTAGATATCCCAAATCCCCTTTTAAAACCAGCTATTGTTCAATAGGAGGTAATTTATCCCTTTTGTAAGGTTATGCAAATAGCCTATCCAGAACTGGAACTTTACATGCAGCCTATATTCCCAAGAATGTTTTGTATGAAGTTGTTTCAAAAAGATTCAAATCTTTATAATTACGAAGAGGAAATATATTAATAAGGATAATGGAATACTTTTCTAATCTCCCAGTTATGCAAATTAGTCTACAATTTTTTGTCATTTACTTTAGAATCAGCAGAACAATGGAGCGTTTTTTCCCCAAGCATGAAAATCTCTCATTTGTCTGCTTGACACAGTACAACTGGATATTTCTTTCCACACACAAAACTTTGTTAACAGTTTGAAGACTGTAAACATAGAATCATAAATTGTAGGACTGCAAGAGATCTCAAGAGGTCTAGTCCAGTCCCCTGCACTCATGGCAGGACTAAATATTATTTAGCTAGTTATACATCAGTTAGTTAAACATATATACACATTTGAAAACCAGGACATTCATAATGAATATTTCACAAACAGCCATAACACTGACCTCAGACATCTACCCACCATGTTGTTATGATTAACTTGCTATGTACATAATTTTATTGGTGAGTAAGGGGACAGCATTTTGGTTCAGATACAATTTCACAACATTTTACCTGTTTTTTGCTTATCTAAATTCTACCTGCCAAAAGGTGGGGATATCCTAATTTCAAATATATTTGAACTATGTTATTAATGAACATACTAAAACAAGTTCTATATCTAGATGAGCTAAAAATTTTCACCAAGACTTAGTGTAATGTATTCTATGAAGAAACCTCATGGGCACAGTGGGATCTGAACAGCCATGTTTACTAATTATAAACAACATACAAGGCCTAACTACATAAATGTACATCTGTTGTGGTAGGGTACTGGTGGTTTCTGAAACACAGAGAGTGAAGGCCACTACAAGCCTCATAAACTAGTTAAAGGATACTACCCAATTCTTATACACTACTTATCAAAAACCAAAATTAAATTACACTCAATTCCATATTTCTTATCCAAAATTCAGCTTAACTCTGCCTAACAGACCTTAATTATATACAGATAAACCCATGCACATAAATCAGGGTAACTGACTAATTTGTTATATAGGATTGTAACAGTTGTTCTGGCTCTTTAAAGGTGGCTACAAGATCAATTTTATCCTAGGAACAAAGGAATTCTGGGAGGTGTAGTTCCCAGATGCTGAGGATTATAGGTTGAGTAATAATACACACTAGGAAAGGGGGTGGCAAAATAAAAAGGTTTCTTTTGATTAACAGCAAAAAGCTAGGTAAGAGTCAAGGCTGGCACTGCTTCTTCTGTTGAGGGAACCTGAAAGAGGCTGAAATAGGGTAGAGGACCCACGAGCTGTTGGACAGAGAGAGAGGAAGAATAGCAACAAAAGGTTCTGAAGGAAGGGTGCTAGTAGGCTAACGAGCCAGAATTGGCAAATTCTCAGGTGGACTAACAGCAGAAAGAAAAAGGCCATGGGTAAAGGAGCAGAGAGGGCTGTGGACGTGAACTGAATGTTAGTTCTAAGTTTTGGGACCCACAGCAATGTTTCTGAAAGAGGACGGGAGGAAGACTGCTATTATTTCCCTGTATGAATGTGAGGGAATATTGCTCAGGCCCTTGATGGAGTGCTGTGGCAGAATGAGGGAAAAGAACTGCTTCTTGGGCCAATTATTTGTTTTTGACTCTTGTATACCACACAATGGGTAGTTTTTGTTGTTTTCCCTCTTCTCATTTAGGGAGAGAGTTACATGAAACTATGAAATCAGCAGGAGGAGAAACTGGGGCACTCAATTGGAGAGGTAAAACACTGCTACAAGGATGAAGAGTGAAATCGACTAAATATGAACTAAAACAGGAAATTTTTCTTTAATCATTTTCAGTTATAGTAATCTTAGGGTAGGTCCATACTTACCCACCGGGTCGACGCGGAGAGTTCGACTTCTCGGAGTTCAAACTATCGCGTCTAATCTAGACGCGATAGTTCGAACTCCGGACGCGCTCCCATCGACTCCGGAACTCCACCACCGCGAACGGCGGTGGCGGAGTCGATGGGGGAGCCGCGGACTTCGATCCCACGGCGTCAGGACGGGTAAGTCAGTCGAACTAAGGTAGTTCGACTTCAGCTACGCTATTCACGTAGCTGAAGTCGCGTACCTTAGTTCAACCCCCCCCCTCAGTGTAGACCAGGCCTTTGCTGTTACACTTGTAAGTAAAGTCTCAAAATGGTGAACTATGAGGTGGTGTTCCTGTAAGTAACAATACTCTGAAAATCTTTCTAAGGCAATTGATATGTATGTACAATTTCATTAATTAAGTCTGTCTAGGAATGTCCTACAATTTTTAGAAAGAAATAAAAAAGTTGATGCAAAAGTGGAATTTTTAGCTATGTAATGATTCTTTTCTGTGTACCAAATCTTTACTTTTTAGCATTCAGCTGTGGGCAGATCCAGCTGCCATTTTGTGAGGCAGAATTGAAGCATCATGTTGTTCACTATTAATCCAGGCTGAATAAAGATCAAAACTGTACAGGTAAAGGGATATATGTCCATTAACATTCCCACAAGCTATTAATGTACCTTCACCCTTGAATCTTTGCATCAGAATCACAGTGGATCTCATACTGTATTTCAAGAGCCTATAGACCACTTTCACTCAAAACAAAAACAGGATTGCACTAACAGTAGTTAAAATTTTGTGTGTGTATGTGTGTGTTTCAATGCCAAGAAATACTTTGCAAATAATGAACATAATTCTAGGAATCAAGGACAATTATGATTGTAGTTACAAGCTGCTAATATTTTTTGAATTAACAAACAAGTCTGGTCAGCACAACTCTTCCAGAGAGACACATCCAAGCACACTGAATATAAGTAATCTCCTCTTCCCAAAATTTGTATTTCTTTTTCTGGGTACTCAACAAAATAAATCAAACACCATTGTCCTGAGGCAGCACTATATTTTTCTTCTTTCTATGGCCAGTTTCATTAATGATAGCAATAATTAGCACTTTACAAATTAAAAAGAGTTTACAGAAACTAGCTAATTAATCTCCACAAAATGCTTGAAAGATAGGTATTATGTCTGTGACATTGCTCTCTATATGATTTTATGAAAATATGCTAATGAGTATGAATATAATGTAACTGGAATATACTTCATGCAAAAGGTCTCTTGTAAGTTATCATTACAAAGTTTATAATCTACTGAGTGTGGTCATCCTATTTGTATAAATGTATCACTCTTGCATCTGAAACTAGAAATATAAAATATAACTCTGAGAGCCTATTGTAATTATGCAAAGTGTGGGCCATTAATGGTGGTCTGGAATCTTGATGGCTCCCATTAACCAGGACAATTAATTGTAGATGGCTCTGTTTTACTTGTAAGTCTTCCTGTATACGTGTGTGCTGGCAAGTGGGTAATGAAGTCTTACAGTGACATGTGATTATGTCACCTGAACTGGAATCCATCTTTAACCTGGTGCTTTTCCATTGAGAAGGAGGGGTGGGAACCCAGAGAGGACAAAGGATTCCTGCCGTATGCAAAAGATATATAATTGAGTGGAACAGAACAAAGAGGGTGGTAATCATGAGAAATCCCCTAGCTACCACCTGAGCTGGAACAAGAGCTGTACCGGGGAAAGGATTGTGCCCAGACAATGAAGGCATCCAGTCTATGATAGAAGCTTATTGAAACATCTCTGAGGGTGAGATTTTATCTATATTTAGTTTTCTTACTGTATTAGGTTTAGACTTGCGGGTTTTATTTTATTTTGCTTGGTAATTCACTTTGTTCTGTCTGTTATTACTTGGAACCACTTAAATCCTACTTTCTGTATTTAATAAAATCACTTTTTACTTATTAATTAACCCAGAGTATATATTAATACTCGGGGGGGCAAACAGATGAGCATATCTCTCTATCAGTGTTATAGAGGGCGAACAATGTATGAGTTTACCCTGTATAAGCTTTATACAGGGTAAAATGGATTTATTTGGGGTTTGGACCCCATTGGGAGTTGGACATCTGAGTGTTAAAGACAGGAACACTTCTTAAGTTGCTTTCAGTTAAGGCTGCAGCTTTGGGGCACATGGTTCAGACCCTGGGTCTGTGTTGGAGCAGATTGGCGTGTCTGGCTCAACAAGACAGGGTGCTGGAGTCCCAAGCTGGCCGGGAAATCAGGGGCAGAAGTAGTCTTGGCACATCAGTTGGCAGCCCCAACCCGTCACATTGTCCATTTTACTGGAGGAAAGAAGATATAAAATTTGCCCAACGTCACACAGTAGGTCATAGTAGAGCTGGAACTAGAACCCAGAAATGTGATTCTGTGCTCTGTTTCTTCAATGTATATCAAGAGTAACACCACTCATGTCAAAAGTGTCAGGTTGCTGGTCTCCTATCCCCCAGTGCTGGATGCTGAATGTGCGGCCTCTTGACAATGTAAGTCAAGCAAAACAGAAGAGAAGCTGTTAATACAGAAACTAACTCAACTACAAACAGATCTTCCTCCTCTTCTTCAAATACTTCTCCCAAAGAGTCATCATATGATCCTCTTCACCTTCCTTTTATGAAGAGACCAACCACATATATCTTTGTTGATTGGTTAAAAAGGTCCATCCATTCTAGGCTAACACATCAAGTCAAAACATTTCCTTTCTCTCCACCCAGAGAAAGTGGAATGTAAGGAACTCCCACCCCTTTTTCACAAGTCCCACAAGATCCAGCATCTGGAATGGAAATACTATCCTAATCCAAACAGATTTAGGAGCAGCAACTGGCTTTTTAGATCTCTGCATGTGGCATGAGTTCAACCCTATATCATTTAAAGGGCAAAGGAATTTTATCATAGTGAAGAAAATCTGGGCAGAAGGCCTGCAGATGAGCTTCTACTGAGTCCTGAAGGACTTGCACACATATTCCCTCTCTCTGGCCATTGCAAACAACCGTCAAATCTGTTGTGTTCAGATCTTTCTTTTGATTCATTTCTCCCAAGTGATTCTCGAAATTTAAAATCCCTTCCCCCGCCCCACCTGAAATATCTCACTGATGTTTAACAATTATCATTCTATCATCATTACAGAACTGGTGTAATTAATTTTACTCCACTGATACATAAACATCAGAGAAAACAATTTAGAGAATGAAGACTCAACAACAGATGACTGTTCTTATTACCTATGGAAAGATAAATTCCCACACAATGTAAAATACTCTTCATGCTAGCATAGATGTGAGAAAACTTCAATTTAAAATTCCAATAGGTATTAACTAAACAATGCAAGTGGGGGAACTGAAATTTATGTGAAACAATTAGAGATACTAAATATTTCTGAAGGAAACTCTTAAAGTATATTTCATGAGTGAGGTGTTCATGCTTTCCCATTTGATAGTGTTATGAAAAATTAACTCCAATATAATCTTATCTGCACAGTGCATATGTCAGTGCATATGTCATTTTTGTTGCAGCAATATAGCTTTTACAATGATCAATCTCCAATTATTAGCCTGAAAAGTATTTCAATAGACAGAAATAGACATGAATGCCTCATTGCTATACAGCCCACATCAGACACTTTCATCACGTTTTCTCGTCTTTCAAAGGAGGAAATTAAGCCTTTGCTTATAAGATTTAGTGGTCCTTGGAAAAACAAAGCCATTAGAATGAGTGGCACGTGATCAGAAAAAGTGTATTCTGAGTGTCTAAGTAGTTAATAAGCTGTTGGACTTTGAGATATTAAAACAATAAATTTAAGATACAAATTCAGGAACAAGAACCTTGCATAGTGTGTAGGCAAGTACTCTAGAAGATCTCATTTATTCCCTTCATCACAATGGGTCTCTGTGTATTATAATTCAAATCAAGATCCATAAAGGAGACAGGGAGAGGACAGTGGGGGAAGGAGGACACTTTTACAGGAGAATTGCAAAAGGGATTTGAAGTGGAGGGGGAGAAAAAAAGTTAAACTAAATCAACCACATGTTAAATTTCACCACGGTCATTTTTCTTGTCTGTCTTCCCCCAACCTGTATTTTGTCTATTTATATTAAGTTATATGGAGTAAGGACTCATCTTCGTTCTATGAATGAAAGGCACCTAACACCTTCTAAATATCTGAATAAATAATCAAAACAAAAATGCACAGTAGGGAACAGTCAAAGATTTGCTGCTAAAATATTAACAATGGTATCTCCAGAGTTTTCCACTTTCAATAATTAGTATTTATTTGTATTGTGGTAGCATGAAGGCGCCCCAGTCATGGACTAGTATCCCATTGTGCTAGGAGTTGTACAAAACACAGAACAAAAAAGACTATCTCTGCCCTCAAGAGCTTACACTGTAAGTATAGGCTGCTGCTGCTTCTTCTCGTGTCCTTGTCACAAATTAGATGTTTTCCCAGAACTGTGCAACAGCTTAAGTATAAAAAATAAATAATAATAATTGGAGATAGACCAATCTCCTAGAACTGGAAGGGACTTTGAAAGATCATCAAGTCCAGCCCCCTGCCTTCACTAGCAGGACCAATTTTTGCCCCCGATCCCTAAGTGGCCCCCTCAAGGATTGAACTCACAACCCTGGGTTTAGCAGGCCAATGCTCAAACCACTGAGCTATCCCTCCCAGTATAGGCTGATAAATAACAATTGGAGACAGACAGAGGAGGACAAGGAAACAATAGACAGTTTTGGTCAACTTGATAGGCAGCAGTCTCAGAAAACAAGCTGCTTAACCACTGTCAATATTTTTGTAGACATCATGGCAAAGGAAAGTTTTAAGGAGAGATATGAAGGAGGACAATGAGGTGACTGCGGATGTTTTTTGGCATCCCTGGGAAGATGCTGTCATTAACAGAAGAGCGCTATAATGAAACGGAAAGATGTGTTTGAGTTAATGACAGATACATGGGATGGTTTCCTGTTTCCATGGGAGTTCATCAAGGCAGTGGTCTGCCACCATCACTGTGTAGTATCAGCATTGAGTAGTTGAACGAGAAGCTTGATGAGGCAGCTGTCCCTGACACTGAGCTGAACACCATTCTCTGCTGAGATCTTGAATACGTCAATGGCATTGTCATGTTGGCTCAGTTTGATGAATCGCTGCAACTAATGGCTGATCTGGTCAGGCAAGAAACAGCATTCATTGGTATGGTTATTAATCCAGATAAAACTAATTCCCTGGTTCTTACCATTAAGCAATCTTCAGCTCAGTATTAGCCTGTCCAGATGGGCCATTGAGCAAATGGCAGCTATCATATATTTAGGAAGCAGCACAGACAGTGCTGGAGGATGCTCGAAAGATGTGGACACTCGTATAACAGCAGCTGCTGCCATGTTTCAGGCCTTTAGCTGCCTCTGTAGGGATGTTGTGACATCAAGCTTCCTACAAAGCTGCAGACATATAGAACCATGGACCAACTCTGGTATACAGCAGTGAAACATGAGTGCTGCGAATAGTAGCAGATTGACATTTTTTATTCTTGTCTTTGTCAGCAGCTCTATGTTAAGTGGCAAAACAAGATCAGAAATGAGGCTATTCATAGTTGAACCCACCAATTGCCTCCATCAGCACTGGTTCAGTTTCTGCTTTCTTGGTACAGACATGTTGCTAGGCTGTAAGACTAATGACTGACAAAGGATGTGTACCAAGAAATGCTGCTACATGGATGGTGATCACATGCTCACCAACAGTTTCAGTGGTACAATAAGATTGCCAGTGGTTAGCCTGACCATATGTCCCAATTTTATAGGGATAGTCCCAATTTTGGGGTCTTTTCCTCATATAGGCTCCTATTACCCCCCACCCCCCTGTCCTGATTTTTCACATTTGCTGTCTGGTCACCCTACCAGCGATGAACATAAACTGAATATGTAGCCAGACCATCTTAAGGACCTTGCTAGAGACCGATCTGGGTGAAGCTTGATCTGCAAGGAGGATTTACCCCATTTGAATTCTCTATTATACTGATGATGCTATTCCCCTCCTCCCAGTCCATCAAGCCCAATAATAAGGGGCATCTTGACAAAGGGTAGAAAGTATATTTTACCTCTGTATTTGGCACTGGTCTGACCACTGCTGGAATATGATGTCCAGTTCTGGTATCCACACTTCAAGAAGATTGTTGATAAATTGGAGCGGTCCAGGGAAGAGCCACAAGAATCATTAAAGGAGTAGAAAACATGCCTTATATTGATTGACTCAAGGAACTCAATCACTTTCACTTAACAAAGAGCAGGTTAAAGGGTGACTTGATTACAAGCTTTAAGTACCCACATAGGGAACAAATATTTAATAATGGGCTCTTCAGTCTAGCAGAAAAAGGTATAACACGATCCAATGGCTAGAACATGAAGCTAGACAAACTCAGACTATAAATAAGGTGTAAACTTTTAACAGTGAGGGTGAGTAGCCATTGGAACAATTTACCAAGAGTCATGGCAGATTCTCCATCACGGGCGATTTTTAAATCAAGATTAGATGTTTTTCTAAAAGATATGGTCTAGAACAGTGGTTTTCAAACTTTTTTTCTGGGGACTTAGTTGAAGAAAATTGTTGATGCCTGCGACCCAATGGAGCTGGAGATGAGGGGTTTGGGGTGTGGGAGGGGCTCAGGCCTGGGGCAGAGGGTTGGGGTGTGGGGGTGAGGACTGCAGGGTGGAGCCAGGAATGAGGGGTTCAGGATGTCGGAGGGGGCTCTGGGCTGGGGTGAGAGGGTTGGGGTGCAGGAGGGGGGTCAGGGCTCTGGGCTGGAGGTGCAGGCTCTGGGGTGGGGCCTGGGATGAGGTGTTTGGGGTGCAGGAGGGGTTCCGGGTTTGGGGGGGTTCAGGGCTGGGGCAGGGGGTTGGGGTGCGGGAGGGGGTCAGGGCTCTGGGGTGGGGGTTCAGGCTCTGGGGTGGGGCCAGGGATGAGGGGTTTGGGGTGCAGGAAGGGATTCTGGGTTGCGGGGTGATAAGGCTGTGGCAGGGGATTGGGGCACAGACTTACCTCCGATGACTCCCGGTCAGCGGCGCAGCCAGGGTGCAGAGGCAGGCTTCCCGCCTGTTCTGGCACCATGGACTGTGCTGCACCCCAGAAGTGGCCAGAAGCAGGTCTGGCTCCTAGGCGGAGGTGCGCAAGCGGCTCCGTGCGGCTCTCACCCCCAGCTCCCATTGGCAGTGTCAGAACAGGTAGGCACTAGCCTGCCTTAGCTGTGCAGCACCGCTGATGGGACTTTGAACGTCCCAGTCAGCGGTGCTGACTGGAGCCGCTAGGGTCCCTGGGTGCTGAGCCAGGCAACCCAATGCCTTTCTTGCCGGGACCCAGTACTGGATCACGACCCAAACTTTGAAAAACACTGCTCTAGAAATTCTTTTGAGGAAGTTATATGGCCTGTGTTATGCAGGAGTTCAGAGTAGATTGTCACAATTGTCCCTTCTGGCTTTGGAATCTACAACTCTATGAAAATAATCCTTCCACTGACACAATGATGTAGAGGCTTAAAGAATTGTCATGACTGTATGAGGTTGCTGTGCCTTTAAGGCATGGGATATTCTGCGTGGCATAGGTGAAAGGACTTATGAGCTGAAAGTGGTTGCAGCTAGAGTTGGTTGGAAACAAAAGCCAAGAATAAAATGTGGTTGGATGGAACTCGTAAACCGTCTGAGTGTGGTAACTTACTATTTATATTACCATAGCATCTAGGAGCCTAATCGTGGACCAACACCCCATTGGGCTAGGTGCTGTACAAACATAGAAGAAAAGACTGTCACTGTCCCCAACGAGTTTATAACCTAAGTGTAAAACAAGAGACAACAAATGGACAAGGGGGCAAGGAAACAATGAGACAATATCACTTGATTTATTCCTGATATTTTCTCCTTTGTGTTCCATGAATTAAAGAGGCATGATTGACTTATTTGTCTTTTTTTCTCACAACATACCTTTTCAACCACCATGATTCCCCCCTGCCCAGAACCACATGGAGGTTTCTCAATGTGACAGCTGTTCTTCACAGCGGCAGTAATGGTGAAGGCAAGTGAGTGGTCTGTGACCTTTGCTAGCAGACGTCGGCTGTGGGGTGATTGGAGACCAGGCCCCTCTGGTGCTGAGCGTGTAATCAATAATGATCCTTCTTTGATTTTTAATGGGGCTGGAGGTTGTATCAGGTGCAGGAGCAGAATCTTTCCCCTAGCTTATGTTGAGGGAAAACTGGGATTCCTTTGTGTGACTAGGGAGCAGGAGGATAGAGTGGATTCCAATTCAATGCTACAACATCTTCACCACCACCTCTCCTGTTTAGCTTCACAAGCTCTTGGAGCAATCAACTGGGAGTGGGGGGAAAATTAAGACCCACATGTGCAACACCGCCCCTGTGTTTCTGTAGCAGACCCTCCTTGCAGCAGCTTTTGTGACACAATTATGGGTTTACCCGCAGTGCAGCAGCTGGCTTTGTCCAAACCTGAAGCGCAGTCAGATCCTTTTAGCAACCAGAACCGGCCATAGAGTTTTTGGGTGGGCTTGCAAAACAGCTTATAGCTCCCAGCATTATCAATTCCTGTTGAACACAATCACACCACTGAGTTTCATGGTATTGCCTTTGAAAAGCACTTCAATTTTCTTCCTGATCTAAAGCAGAGCAACCCACAAATTATCAACGGTCCTTACTCTGCCTAATAAATATAGCATCAGTCAGAATTATAGCAGAATTAAAAGACCGACCACTTTGTAAGGGAGAGGGAAGACACAGGCTCTCGTCTAGGAAACCTTTTCCTTCATCCCTGATTTCAACGGGATTGCACTGGGTGCAATTAGTACTAAATAAGGCTTATTCTCTATGAACCAATCATTTTTCTATACTTGTCTAAATTTGCATGAGCAAATTAGAATTTGACAACCCAACATTTATAATTGCAAATAAAGGACTAGATTGTCCTAAAGGACTAAAATTAACCTGGAATGTAAAGATCAGATTCCATGTGAACAGCACATGGACAGAGAATGCTCCACACTCTGCCAACTTTTGCACAAGAAAGTTATGGATAGGGCAAAATTCATTCCTCTAGATAAAGTGCACAAAGTGAAATGACAAGATGGGGACCCTGATCTAGTTCTTCACCAAGACATAAGGACAGAGACATCCCTTTTGTGTTGCAGATGGAAGCCCTATACAATCCTTGAATAGGACGAGCTGATAGGAAGCCAGAGGAGATACTCCTAGACTAGGGATTTCAAAGCTTCAGTGGCCTCCAAATCCTGCATACAGGGTGTTGGAGAAAAACGGCCGCTATCTCATTGCTACAGCAGTACAATAGCTGTGGAGAGGATTCCAAAATGGAGTTTCTTGAATGATTCACATTTATCTCAAGCAGTGCTTAATCATCCCCCCAGTTAAATTAGTTTGTATGTGGGGAAACTTAACATTCCTATCTGCATGCACTGTTTGCAGTTTTAACATATGCTTTTGAAATGGGAAGTTTGGGCTACCAAATCGCTCCAGTCTTTACCAAGCTCCACTTGTAAAGTCTGAGTGAAAACGTGTGAAGAACTACAAAATCTTCTTTGCAAGAAGAAAAGCAAAACTAAATAAGAAGTAAAAGAAGAAAGAAAGATGTTTCTTTTCAGCTAATGCCAAACATCAATTTAGTTTCTTCTCATTTAAGGACCCACTTTGTATTAATTTTTCTTTTGACATTACAGGATACAGAACATGCCTCAGGCTGCATCTTTTAAAGCATATTTCAGAAATACTTTGTCTATAATGGTTAGTTGTCACAAGGTCGGTTGGTTCTTGGCTCACATTTTGCAAAGAGAGAAATCTGAACAAATATTATTTTTAAAACCATGATGAGATACTTCACCAAAATTTCATTCATGCTTGCATTTCTGCCTGATGATACAGCATTCCTTCTCTGCATGCATGAGATATGTACATAATGGCACGTTTAAAGGGGCAAAATATCTGTTTGAAATAGAAAATTGTCCAATAGTTTTAAAATGCAGTATGAAAGTTTATGACTGAAAAATAAATCCATATAATTCCCTATTTTCCTCACTCCTACACCATAAGATAAACAATAACTAATAGAAGAATTAAAATTAAAAACAGAAATAATTTAACTTGGGGTTGAAGGAGATGATTTATTAGAGCAGGGCACTGGTAGTCATGATGGCTGGGTTCTAGTCCTCACTCTGCCATGTCACCTTGGGCAAATCAGTAAAATTCTGTCCATACTAGAATTCTTATGAATTTGTAACCAGTTAGTGATATTGTTGTGTCCACACATCACATGGCAAAAATGGTTAGTAACTATGTGTAGTCCTGGCTTGACATAAGTAACTTGCCTCATCTCTTAGTGGGCATAACTGGGAAGGTGAATGGAAGGTTAAGTTGTAAGTTAAGGTTTGACACACAGTATGCTGGAGTCAGGATGTCTGTGCTAGCTAACATAAGCAGCAACACCTTGATGCTAGGGACTATGGAGAAAATTAACCTGGAATGTAAAGATCAGATTCCATGTGAACAGCACATGGACAGAGAATGCTGTGCAGGGATTGGTTCCTGCAAAATAACCAAGCCAGTCCAAAAATGTGTGGTGTAATGTATAGCAAATGCCATGTTGTGTAAATGTACATAAAGGAAGAGGTTGTCTGTGTAACTTTAGATGTTTGGTATGCCATATAACCACTCCCTATGCTTGAGTCTGATCAACTCAGCATAGCTTTGCTGTATTCCAAATAAAGATATACTGGCATTAGAAAAGGTTCAGAGAAGGGCAACTAAAATGATTTGGGGTTTGGAATGAGTCCCATATGAGGAGAGATTAAAGAGGCTAGGACTTTTCAGCTTGGAAAAGAGGAGACCGAGGAGGGATATGATAGAGGTATTTAAAATCATGAGTGTGGAGAAAGTGAATAAGAAAAAGTTATTTACTTGTTTCCATAATATAAGAATTAAGGTCCACCAAATGAAATTAATGGTCACCAGGTTTAAAACAAAAAAAAAAGGAAGTTCTTCACACAGCGCACAGTTAACCTGTGGAACTCCTTGCCTGAGGAGGTTGTGAAGGCTAGGACTATAACAGGGTTTGAAAGAGAACTAGATAAATTCATGGCTATTAGCCAGGATGGGTAAGGAATGGTGTCCCTAGCCTCTGTCTGTCAGAGGGTGGAGATTGATTGCAGGAGAGAGATCACTTGATCATTACCTGTTAGGTTCACTCCCTCTGGGACACCTGGCATTGGTCACTGTCAGTAGACAGGATGCTGGGCTGGATGGACCTCTGGTCTGACCCAGTATGCCCATTCTTATGTTCTTCTGTTCTTATGTCTCTTCTAAAGGATTCATTTAAAGAAAATTGTCTCCTATCTTCAGGCACTGAGGGTTAAACATAGAAGTCTCTCACATCAGAGAAATAACTTTACACACACCTAGTGCTTTATCTCTTCAAAATGGTATATGAGCAATAAAGTATTTACATTTTAATAAAATGTTCTTAATAAAAAAGCCTCTTGTTCAGTTTTTAGTTCCATAAAGGCTTTACATAAAAATACCTCTTTGTTCAAGTATTAGCCTAAAAGATAATTTTTCAAAAGGTAATAAAGCATCTGACAGTGGAAGTGAAAGGGCAGAGGTTGCTTAACGTGTGATCTTAATAAGTGACAACCATAACATGTCCTAATATCTGTGTACAGATGCAAATAGAGACAGCATTCAATAACAATGGAGTATATATTAGCTTCATTGTTTTTCTAAGATAAGCAGCAATTAAATGCCTAATGAAGTGATATTTAAGGTATTAGAGTTAAACACCCCTTTAAGTTGAGTAGAGCAGTTAACAGCTCTCAAGGCTATTATTTCAGTTCCTTTTCAACCTGTCAACATTACTTCTCTAGCAGATTCACTGATCTTATTGGGTCTATCTACACAGCAACTAGACACCTGCTGCTGGCCCTGTCAGCTTACTTGGGCTCACAGGACTTGGACTTCAGGGCCCAAAGATTGGTCCCAAAACTGATCCCTGAGGAACTCCACTAGTAGCCTCCTTCCAGCCTGACAATTCACCTTTCAGTACGACATGTTTCTGTTCGGTGCAACTTGTTTCAACAAAAAAAAAAACCCAATAAATTGATCTTTGTAATCATTTAGTGTGATCATTTCTTAAATCTGGTTAATTCAGTATTGAAGCCAGCAGAAATTTCTCCCAGTGGTTGTAGATGTGACTCAATAACTTCTTGATGCCCATTAGCAGAGGGCACATGGGGTGTAGAGGATTTTGAAGGGATCCCCTGCATTTAATATATGCATATTAATTCAATAAAGAGTGGCATGTAAGGTTTCTACTGAGAGCCAACAGCTCACTGATTGCCATAATCATTTCAAAACGTATGCACAACTAATATTTAAGGACTATGTATCTATACTGAAAATTATGTTCTTAATGCAGGTAACATGTCTTGGACAGGTTTCTTTCAGGAAGGGATAACAGAGGCTTAACTCCCTCTCTGGTCTCCCCACACTTCATGCATATTTGCCTCCTGAGCCAGATGCGGATTCAAAGATTGTGAAATGTACCAGGAAGGAGTATACAGGAAAATACAACCAGCAGGGAGCATCATGTTATGAGTAAGGACAATGGATTGTTCGGATATATCTGGAAGTGCAAAGAGACACCTTGCATCTTTCACCACAGAGGCAAACTGACAATGTATCCCATGAACAGAGGATCACAGACAAGCCTGAAAGGACTTTGAGTGAGCATTGCTCTAAAACAGGGGTCGGCAGCCTCTGGCACGCAGCTCGCCAGAGTAAGCACCCTGGCGGGCTGGGCCAGTTTGTTTATCTGCTGCATCAGCAGGTTCAACAGACCGTGGCTCCCACTGGCCGCGGTTCGCTGTCCCAGGCCAATGGGGGTGGCGGGAAGCCGCAGCCAGCACATCCCTCGGCCCGCACCGCTTCCTGTAGCCCCCATTGGCCTGGGACGGCGAACTGCGGCCAGTGGGAGCCGTGATCGGCCGAACCTGCCGATGCGGCAGATAAACAAACTGGCCCAGCCCGCCAGGGTGCTTACCCTGGCGAGCCACGTGCCAGAGGTTGCCCACCCCTGCTCTAAAATATCAAAGTACCTAGATGATTCTAGAATGTGTGTTATGATTTTATTTTCTCTGTAACCATTTGTTTCCAATACCTCTACTTGTCATTACTTTGAACTCTGTATTTCGCTAAATAAACTTTTACTTGTTTTCACTATAAACAAATCTAAGTTCAGTGTGTCAAGCAAAGTGATGATCTGAGGTGACACTGGTAAGCTGGGCTGTACTGTTTCTTTGGAAGCAGTGATTCTGTGAATACTGGGAGTGTCCAGTGGAACAGGGGCTGAACATTTCAAGAGCTTGGGGATTGGAGAGCTTGGGGAGCTTGGGGATTGGAGTGTCCCCATTGCTAACCTGTAGCGAAAGAGTGGGGCCTGTGTAGGCCTAGAGGGGAGTGCTTGTGTTGTCCAGGGCCAGCGGAGTTGGGGAGTTGACCTACAGCAGGCATAGACAAGTGCTTCCCTGGCACTCCTGCAAAGCATCACGGTGGATCCTCAGTAATTAGTAAGTTACTCAGTGCAGGCATTCTTGCCCCATTACTGAGCAAAAGTGCATGCATGAGACAAGAATTAATAAATTAACCATTTTATGAACTCAACAGAGTAAGAAAAGAGCAAAGCAGAGATGTTAGAAAAGGAAAATTTGCTTGCAGTGGATGAGATGCTACTAAAATATCTAACACACTTTAAATGATTGTTCTGGTTTTGGTTTTGTTTATTTTCTTTGTGATGAACAAAAATACATGAGGCAATTCAGTTCTTTAGAGATCTGGATTTCATCAGCTTTGATCTGAAAATTGAGACAAGTGTTTAGACTGCTGTCAGTGATAAGAAATTAAGTGAAGGAGAACACACTTGAACAAGCTATGGATATTCACACTTGGAATGACTAAATATAGCTGCATAAAAACAACATAATTTTAAAACTGAAATCATTACAAAAGGAACAAAATGTACTTTTACAAGGACTTTATCTGTCATGACCACACGATACCAATGCTACTAATATATGCATGTTTCATAGTCTGTATTTTGATTGTTCCTAGACATTATCTGTGCCAAAGGCCTAATAATTACAAGTACTAAATACCATGCAATTAAGCAAGGTGGCTTTCATTTTATGAGCCTTCTTACCTTATTTTTAAATAAGGTTCTATATTCTCAACTTAAACTATGCTGCTCCTAGCTTCCTTACTTCTGCTCCTTAGGAAAATTTCATGGGGATGGAGCAAGACTGGAGGATCACTGGGAAAGAAACTGGGTAGATTGTCAGAGTGGTGTGGCAAGAGTACAAACTACAGCTATCTGAAGAGTCAGGAAATAGGGGAGATCAGTACTGGGACATGGAAAAAATGTCCTATATTTGTTTTGGCAGAGAGATGAAAATAGGGGGTTGATTTTATTTTTTCTGAACAAATTTGCCATTCCTAATCTCAGTCACTCATATGCCAGTGATATGCAAAAAGGCAGGTGTCAACACACTAGCACTTCAGTGCATGGTATTCAGATAGGACTCCACCTCATAGACCAAATGTAAATGGGGATTCTGAGCCATATATTAAAATCACTGTTAAAATATTTAACATCATGCTCAAGAAAGAAGTTCAATTGACAATCATGGGGGATGACATTTATCTGTTTATGCTCTGAGCATTTACAAGCTTCTCCACAGTACTCAGCCAATATGCTTCTGCTACAGTAGCGGGAACATCTCTTGGGAATGGAATCCCTCTTGAGTCCCCAGGACAGCCAATGCATTCCTTGAACAGAGCCAGCTGAGGACAATTATAGACTCAGGAGATCTGGTGTGCCGAACATTGTGTGACCTTAGACAACCCATTTAGGCTAGAGTTTCAAAAAGCATCAAATGATTGAGTACCTCTGTTTTGGGGGCCGCAACGTACAATACATTAAAAGGTCTGATTTGCAGAGAGTTAGCATAGAGCACTTTCTGAAAAATCAGGCCTATTTAAACTGTTTCAAGTGGGGCACCAAGAATTGGAGATACCTAAAATAACTGGTCACTTAACATCTTTGTCTTAATCTCTGTGCCTCACCTCCCCATCTTACAATGGGGATCACTCTCGGCACTTAATGGGTACTGTAATGAAAAAAAATCATTAATGTTGTAAGGTTCTCAGATAGTATGGTAATAAGCACTATCTGCCCCTTTACACTATGAAAATGAGGCTATTAACATCTTCCTTGCCAACAACCTAACCTTGTCACCTACCTCTCTGAGTCCCTATCATAGAATCATAGAATCATAGAATCTCAGGGTTGGAAGGGACCTCAGGAGGTCATCTAGTCCAACCCCCTGCTCATAGCAGGACCAAACCCAACTAAATCATCCCAGCCAGGGCTTTGTCAAGCCTGACCTTAAAAACCTCTAAGGAAGGAGATTCCACTACCTCCCTAGGTAACCCATTCCAGTTCTTCACCACCCTACTAGTGAAAAAGTTTTTCCTAATATCCAACCTAAACCTCCCCCTCTGCAACTTGAGACCATTACTCCTTGTTCTGTCATCTTCTACCACTGAGAACAGTCTAGATCCATCCTCTTTGGAACCCCCTTTCAGGTAGTTGAAAGCAGCTATCAAATCCCCCCTCATTCTTCTCTTCTGCAGGCTAAACAATCCCAGTTCCCTCAGCCTCTCCTCATAAGTCATGTGCTCCAGCCCCCTAATCATTTTTGTTGCCCTCCGCTGGACTCCCTCCAATTTATCCACATCCTTCTTGTAGTGTGGGGCCCAAAACTGGACACAGTACTCCAAATGAGGCCTCACCAGTGCTGAGTAGAGGGGGATGATCACATCCCTTGATCTGCTGGAAATGCCCCTACTTATACAACCCAAAATGCCATTAGCCTTCTTGGCAACAAGGGCACACTGTTGACTCATATTCAGCTTTTCATCCACCGTAACCCCTAGGTCCTTTTCTGCAGAACTGCTACCCAGCCATTCGGTCCCTAGTCTGTAGCAGTGCATGGGATTCTTCCGTCCTAAGTGCAGGACTCTGCACTTGTCCTTGTTGAACCTCATCATATTTCTTTTGGCCCAATCCTCTAATTTGTCTAGGTCCCTCTGTATCCTATCCCTACCCTCCAGCGTATCAACCACTCCTCCCAGTTTAGTGTCATCTGCAAACTTGCTAAGGGTGCAGTCCACACCATCCTCCAGATCGTTAATGAAGATATTGAACAAAACCGGCCCCAGCACCGACCCTTGGGGCACTCCACTTGATACTGGCTGCCATCTAGACATGGAACCATTGATCACTACCCGTTGAGCCCGACCATCTAGCCAGTTTTCTATCCACCTTACTGTCCATTCATCCAGCCCAGACTTCTTTAACTTGCTGGCAAGAATACTGTGGGAATTCTATACTAGCTTGCTCTCTTCCATTACATGTGCAAGCTTCTTGTATAATCACAAATATTTTACTTAGAGTGGCCAGATAGAAATTATGAAAAATCAGGACAGGGGGCAGGGGTAATAGGCACCTATGTAAGAAAAAGCCCCAAATATAAGGACTGTCCCTATAAAATCAGGACATCCGGTCACCCTAATTGTACTTTGCCAGATACAGTCTGGCACAGATTGCCACTGCAGTTTTTTATTCAGCACAAATTTGTATTGCTTCATGAGTACATAGCTACAAAAGCAAAGTACTAAATATGCAAAGGTAGGTCACAGGAATTTAATCAGTCTGATTCTTAGTTCTCAGTGCCCTCTCTATTTGAGAATTGTTACGTACTGAGCGGGTGGAGCCAAGTGATTTTAGTCTTCTATGAGCCTTCAAAGAGTAGAAAGCATATGGGTAGGGCACTGGAATGAGACTGGAGACCTGGGTTCAGTTCCTGGCTCCAGTTCCTGGCTCAGGAACAGATTCCTTATGTGACCTTGGATGCATCACTTAATCTACCCTGTGCCTCAGTTCCCGCCTGGAAAATGAGTAGTGTTTTTCTACACTACAAGTGTATTGTGAAGGTAAAGATCCACTAATGATTGTGAGGTGCTTAGATATTATACTAAATAAATAGACCATGACAGGAATCAAAATATTCTTTCAAGAAAAAGAAAGGAGGGGGTGGATTAAAAACCACCTCATTTAATAGGTGTGTGGTAGGGGAGCAAGAGAGTTGCCAAGCTGAGCAACACAGCATTTAGCAATGTGTGGCTAAGCAATATTACTGGTTGATATTTAACTTATCTTTTAAGAACGCATTGTACAAGAGACGATAACATACGCATGGAATGTAATCTGAATAATTATGAAATTATTAACTTGAAAATATACAAAGGTATAAGAATGGCCTGGAACTTGGGTACTTAGTGACCTCTTCATTTCAACAGGTGAAATGGTCTATATTGCTCTTTCTGTCCATCCTTAATATTCAACCACCTTTCTCTCAGACTTTTCCATGGCTAGGCAATCTTTCCTCTCAAGCCATCTGTAGAGGAGTCCCCTTGAAGTTTACACTCAGATAGTGGGAGAACCTGACCCACCCAGTTATTTAGAGTGGGTGTCTTCAGCACAGGCCCCATCTCCTTACAACTTGCAAGAGGCCCTGCCCTTCGCAGGCCTTCATAAATCTCTCTGGATTACCCTGAGAGTTTGCTGCACTCTTCATAGGTCTGGGGGGAGAACTCCAAGCTGGTCATTCCCTCTGTGACTCCAAGAGTATCCCACTTAGAAAAATCCTACTCCTTCCCCACCAGTTGACTGCAGTTTCCTCCCTACCATACATGATGGACAGGTCCAGATGCGTGAGGCTAGCCCTGCCCCTAGGGCCTTTCTGGCACCTTCCTTGTCAGTGTGAGTGTCTATATACCCTATCACACCATCAGTAGGATAAATAGCTCTTCTGGGTAGACATCCCTATTGGAAATAGTGGTAACTCTAGCTACAGCTGAGAAAATTAAGCAGAATATTAAGCAATTGTCAGAATGATTTGCCTTGTTTGGACAGGGATACGGGGATGTCTAGGTTAGAAGCTTCCCAAAACTCCTTGCTCCAAAAACATGTTGGTATGGCTATATGGAATGATTGTTCATATGTCCCAGGATGCACAGATACAAACACTCTTAAGAGCAGCACTTACACCTTTTGGCAGGGCTGGATTAAGGCATAGGCAATTTTAGCATGTGCATGGGGCCCAATTTGTGGGCAGGAGGAGGCATCCTGAACTCTGGCTGGTCTGATTCAGGTAGCTGGTCAGATGGCAGTGACAAGAGGAAGCAGTACTGACTGCCCCCTTCAGGTTTGGCCCTATGGCTCCTACATCATGACGTGGGGGTGGCAGGGCTAAACCTGAGTGTGCTATGACCCCCATGAACCAGATTGCAATGGCCAGTCACTCAATTTTGATCTCACCACCCCCTCTCATCATTAGAGAGTCACGGTGCCAAACCTGAATGGGCAGTGGGGTGTCTGACAGTGTTCCTCCTCGCTGCTGCCGTGGAACTGGCTCCTGTACTGGGGCTCCCCCCAGCTTCCAGCAGCCCAGAGCCCCTCTGCTCTCCCTGCAGGACTAGCTCAGTGATGACCTTAAGAGCTGCTACAAACATGGAGAGCTGCGGTGAGTTGCCGCATGGAAAAGCCAGCCACGAGAGGGCAGTAGGGAGCCCTGGTGTGGGGGAGAGGTGCTCATGAGGAGTTTTTGCTTAGGGTCCAGAGATGAGTTAATCCAGCCCTGCCTTCAGGACAATGGATATTGAACCATGTTGGAACAACAGTATGAGCTAGATCCTCAAAGAGCTAGGCTGATTTACACTGCATCAGGCTCTGTATTTTAGTGACAAAACAATTACTGATGCATGTGGGTGGGGGGAAACAGACTGAAAGATCTACACACTTCACAAATCATACAAGATGATCATCCCTTGCTTCCTTGTTAGGATTGCATTTGTTCTTCAAATAAGCATCTGCATTAAAACTTCTAATCTCTACAGTGCTCAATACCTATCTAATCTAAGTATTTCCAATGTATCAGTTGGCTGGCATCGGGGTCTTAAAGGGACACATACAAACTAAACACAGTTGTCCAGGCCTCCTCAGCCACCATATATTATATGAACAATGTACAGGGTGAGTTTAAAATTAACCACTCTTCTTTGTTGTAACTACTTTGCTTTAACTTGTCTTCACTTGCCTCTTTTTACTGCTTTCAGCTAATTTCCCACTGAATACTGAGAGCAACCATGCTTAATGAGGAGGAACAGAAGTGGGTTAATAAAACATATGGGCCAGATTTTTCATAATTAGCTATATACAATTGTGTATTTTTAATTTATGCACACAAACACTCATAGTGTGGGTAACTGGCAAAGTGCAGTATAAATACCTGATTTCTAAATGCACACTGGGTATTCAGATCCATAAATTAAGTACATTCTATGTACGCTCACACCTGTGCATGCCTAAATTCAAAATTCTGGCCTGAATGTCTATTTACCATGACAAATTACAACAAAAGCCAAAAATATTTTACTTGCCTGTCAAAAAAAGTTACTTGTCCCAGGCAATTGGGCAAGCATATTTTTGCAAAGCTGCTTTATATTACCTCTATCTAGATCTATGTAATTATGAGACTTAGTGGCTTCAAAGACTGGTTAACATACTGCAGTACAAAAAGTTCTCCTTAGGAAAAAACCCAGACAGTTTGTTTTTGGCTAGAAGGATTTCTAGAAGAGAGTAAACACACATCTATTTTATTTAATTCAGTAATTCTCTGCTACCAATTGTGATGTGTTCAGGGAGCAAGCTTCTTGTGCAGCCTCCATCATATGAGCAGCTCAGCTTTTCTCAAGTGCATTGACAGCTGGCAGTAATGAAAGTCATCTAACTGTCTGTGCCTCATTTAAGGAGAATGACATCCAGGCACAAACATTCACTATTCCTTCAATTTAGGGTTTAGAACCATATATTTTAATGCAGTACAGGATCCCATTTAAAAAATGTAAATACCTACACCTCCTATTAGTAGTAATAGGTTTTTTAAATTAGTTTTATTCATTAATTGGTTGCTTTAAAAGCAGTTAGTGCCATTCCTCAGGTCAGCACCACGTGGCACAGGTAACTAGAATAAGTGGAGTAGGTACAGCAGACATTAAATCTAACACTCAGACCATGATCATAGCACAACCACTATTTTTTAAAAACAACTTTACTTGCTGAGAAGATGTGCTCCTCTAAAACCTTTAACACTTAGTTTTAGTGAAGTTAAAAATAATCAGTTTGCACTGTTTGATTTCCAAGCACTAATATCTGAACTTTCCCATCAGTTGGTCTAAACTGTAACACGGTACAGCACAAACCATTTAGTGACACTAATGTCAACAGCTTTTATTAAATATAGAACCAGTAAATGGACTTGAATTTAATCTAGATTTACTGCCCACAATAAGGACTTCAGCCATGCTTGACTGCCTTTCAGCAACCGCATAGTGACGTTTAGAGCAGCATGTCCTTATGAAAGTTGAGATAGTCATTTAATTTTTGCAGTTTTGTTAATAAACTGTATTTCATAGACAGCACATTTTCTTCTGCAAGGCAGTTTGTTGTCTTGAATTTGGCCAGATAAGGCTCCTCTGCTTGCTATCATCCTTTCTCATTAAAGCTTTTTTGTATATTTAAGATACTGTACTAGGGGGAGTGCAGGGACTAAAGTGGCCTAGACAGAAAACTGGGGGACAGTGCGCTATACAGCTTGTGGGCAGATACCACCCTTACTTCTGAAGGCACCAACCAACTGCCACCACTCTCTGGCCACCCCGCTCTAAAGGCAGCGGTGTCGCCAACAGCAGTAGAGAAGTAAGGGTGGCAATACCATACCATGCTACCCTTACTCCTCTATAATGTTGGGGCTAATAGTGGGAAGGGTGGCTACGGGGGGGCTAAGAATTTTTGGGGTGGATAAGGCTCCCTCAAGACCCCCTAGCGCTGTCCCTGTACTGTACTTAAAAAGGGGGGGGTTATGTCAATTGGAATTAGATTCAACTTCAAACAGAATTTAATAATCTGCAATCACAATAAGTAAACTAAGATGGTCATAAAACAGCTGTAAGTAGTCAAGTAACATAACTTGCACCAATTTGGGTGCATATTCAGTAGCTGTGTGCAATGAGTAACATTCATGCCTGTGCAAAGGGCCAGCAAAAGCCTATGCACTACATAAATTCTACTTAAGACATATATCAAGTTACACTGGTGAAAAACTGGGGTGAAATTAGAGTCAGAGTTACCATCTTTAGATATGAGCTAAATGACACCTCCCTCTTGTCTTAATCTTCACATTTTGCGGAAAGAGGGATTGGATTCAGAGATCCCAATCTGGACTGTCTCTATTTTGGGTCTGATGTTGAACAGAATTTCTTGGAGCTTGTTTCCTTGGCTTTCAACCCCTTCTTTCAGAGCATTTTGCGTGGGTAACTGGATTGCAACCCAAATCTGCCCCTTCCCATGATAGCAACCTCTCCCAGTCAATTGAAAACCATATGTTCTACTTCCTGCTTCCATGTACAAGTAAAAGACCCATGCATCCTTGCAAGTCTGCGAGGATTTTTTGTCTCTGAAGTGGTAGAAATAGGCAGTAGATGCATTTTTTCCTATCACTCCCAGAAGACCCCTATGAATAGTAGCACTTACCTGACAACTCCCACTCCTACATGTCCAGTGTAGGGAAAGCAGATATCTAGCACTCCCTTAAGTGCCTTGGAGAATGGGCCCCCTCCCTAATGCCATCCAGGGCGATTAAAGTGGGGCAGACAAGCCTACATAGAAGGGAGTGCAGATGTCAAAGATGTGAGGATTGGTTGGAATGGGTGGAAAGGAGAGTATCAAGACAGCCTGTGGCCTGGGCAGGAAGGAATGACTTGAGGAAGGGAGGCAGGAAAAATGATGCTAGGTTTGGATGGGAGGGAGATTTCTGGAAGGGGTACAGGTCTATCATGCATCCTCAGCTGAAGCTCTGGAAGGGGTGTCTTGCCACCAGAGCGCTTCTTAAAAGACTTCACCAGTTAGGAAATGTATCTTCTTCAGGTATATGATCTCTTTATTCATTATCAAGTATTTTCCAGCCTTGAGAGTTACATACCAATCCCTTACAGAAGGCATGTCCTTTAGTTCCCCACCCCACCCCCACTTCTTAAGAAGCTCATATAGTTAATGAGCTTGCAAGAGCATTTGTTATTTTCAGGTTAGTTGCACTAGTAGCTATCAGCCATGCTTTGGACCCAGGTATATGGGCTATCAAGGTGGCCTTGTCCATCATAATTAATTGACTCAATATACTTCAAGTGACATCATGCAAAGGCTTTTCTTGGCATTGGCTTCATCGGTTTGTTTATCTATGGCCAGCCAAATAAAACAGGCACACACTTCCAATGCATGAACAACAAAATCAGCCCACCCGGCTTGCTCATTTTTAAGCCTGCTCATGGCAACTCAAACATTAAAAGGTATGCCTTATAAAAACAAAACCCACACATTTTCTTTTTCCCTGCCTAACCTCTTTCCCTTGGTCTAAGAAAAACCAAACTAGCATAGGTTTGAAAGAAAAGGAAAAGGAAAACATGAAGATGAAAGGCTTACTTGCCCTAACTCCATGCAGGTCTCAGTCTGACTGTGGAAAAAGCAGGACTCTTATACTCCTCTACTCACCTTTCCAAAGCTACGACTAGAGATTGGCTGTCCAGCTCTTCTGATTCTGAGATGGGGGCCTGGCTGGCACTGTCAGGGGCCAGTTTAATCCTCCATTTTTGAAAGGAGTTCCAACCCACCCTACTTGCAGCACTCTGATCTCAAGACCAAAACAAAGTCAGCATTCTAGAATGTTCCCCCTACTCCCTCCCAGAGACCACTTCCTTCCACTCAGCGATGGCATTCCATGTCCTACAGCAGTGGTTCTCAAAGCCGGTCTGCTGCTTCTTCAGGGAAAGCCCCTGGCGGGCCGGGATGGTTTGTTTAGCTGCCGAGTCCACATGTTCGGCCAATCAGAGCTCCAACTGGCTTCGGTTTGCTGCTCCAGGCCAATGGGGGCTGAGGGGAAGCGGCGGCCAGTATGTCTTTTGGCCCGCACCACTTCACGCAGCCCCCATTGGCCTGGAGAGGTGAACCGCGGCCAGTGGGAGCCACTATTGGCGGAACCTGCAGATGCGGCAGGTAAACAAGCCAGCCCAGCCCGCCAGGGGCTTTCCCTGAACAAGCGGCAGACCGGCTTTGAGAACCACTGTCCTACAGGTATATCTTAAGAAGAAAATCCTGGAAAGAAGTAGTGCTAGCCCTGGGGTGTTCCCTCAGTAGCCTTAAATAGGCAGTACACTGCAGTAAATATTCTAAATTCAAAATAATTCCAAGGACACTGTGACATTCTGTACCTCAGGGGAACACCGAGCACCCCTATGTTCATCCTTATATGATTGTGTGTGGTATCCAATGCAAAGTTTGTCATGTTGGGTGTCTTCGGAAGGCTCATGATGCACTAGGGTGACCAGACAGCAAGTGTGAAAAATCGGGACAGGAGGTGGGAGGTAATAGGTGCCAATATAAGACAAAGCCCCTAATATCGGGACTGTTCCTATAAAATCGGGACATCTGGTCACCCTATGATGCACTGAGCATTGTTGTTATAGTGATGTTATAGTAATTGTTGTTACAGTAATGTTATAGGTTTTAATTTCATGTAATGTTATAGGTTTTAATTTCAAGTTATGAAGCTGAAAATGTGTCCTCATGGCTTATAAAAGGCCCAGGCAAAACTGTCCAAGAGCAGAGGGGCAGTTCACACCTCATCAGGACATGTATGGGACAAACCCAGCCCAGCTTCACAGAAACAAAGGACACTGACCTAGGCAGCAACAAAGCATCTGTTGGACTCTCAGGTAAGTCACCCACCTTCCTTTGGTCAGTTTGGGACTGCGATGAGGTAATGCTCACCTGACTCTAAAGGTGGGGCAAAGCCAAGAGGGAAGAAAGAGCATGATAAAAGGGAGAGACCTTTTCCATGCCCTTCTTCTCTCTTCCACCTACATCTACAGCCGCCACATCAAGCAACTGAAGCACTGATCAAAGGGGAGAGCCTGGCTGAAGAGCAACCAGCCAGCGTGTTGTGAGAAGCATCTAAGTTTGTAAAGGTGCTGAAAGTGTTAAGATTAGCTTAGAATGTGTTTTGCTTTTATTTCATTTGACCAAATCTGACTTGTTGTGCTTTGACTTATCACTTAAAATCTCTCTTTGTAGTTAATAAATCTGTTTGTTTATTCTGCCTGAAGCAGTGTGTTTACTTTGAAGTGTGTCAGAAACTCCCCTTGGGATAACAAGCCTGGTACCAGGGCTGGCACTTCCATTAGGCGACCCTAGATGGTCGCCTAGGGCACCAGGATTCGGGGGGCGGCATTTTGTGCGCTCCCCATGGGGCGCACGGGAGCTTCCGGTTCCACTCTCGTTGCACCATCGAAGAAGGACCTTCTGCCGACGTGCCATGGAAAACAGAGGCAGGCAATTAAGCAGCTCAATGACTGCCGCTGTCGCCTGCGGCATTTCGGCAGAGGGTCCTTGTTTGGCGGCGCAATGGGAGTGGAGCCGGAAGCTCCCGCGCGCCCCGTGGGGAGTGCACAAAATGCCGCCCCCCCGAATTCTGCCTAGGGCGCCAGAAACTCTGGCGCCGCTCCTGCCTGGTACATATCAATTTCTTTGTTAAACTGACAAACTCATATAAGCTTGCAGCATCCAGCGGGCATAACTGGACACTGAAAGTCCAAGGTTCCTAGGGTTGTGTCTGGAACTGGAGATATTGGCTAGTGTCATTCGGTTGCACAATCGAAGGAGCAGCTTATGTGCCAGAGGCTGTGTGTGAACAGCCCGGGAGTGGAGGGTCTCAGAGCAGAGCAGGGTAAGGCTGGCTCCCAGAGTCAAGGATTGGAGTGACCTAGCAGATCATCGGTCCGGTTAACAAGAGGGGGAAGGTCACAGACATGCCCTTCTAATTTCTCTTTATTAATTCTTCGTAATTTCTATTTTGTAACAGAAACTTGTAAAAACACCACAACAAGTTGAGAGCAGAAAAATCAGCATCTGGTTATCAGAATGGTTTCCAGCAGGTCTTGACAACCCCTTTTAACAAACTGTTTGAATATGAGACTTTTTAATTATATCAATCTGTAACCCTTCTGCCAGGTGGAGTCAGCAGCAACAAGGGCAAAATTGATCACTTTGGCAAAGCAGCTCCATGATGCTGCACACCTAGGCAGAGTAGGTGTGTTTATTCAAACTCAGTCCATTCCTGAAATCTTTTCTCCCAAGTTCATCATTAGATGTCAGGGGAGAGCTCATTCAGACCCTGCTTACAAGTCTCTTACAAGTCTCTATCTTGCTTGCTGATAGTGTAAAAGTGTTAATCATCCTTCGACACAGGAACAGAGCTATCAGTATAGCTCTTCAAATTAATCACTGGGGTTGCTCGTATACAATAAGAATGGCACTCTTTCACATATATTGTGAGCTCACTGCTGCTGTGGGAACAAGAGAGACACCACAGTCTTCTGAAGGCTGAAAACTACCACTGCACTGTGCAAGCATGATTCAGCTCATTTTAATTCTGTATAAGTGGCTTTGTGTACTAGTTATTTTCTGACATTTTTATTTCATGATGGGTTTTTTCCTCTCCATCTCAGCAGGCAAGGCTAGTATCACTAATATAATCCACAGAAATTGCTTTTTCTTCTGAAAGCGTCTGATTTCAAAGTCACAGTTCAGTTATGAAAGTTGGAGATTTTTGTACTCTCTTCCTTACACCATTGATTAACATATTGGGTCAGATTCACCTGACTGTTGGAACCCAGGCTTCAGGCCTTGATAGTGGACTGGCCACACTGAAGGATGTATACAGCTCCTGTGGAGACCAGCAGTCACTTGTCACCGACCAAAAAGTGGGTAAGGTCAGCCCTGGAGGCAGTGGGACCAAGGAATCCAGATCTTCCATGACCTGAAGATGAGCTCTGTGAAGCTCAAAAGCTTGTCTCTCTCACCAACAGAAGTTGGTCCAGTAAAATATATTATCTCACCCACCTTGTCTCTCTAATATCCTGGGACAGACACAGCTACAACACTGCATAGAACCTTTAAAATAGATATTCAAAAAGTATCATTTCCCAATTATTTTTCTCCATCTTCACCTTCACCCCCTTCATAGATTCTGGACCTTGGGGTCATCTAGTCTGACCTTTTCTACTTCCCAATCCTACTGTAGAACCACAAGCTAAATCCTGCATACAGGATTAAATAGCAGGCAGACAGCAGTTAAAAAGTAGTTTTGCATTCTTTCCAATCTAATCTCTGATCCCCTCTTGAGTATTTTTATACCTGGCTTTTGTGAAAGGCCTGTGCATTCCTATGATTGTCGTAAATTGGCTATTGTATAAATCAAAGTCAAGAATACAGAGGTTTTAAATGTCATTGGTGCAGATGTTTAGTATTACCAGTATTTTTTCCCTTGAGATGACAAACTGCTACAGTTTAAAACTGAACCAAGATAAAATGCAGTAAATTGCCCATCTAGTAGGAGTTTAGAATATTAAAATCTCCTGTTAGTTATCAGCACAAGGAACAATCAAGTTCTTAGCAATCACCCAGACATCTTAGTTCACAGTACACAGAGTACACAGAACTCCAATTAGGATGTTCAAAATAGACCTTATTAGCTTCTCATGAATGCTGATAATGTTATGCAGACACAGGGATGCGTCTGCATTTCATTTGTTATTGTCCACCTAATATGTAGTTATTGAAACAAGGTTTGGTCTGTGCTTCAAAATATTACCAGAAGTCAAGAATGACTGTCATTTGCAAACAAAGTAAAATCAAGCAACTTTCCAAACTTTGTTGAACAATGACATTTTAGATTACTGTGGCACTTAAAATCACTAACATTTGCAAAGACATGATTCACATAAATGAGAGAGAAGATGTATGAATGTGATTTATATAACCTTCAAGTTTAGAACAAACAGCTGTACAATAGCAGAGTTCATCTTTAGAAATACAGGCCAATTTTTGTCTACTTCAATCACAACTAAAGATAATCTGACAAGTATATCCCCACAAGCACTATTGAGTAGAAATTACAATAGGCACAAGGATGACAAGTGAAATATGATTGGATTGTATAATACTATGCATTCGCTCTTTAAGTCTAAAAATATTAGAATTGTAGCTTAGTTTGTTTGACTAGTCACATATTTATTATATTGTAAATACAGTGGACATGGGACAAGAAGCCACCTTTATATAGGCAGCTTCCTGTCTTTAGCACTTACCCTATATAATCACATATCAGAATAATTATTCCAGAACAAATTCCAGAATATATTGTCCATATCTGGAGCTATTCTGGAATAGTTCTGTTCTGGTCAATTTTCCCATGTAGATAAGGCCAGAGATTCAGAGTGAAAGGTATTGGGAACAAGAAAGGACAATGCGGTTCTTCTGTTTTATGCATCTAACTCACATATGAGACTCTACTTGCTAGTTCTCCCATATCTGACATCTGAACAATTCCATCACAGACTTTGAAAAACAAAAATAACTGTTTAACTTCTAAGTCAGCATGTCTACACTGTTTTGAAATTACAAATTACTTTAAATGTCAACATTTGCAGCAGTCTGCAGCAAAGGGGACTGAAGGAACTTAGTCCATACTACTAATACTTCTGGAAGAAATCCTACCTCACATTTTCAGATTAACAAAATCTACTGTAAAAGATGGCACAGATTGGCTTGAAAGGATTCTGATTCAGAGTTTCATTGTTTGAGGATGACAAGGTAGTTTTCATGTTAATTAATTCAGAGACATTATTAGAAAGATGCATTCAAGCTGGAACAGTGCAGAGAAGGAATACTAGGATGATCAGAGGCAGGGCCGGCTCTAGACCCCAGCGCGCCAAGCACGCGCTTGGGGCAGCATGCCGCCGGGAGGGCGGCAGGGGGCTCTGGTGGACCTCCCGCAGGCATGCCTGCGGAGGGTCCGCTGGTCCCGCGGCTCGGGTGGACCTCCTGCAGGCATGCCTGCGGATGCTCCACCGGAGCCGCAGGACCAGCGGACCGTCCGCAGGCACGTCTGCAGGAGGTCCACCAGATCCGCGGGACCGGCGACCGCCAGAGCGCCTCCCGTGGCGTGCCGCCCTGCTTGGGGCGGCGAAATTCCTAGAGCCGCCCCTGATCAGAGGAATGGTAAACCTGATTTGTGAGAAGTGACTCAAAGAGCTTGGCTTGTTTAGTCTAATCAAACGAAGGCTGAGGGGAGATATGATTGCTCCCTATAAATATATCAGATGGATAAATAGCAGGGAGAGAGAGGAGTTATTTAAGTGAAGCACCAATGTTGACACAAGAACAAATGGATATAAACTGGCCATCAACAAGTTTAGTCTTGAAATTAGATGAAGGTTTCTAACCATCAGAGGAGTGAAGTTCTGGAACAGCCTTCCAAGGGGAGCAGAGGGGGCAAAAAACCTAACTAGCTGCAAGACTGAGCTTGATACATCTATGGAGGGGATGGTATGATGAAACTGCCTACAATGGCATGTAGCAGTTCTGCAACTGCTAATAGCAAATATCCCCAATGGCCGGTGATGGGACACTAGATGGGGAGGGCTATGAGTTACTACAAAGAATTGTTTCCCAGGTGTCTGGCTGTTGGGTCTTACCTTGCCAAAATGCTCTAGGTCCAACTGATCACCATATTTGGGGTTGGGAAATTTTTTTCTCCTGAGTCAGATTGGCGGAGACCCTAGGGTTTTTTTGCCTTCCTCTGCAGCACAGGGCACTGGTCACTTGCAGGTTTAAACTAGTGTTCATGGTGGCTTCTCTGTAACTTGAAAATTTTAAATCATGATTTGAGGACCTCACTAACAGCCAGAGGTAATGGGTCTATTACAGAAGTGGGTGGGTGAGGTTCTGTGGCCTGCAATGTGCAGGAGGTCAAACTAGATGATTACAGTAGTCCCTTCTGGCCTCAAAATCTATGAGTTTAATGTTACTAGGTAAACATTACAATCACCCTTTAAGAAATAATCTGAGTAGGTCCAATACAATGTAGTGAAAGGGAGACAATGTGTAGACTGAATTGTTAAAGTCCCAGGGATAGTTTAAAATTATGTTTATAGGCCAAATGTATTCATATTGTGACAAAGGGAAACAAATATTTTATTTTTTAATGAAGTCAGGAAATTTGCAAATAATTGTTTTATTGTATAATAACTGTATGCCTGTTACCTTACCCTCCTGCCAACTCTTATCTTGTTCCTGGTTCTGTTGATGTGTCCAGAGGTGTTTGCCCACCACAGCACTTTCCTGGGACTGGATACCTTTGTTCATGTCTTATGGACCAAGATAAGACCAGTGGTTTTAGGTTCTGCAATCTCTTTTGCCTCCTGCACTCCTCTTATACATTGTGCCTTTTCTCCTTGAGGAGATACTAGTGACTATTCCCCATACATAACAGATGGTTTCTTTATAAGAATAAGAATTATTAATAGCATAGAGAAAATAAAGACAAGAAGAAACTGTTTGCTTAACATGTCAAGATTTACACTTCGAGTGGGCTAAACTAGGTACGGTTTTCTAAGCTTATGTTACCGAAAAGAAACACTGTGGTTTTGGAACACAAAGTAATCTCAGGTTTGGCCCAATGGCCTCTCCTTCATGACCTGAGCAGCACTGCAACCCCCATGCATGAGGTCACAGTGCGGCTCACTCAATTTTGACCCTGCCACCACACTGTGATGGAGGTATGCAGGGTCAAACCTAAGTGGGCAAAAGACTTAGGCCCTGTCTATACACAGTTTTCACACTGATTTTACTATATTGATTTCTAAATATAGATGAATCCATGCAAAAACTGTGTAGAGAAAGCAGCAATTCTAAAACCCTACTGCGTGTGAATATAGGTAACTGGGAGAAAACTGGCTTGGAGAATGGGAGGTGGCTGTCCTAGATGATAAGGTGTGTCAGGAAAGGCAAGTGGACCTAGCGTGAAGGGAAGAAGGTCTTTGAATATAGAGAAGTGAGGTTCTCTTGGGACAGAATGGGATGGGAACAGATTGCTTTCATGTTCAAAAACAGTGTTTCTTTTCTGTAAAATAAGCTCAAAAAGCCTTACCTAGTTTAGCTCACTCATAGTGTAAATCTAGGCATGTTAAGCAGTTTCTTCTTGTTTTTACTCCATTTTCTCTGTGCTTTTAATAATTTTTTAAAATAATTTTTGTTCTTATCAATAAATCACCTGTTGTATGTGGGGAAAGTTCACCAATATCTCCACAAGAAGAAAAAGCACACTGCCATGGGAGCACCTTCTGCACCAGAGTTCCCTCCCGGGAGGCCTGCCTGGCCTCTCCTGACTTCCTGAAGCCTGTGTCCTCTCTGCTTTGCCCAAAGGACTCACTCAATGACAGTCTCAAGACCTGCTACAAGTATGGGGAGGTGGTGAGTGCCCTCAAGAGGGAGCCAGTTGGGAGCAGGATGCAGGGAGGCCTGTGGGGTGGACACGAGGGCGTTTTGCCTATGGCCCACTGATATATCTTGGTGGTTGACTTGCTTTTGTTTCCTTGCTCTGGGCATGAGTTTTGTTGGAGAAGAAACTTTGGGCTGGAATCTCCAGAGGCACCGTGCATTGTGATATCATGTGAAAAATTTCTGAGAGCATCTGTGGGATTTTGGATGCATGGATAATATAGTAGGGTAGAGAGAATGGTTTTCAATTTATTATGGAAAATTTTGGGGAAAGGAATTACCTATGCAGGAGGGATGGTCTCCACCTCAACCAAACTAGACTAGACTACTGACACAGAGAAACAACAAAGTGTGTTAAACTAGAAGCTGGGAAAAGCTGACAGGCACTGAAGAGCACTCAGGCTTGACAGAATCCTCATCTAGTAGTATTCTAATACAATGGTTACTTGGTAATAAATAAAGGATAGGAAAGGGCAGATGTACCATATATGCCAAGTGTTACCTGTATGGAGTTACAGTCATACATTTGCCTCTGCTTTCACTTTCTCATCCATGCCAGTTGACCTGTCACTCATCAGCAGGACTACTGGCAGCAAGGAAGTATTTCCTCACCTTACTGCTAGAAGCTATTCCTGAGCAGCCAGACAAGGCTTTCTCATACACATCCCCTTCTCACCTTGCCCTGGATTGGCTCACTCCTTCCCATTGTACCTCTCAGTAGAGCACAGTGGGGAGGAACTGTTGTTTCCTAGGCAAAGATGGGCAGCACTGCTGCTTCCCAGCTTTGAGAAGCGGCACATTCCACTAGCAGAAATTGGCCATGGTGTGAGGGTAACAGGACCAGACAGGTTACAAAGAAATTCAGAGATGGAAATGACAGAAGGAAGTGTGACTATTGGGAAAAGAGGGATAAAGGAAACAGCTGGTGACAGGCAAAGCAAGAGATAATGTTGAAGAAAAAAGATGGATGAGTTTGGATAGATAGGTAAGTACTCCTAAGTACAAATTGGGGAAGGATGGTCATGTGGCTAACATACAGGATTGGGAATCAGGGCTCTTGGCTTCCATTCCCACCATGGTCTCTGATTCACTGTAGTATCTTGAGAAAGTCTCCTTTTGATGCCTCAATTTACGCACGACGAGTAAAATAGGGATAACAACACTTAACTTATATAAATAGGTGAAGGTACTTTAAATCCTCAAAGAGAAGTATCAGCATTATTAGCTGGGGGAAAAGAAAGAATCAGAGAAAGCTTGCTAACTTCACAGGCTCACCTCACAAAAATGTCACTCAAGCAGCTATCTAGAACTTGGCAGTTATGGTGCACTGAAGGTGATGACAGACGTACATTCCAGAAATGTCACAAATCAGAAAATAAAGAACTTCCATAACACCAGAATGGTAGTGTAACCCACACATCTGGGTGTGGTGCTCTGTCCCATCGAGTGGCACCGAGATCACTTAGATAGAGAGATTAATCAGGCTGCTCTACAGACTTAGCTAAAAGCCATATGGCTTTTAACTCATGCAGTAGAGCAAGGGTGCGCAAACTATGGCCCACGAGCCATTTTAAGCCACTCCGCGAGCTGCACCAGGGTCTTAGCCCCGTTCTGGTGCTCCGGCCACAGTGCTGGGTTGGGGCCGCACCACACGGTTTGCCCCGCTCTGGCCGGGGCACTGGGTTATGGGCCGCACCATGTGGCTCGGCCCTGCTCTGGCACTCTGGCTGGGTCGCAGGGTCGGGGGCCACATCACACAGCTCCCAGAAGCTGGCATGGCCCGCTCCGGCTCCTACACACTCCAATGGGAGCTGCAGGGGCGGTGTCTGCGGATGGGGCAGCAAGCAGAACCGCCTGGCCGCGTCTCCACATAGGAGCCAGAAAAGGGACATGCCACGGCTTCCAGGAGCCACTTGAGGTAAGTGCTGCTCGGAGCCTGCACCGCCTGAGCCTCTCCCCACGCCCCAAACCCCTGCCCCAGCCCATATCCCACTCCCACTCTCCAAACCCCTCGATCCCAGCCTGGAGCTCCCTACTACACTCCAAACTTCTAATTGCCAGCCCCACCCCAGAGCCCACACCCCCTCCCACATCCCAACCCCAATTTTGTGAGCATTCATGGCCATACAATTTCTATTCCCCGATGTAGCTGTGGGCCAAAACATTTGCCCACCCCTGAAGTAGAGACTCATGCTCTAAGCTCCAGAGGTTCCCAGGTTCCATTCAGCCCTCTGACAACTGGGATCTTCTGGTGTTACAGTATGTAGCGGGGTGGTTACCCACTCCTGCCCATCAGGGCTTAAAGCAGCCCTAGAGAGGGCTGCAGCTCTAAAAGCTGGGCTGATTGGGGAAGCAGCTGCAGCTGGGCTATGCCCCAATCAGGCCACAGCTGGCCTGTATAAAACGGCTGTGAGCCAGGAGCCCAAACAGTCTCTCTCTGCCTATAGAGGGAGATGGGCCTGGCTGCAGGGAGCTAGAGACAGGGTACTTGAGTGGAGCAGGGATGGGAAAAGGCAGAGGAGTTGGGGAGCTCCTGCCTGGAAAGCCCCAGGCTATGACCTAGCATTGGGCTAATAGGTACTGGGGGTTGCAGAGGGCAGCCCAGGGGTAGGCAAAGGCAGCAGGTCCAAACCCAACCTTGCCAGTGATGAGTAGGCTGATACTGCAGTCTGCCCCAGGGCGTGGGGGCTAGACAATGACTGGCAGTAGCCATATACTGAGGTGAGGTGGGGATAGTGGGTGGGGGTTCCCCTGGGAGAGGGAGACCCTGAGAAAAAGGGGTTACTGCCAGGGGGCAGCACCCCAGATAAAAGGGGCAGCAGGTACAGGGAGGGACACGGGGGTCAAAAGCAAGGGACAAGTGGGTCACCTGCCTGCAGAGCTAATTCCCTGAGACCAGCAGGAGGCGCTGCAGGGGTGAGTCCACACTCTTACACAGTAGCATTTTGCAATCAATTCATACAAGTGTAACATGACTGTGCAAAGTGTAAGGCAATAAAGAATTGGGTCCCCTGAATCCACAATGTTAAAGGGAACAAAAAAGTAACAAAATCTAATGAAATAGTCATAATGGCAACTTTATCTACATTGATCATATTGATACATAGGGGTACACGTTAATGAATTAATTTTCCAATGCCTTAAATTAGTTTTTCATAGGAGGAAAGGTTACTTTCCACTTTGTCCTTAATAACATATGAGAATTATTTCAAGGATTAATTATTGTGTCCATGATAGAAGTTAAATGGAAAGGATCATATAAAAAACTGCAATACCAAACTTTAGAATAGTGGATTAAAATAAAAATAAGAAAGTTAGTCAAAGAGAACTGACAGTCAAATGAGAAAATTAAAATCTTTAGATTCATTTTGGAGCCTTATTCACTTTGTAATAACTGAATGACAGAAGGTACACATACCTCTTAAAACCAAAACAATAAGTATAGGTAAGTGTTAAGATTCAAAAGGTTGTTCAAGGTAACCAATATCCTTCAGAAAATGGCAATTCATCCCTAAAGTAGCTAATAGATAGGAGTATAAACTATACCAGGTAAAAATGAAAGACAGAAATTAGGAAGGCTATGGAAATTTGAAGAGCAAAAAACAAATCGCAAGAAATTATTGAATTACACCAGAAGGACGCAGCCTGTGAAAAAAATCTGTCAGCTGTCAAGGAGCAAAGAAAGGTAATTATTTTACATCAAGCATCCTTACCTTACAGTACATGCCCTGAGAAGTCCTTGCCTCATCCTCCAACAAAGGGATCTGTTTGTGTGAACATTTACCTCTGTGCAGGGCTCCACTGGCAATTTTCTTCAGGAAATAAGTTTATTTTCTTTTGGCATTTACAATATTTATTACCATGGACAGTTAATATTATAGGGACAGAGTGCATGGGATATCAGCATTTAAATCCTTTAGGCTCCTTTGAAAATCCCAGCCTAAGTCTAAAAGTATGTAATATACACCTTATTATGGCACATTAGATCCACTTATCAATTTATAATTTACTACACCAGTCAACTTGTTCCAGTGACTTTTAGTGGAATTAGGCCATGGATGAATTTGGCCCATAATTACAGTACAAACCTGAACTTCATATAATAATGTCCTCAACAGTGTCACAAATTATATTTCATATGTCCTCATAAAGGTCCATTTGATTTACAATGTAATTTTATTTTTTATCCAGGCAGAGTCTTGGAGAAGGTATATCGTATTTCCACAGCTGCAGTGTTAGTTAATTTAAATTATGTTGATGTTAAATGATGCAATGATGTTAAATTATGTTAGTTTAAAAAACTCTCTCTATGCTAAGTTATTTCTAAAATTTTAATTGCAAACATTTAATGAAGCCAACTTACCTTCCTATCTGTGCTTTTGCTCATATTCTCAATTTTAGCATGGGGACATAAGTTCTATTTAAAAAGTAGACAAGTAATACTCACTCTTCAGCTTCTTCTGCTACTCATTAATGTAAACGCTAGCTAGAAATGTTAGTGAATAGATCAGGAAAATGGTTATGGAATTAGTACCATGTACCTACAATATATAAAATTTTGTTTGAGGTGTAAAAATTTGTGGCTGATTGTAGCGGGGTAATCACCCTGCTCCTGCCCTGGAGGGGTTAAAGCGGCCCTGGAGAGGGCTGTGGTGGAGAAATGCTAGGCTGATTGGGGGAAGCAGCCGCTGATTGGGGGAAGCAGCCACAGGTGGGGCCACACCCCAGTCAGGCCACAGATGGCCCCTATAAGAAGGCCAGGGACTGAAGGAAAACACTCTCTCTTGAGAAAAGGGCTTGGCTGTGTAGGAAGCTGAGGCTGGTACCTAGGGTGGAGCAGTGCTGGGGAAGGGCAGAGAGAGCTGGGGAGCTCCAGCCTAGCAAAGCCTCAGGCTACAGGCTGAGTTAAGGGCCCACAAAAGGGTACTAGGGCTGCAGAGGGGAAGCCCAAGAATAGGCAGAGGCAGCTGGTCCAACCCCCCTTGCCTATGATGAGTAGTTTACAGACTGCCATCTGCCCCAGTGAGCGGGGGCTAAATGGAGACTGGCAGTAGCCAGTGAGGCAAGGTGGGGATAGGTGGCTGAGGGTTCCCTTGGGAGGGGAGACCCAGAGTGAGGGGGTACTGCGGTGGGCAGAACCCCCGGGCAAAGGGCACCGGGGTCTGGGAAGGACACAGAGCCAGCGGCAGGCGAGACACTGGCTCGCAGAGGGTGCTCTGGGCTGGAAAGAGCTAATTCCCTGGACAACCAGCAGGAGGTGCCGTGCCAGTGAGTCATCACCCCGTCACACTGAAATAAACTCCATAATATATGCTATCCACAAGAGCGCCTCCTTCACCTTTATATTTTTGGGGGGAAAGGCAGTCATGCTAGGATACTCTGAATGGAGTTTTCTGAACTTTTTACTTTGTTGTTTTTATTCCATAACAACCATCATAGAATTAGAGTAAAATATGATAAGTCTTTTAAAGAACAATCCTAGTGAGAAACTTATATTGGGACATCTAAATAATTTTTTTTTCTGGGTTGTGGGTATTTGCTATGTTACAGCACGAAGCAGTGAAAACTATGGACTTCCACTGCCTTGAGTTTTGCACCTGTGCAAAATAAGTGCTGAATGGGTGTCCCATACTACCATATTAGATTGGTGGCATCATACATCCATTATGTATAAGTGTAAATGATGACACAAGGTCCAGGACAACCCAGAATCAGGTACAAATCCTCCCAGTTGCTGACTTATGATGAATTTACATATCCTCCTTTGCGGCAAAGATGCATCTGATTCTAATCTGATTCTTAGCAGAAACAGTTGTAATAAGCAACAAGCCCATAACATTTAGAGTAGGGTTGCCAACTTTCTAATAGCAGAAACTGAACATCCTTACACCACCCTCTGCCCCAAGGCCCCGCCCCTGCCCTGACCCTTCTCCAAGGCCCTGCTCCCCACTCACTCCATCCCCCATCCCTCCATCGCTTGCTCTCCCGCACGGTTGCTCATTTGGTTGTTTTCACCAGGCTGGGGCAGGGGGTTGGGTTAGGGGCTCTGGGGTGGGGCCAACAATGAGGGGTTTGAGGTGCAGGAGGGGGTTCCAGGATGGGGCTGAAGGATTCAGAGAGTGTGGGAGGGGGCTCAGGACTGGGGCAGAGGGTTGGGGTGTGGAAGAGGGTGCAGGCTCCAGGAGGGAGTTTGGGTGTGGGAAGAAGCCCAGGGTTGGGGCGGGGGGTTGGAGCATGGAATAGGGTTTGGGGTATGGATTCCGGACAGTGCTTACCTCAGGCGGCTTCCAGGAAGCAGCCAGCATGCCCCTCTGGCTCCTAGGTGCAGGCGCAGCCAGGGGGCTCTGCAACGCCGCCCTCGCCCGCAGGCACTGCCCATGCCCACAAGCGTCACCCAGTTTCTTGCCAACGGGAGCTGCTCTCAGGGCTGGGGCAGCGCATGGAGTCCCCGTGGCTGCTCCCCGCCAGAGGGACATGCCAGCTGCTTCCTGGGAGCTGTGTGGAGCTGGGCACAGAGCCTGTCTGCCCCACTGCACCACCAACCAGACTTTTAATGGCTTGGCCAGCAGTGCTAACTGGAGCCATCAGGGTCCCCTTTCAACCGGGTGTTCCAGTCGAAAACCGGATACCTGGCAACCCTAATTTAGGGATCACCACTTAACAGAGGCAACTAGACACACAGGAATGAGAAACCAGCAGCAAGGTGTAACAGAAAAACAGGAAGGAAGACTCTGAGGGATGGTTAATCAGCAAGCTCATATTTGGCAGCTACAGTTGGGCCAGCAAGCCTAGATGGGAAATTGCAAACAGCACACTGGATAGGCAGAGGGGAAAAAATATCTAGTAGTCTGCTCTGTAAAGAGAAAGCATTGCTATATGGCATGAATGCTGAAAACTTCTCTCTGTTCTCTTTCATAAAGCACTGTATTTGTAAAATGGTCTATCTGCAATAAAAAACAAACAAACAAGGTAAACGAATAAGGAAAAAGAAATCTTCTTCAGGATTTACTTTAAATCTAGTCTCAAATTCCCTTTCTTCAGGATTATGGCAAATAAAAGTCCTAAATTCCTTTGTCTTACTGTTTAAACAAACAAACAAAAATACTTCTTTTTTAAGGAGAAAAAAATAAACTCCAAAACTTCATTTCAAAACAATAAACAAAGTCATAGTTGTAGCACACACTCCCTCAGTATGGTTGTTTAGTTTTCTACCAGCCAGTACCTGACTCCTTCTTCCTTTTCTTTTTATGAACTTCAGACGGGTTTCCTGATAGAATATTGGACTCCACCTGCTTCTAGTTCTTCCCCATTTATCCTTGCCTTCCAGCAGAATTTGAGCCTGCAACAAGGACCAATGCTGTTCAACATATTCATAAATGATCTGGAAAAAGGGGTAAACCATGAGATGGCAAAGTTTGCAGATGATACAAAATTACTTAAGTATCAGAGGGGTAGCCGTGTTAGTCTGGTTCTTTAGAAGCAGCAAAGAATCCTGTGGCACCTTATAGACTAACAGACGTTTTGCAGCATGAGCTTTCTTGCATCCGAAGAAGTGGGTATTCACCCACGAAAGCTCATGCTGCAAAACATCTGTTAGTCTATAAGGTGCCACAGGATTCTTTGCTAAAATTACTTAAGATAATTAAGTCCAAAGCTGACTGCAAAGACTTACAACGAGAGCTCACAAAACTGGGTGACTGGGCAAGAATATGGCAGATGAAATTTAATGTTGATAAATGCAAAGTAATGCACACAGGAAAACATAATCACAACCATACATACAAATTATGTGGTCTAAATTAGCTGTTAGCACTCGAGAAAGAGATCTTGGAGTCATGGTGGATAGTGTTCTGAAAACATCTACTCTGTGCAGTGGCAGTCAAAGAGGCCAACAGAATGTTAGGAACTATTAGGAAAGAGATAGCTAATAGGACAGAATATATCATAATGCCACTATATCAGAGGTTCCCAAACTTGGTTCATGGCTTGTTCAGGGGTAAGCCCCTGGCGGGCCGCGAGATGCTTTGTTTACCTGAGCGTCCGCAGGTACGGCCGCTCGCAGCTCCCAGTGGCCATGGTTCGCCGTTCCCAGCCAATGGCCGGGCCACCACTTCCCACAGCTCCCGTTGGCCGGGAACAAGCCACAAACCAAGTTTGGGAACTCTGGCACTATATGAATTCACAGATTTCCATACCTGGAATTCTGTGTGCAGTTCTTGTCGTCCCATATCAAAAAAAGATATAATTGGAGAAGGTACAGAGAAAGGCAACAAAAATGATTAACAGTACGGACAACTTCCATATGAGGAGAGATTAAAAAGACTAGGACTGTTCAGATCAGAAAAGAGATGGGATACGATAGAGGTCTATAAAATCATGAATGGTGTGGGGAAAGTGAATAAGGAAGTGTTATTTACGCCTTCACATAACACAGAAACCAGGGTCACCCAATGAAATTAATAGGCAGCAGGTCTGAAATAAATATAAGGAAGTACTTCTTCACACAACACACACACAGCTTGTGGAACTCATTGATAGGAAATGTTGTAAAGACAGAAAATATAACTGGGTTCAAAAAAGAATTAGATAATTTCACAGAGGATAGGTCCATAAATGGCTATTAGCCTGGATGATCAGGGACTCAACCCCATGCTCTCAGTGTCACTAAACCTCCGACTTCCACAAGCTGGGATGGATCACTCAATAAAGTGTTCTGTTTGTTCTCTCTGAAGCATCTGATGCCCACCATGGTCAAAGACAGAATGCTGGGTTAGCTGGACTATTTGTCTGACCCACTATGGCCATTCTTATGTTCTTAACAAAAGACTTCCTGACCCAAGCTCCAAAGAAGTAAAAGACCCCCCCACCACATGCACATTATGGCATTGCTGGTTATGACTCTGTAGTTAAGGTTGAGTTTTGCTGTGTACTTAAAGCAGGAATTAAACCTCTTCGTTCTGTAGGAAAAAGTATCGTGTATCCTATTCAAACTTAGGGCATTTACTCTTTGAGTATCAAATTAATTTTCTGAAAATGTACAGGTAAATCCATTAACTAATTTGTAAGATAAAATTAACAACTGGGTCCTTGGAAATTTAGTATCTGAGTCAGTTCTTCCTTTGTCAACATTGATCTTAACCCCAGAATAATGCACATACTTTAAACTTTCCATGTAGTTAAAATTAATCAAAGTCTTATGGATAGGCTATATTTGAAGAAATTAGGATTTAATTAAGTTGTTAATAATTGTTGTATGTCATTGATATGATTATTTGCTGATCTTAAACACAAAAAAGAAGCTTACAAGAAGTGGAAGATTGGACAAATGACAAGAGAAGAATATAAAAATATTGCTCAGGCATGCAGGCATGAAATCAGGAAGGCCAAATCACACATGGAGTTGCAGCTAGCAAGAGATGTTAAGAGTAATAAGAAGGGTTTCTTCAGGTATGTTAGCAACAAGAAGAAAGTCAAGGAAAGTGTGGGCCCCTTACTGAATGAGGGAGGCAACCTAGTGACAGAGGATGTGGAAAAAGCTAATGTACTCAATACTTTTTTTGCCTCTGTCTTCACGAACAAGGTCAGCTCCCAGACTACTGCACTAGGCAGCACAGCATGGGGAGGAGATAACCAGCCCTCGGTGGAGAAAGAAGTGGTTCAGGACTATTTAGAAAAGCTGGATGAGCACAAGTCCATGGTCATCTGAGGGTGCTAAAGGAGTTGGCGGATGTAATTGCAGAGCCATTGGCCAATATCTTTGAAAAGATTGGGGAGGTCTCGGATGACTGGAAAAACACTAATGTAGTGCCCATCTTTTAAAAAGGGGAAGGAGGAGGATCCGGGGAACTATAGGCTACTCAGCCTCACCTCAGTCCCTGGAAAAATCATGGAGCAGGTCCTCAAGGAATCAATTCTGAAGCACACAGAGTCGAGGAACAGTCAGCATGGACAAGTCATGCCTGACCAACCGGATTGCCATCTATGGTGAGATAACTATCTCTTTGGATATGGAAAAAGCCGTGGATGTGATATATCTTGACTTTAGCAAAGCTTTTGATACACAATATTCTTGCCAGCAAGTTAAAAAAGTATGGATTGGATGAATGGATTATAAAGTGGATAGAAAGCTGGATAGATTGTTGCGTTCAATGGGTAGTGATCAATGGCTTGATGTCTAGTTGGCAGCTGGCATCAAGCAGTGTGCCCCAGGGATTGGTCCTGGGGCCGGTTGCGTTCAACATCTTCATTAATTATCTGGATGATGGGATGGATTGCCCCCTCAGCAAGTTCGTGGATGACACTAAGCTGGGTGCAGAGGTAGATACGCTGGAAGGCAGGGATAGGGTCCAGAGTGACTTAGACAAATTGAAGGATTGGGCCAAAAGAAATCTGGTGAGGTTCAACAAGGACAAGTGCAGAGTCCTGCACTTAGGATGAAGAATCCCATGCACTGCTACAGGCTGGGTGGGGACTGACCGGCTAAGCGGCAGTTCTGCAGAAAAGGACCTGGGGATTAAAGTGGACAAGAAGCTGGATATGAGTCAGCAGTGTGCCCTTGTTGCCAAGAAGGCTAACGGCATATTAGGCTGCTTTAGCAGGAGCATTGTCAGCAGATCGAGGGAAGTGATTATTCCCCTCTATTCGGCACTGGTGAGGCCACATCTGGAGTATTGCGTCCAGTTGAAAAACTCTGATTACTTTGAGCAGGGTCCAAAACCAAGCAAATGCAAGAAACAACAAGAAAACAGAACTATCAAACTATGTGCATGCCATAACTGAGTAAATGTATAATCATATTATTACTGTTAGTCTTCTCTGTCTCATCCTTTCCCTTTCATATTGTGTGATTCCTTGGCATTATTTCATGTATAAAATTAGATGGTTTGGGAGGTAGAGTTAATTTGTTTTTATTTGTTCTATGAATCACCTAGCAAACAGTTTGGGGCACTATAAAATAATAATAATTGATAACTCTACTAAACCCCCCTTGTGTTCAGGATTAAAATAATCACCTTTTTTACTTAATGACATTTAACTATATTTTTACAACATGTCCAATCAACAGCTCTCTCTTTATTTGCTTGCTATTGATTCAATATGGTACTTTGAAACTGATCTACTGGTGCAACTATTGCATTCTACAACTGTGCAATTAAAAAGGTCCCATTTAAACAGCTCTATCATATGCACTACACAGGCAGATTAATTTTCTAATCAAAACATTCTGGAAAATAATTAAGCATGACATTAAACAGTTTTGTGCTAATTATACTCCCCATGAAGAATTCCAAACAGAATTTAAAGTGCTAGAGAAACCTACCAAAGCAAAAGTGCTTTACTGTACTTTAAGAAAAATCAAACATTCATATAGTAATTTTGGTTGTAACTCCTCTTCTAAATTAACCTATTCTTCCATAAAATAATATTATGACCCAAATCCTGCAAAAGGCTATGTGTAGTGGAACGTTATAGGTATACACACACAGAATGGGGTTCAATGGGGTTTACAAGGGTGTAGGGGTCTGCCTGTATAGAACAAACTGAGGGATCAAGGCCTGTACTGTTTCCTTGTCATTGTTTTGTATTTAAGCAAGTCAAGTTATTTTAGAAAAGGTGATTGTAATTGTTCTGGGTTTTTAATTTGATTTTATTTTTATTGCATTCAAGACAAACAAAAAAGAAAAAATTACAATGGGTAACCTGGGTATTTTATATCACATAATGGAAGCAAAAGGAGACTTGTTCCTTTTACTTCTGTTATTTGATATAAAATACTCAGGACATAGGCACAGATATAGAGTTAATTCCTTCCAATGTCTATTACCTTGTACTTATAAACAAGGAAATTCATTTGCCATTGAGCTGGTCATTTACTTTGTTAGGTCTTTCTGAAGTTGCTTAGTTTCTCCACTTTTGACTAGCATACCAATGTTGTCACCTTACAATTCACCCTGTTTTCCATCTAATTTATAAATATTTTAAATAACTGTAATGTTAGAATAGAACCTATGTCATCTCACTGTTAGTCTTCTGTCATGATGACAGCTCCATAAACAATGTATGAGGGAGGATAATTGAAAATCACATTGAACATCTAAAATATAGATCTAGATGCTTGTTCAGTATTGAAATAAAATAGTAACATGCATAGTAATAATGATATACTTCAGAGTGCTTCTTGCTATTATTTTTAAGAGGAATGTTAAAATCTTGAGTCTAGGATATAGAATTTGAGGTATATAGTTATTATTATAGAAATAGCTTATTTGTTTAACCTGTCTCACTGTATTTATGTTTTTTTCTAATCAGTTCTTCCAAAAGAGTAGGGTTTCTCTTTTAGTAACTCAATCTAGAAAATGTCTAACTGATTAGGTAGATTAAATTTAATTATGAGTTATTCAAAGTTCATTAGTATTGTGTCCTGGAATAAGTCTCCAGTGGTCAATAGACCTTTGGTGTCCCATCTTTGAAAATTAGCCTCTTCTGGTCCTAGAGTTAATTTTGAACAAAACTGTTTTTTGTGAAATGTTTGAAGGACAATTCCTTAGAAGAGGAGCATTCCCCATTTTCAAGTAAAACCTGGTCACTCTACTCAGAGTATCCTAAGGCTGAATCTGTCTGGCAAGCATTTTCCAGGCCTCTGCAAGCATTTTCTTATCTAGCAAGGTTATGCAGCCAGTAATCATGCATCAAGCGCCTATTTCAGCCAGTATTTTTTTCATTAGGCTTTGCTGTTTGCTAAGCAGAATTAGGCCTTGCTGTTTGCTAACAGAACAGACCACCAAGGCCAAATTCATCAATACTATCCGGTCAACTGAGGGAACTGCTCTGACAACTTGCAAGGGCCATTGTAATGGTGAAAGCAGCTGGAGTGAAATGGGGCTGCTAGTTTTTCTCTATACTGGTTCCTATGTTGACAGTGCGTGTGGACGCATATTTAGCTTCACTTCACGCACACCTCAGTTCTCGCTCCTTGTAATAACGTCAGCGAGCTGAGGGCCACCCCCCCAGGAACGAGAGCGCCGAGCTCTGGTTTCCCACCCCAAGTTCTGCTGGATACACCAATCCCTGCGTGCGTAGCTGGGAGACACTCCACCCAACGGCGACTACAGTTCCCAGCATGCAATGCCAACTATTCCCCGCCTGGTTATCGCCGCGTTGCTTTTCGGGAGATGTAGTCCGGCTGGGGCTGCCCCTGTGGTTCGAAGAACAGCGCTGGTGCAGCCTCGCCGGGCAAACAGCTGATTGGCAGGGATTGACAGAAGGTCCGACCAATGATAAAACAGGCATACACGCCCGCGGTTCCTGATTGGTTAGTTCGGGATGCAGGGGGCGGGAGTGGCAGTGGCGGGACTATTCGGACGCGGCAGATTGTCCCGCGGCTGGGAGAGCCGCGCTGGAGGAGCGAGTTGTGGCAAACCCGGATTTTCCTTCTCCGCATCCGAGCAACCCGCGTGGCTGCTGGGGCAGAGCGAGCAGCCGGAGGCGCCTGAGATTAGAGGAGCTTCCCGGCTAAATCCCCTGCCGGGCCGGGCCGAGGCGGCGGCTTTACCCTGAGCCCCCCCCCCGCGCCGCCCAGCTAAGCCGCTCTAATCACAGACACACGCCGGGCGCGGCCGAGGCCAGCGGCGCCAGCAGGGGAGAGCCCCGGGTCCGCCGGCCTAGGCGAGTCAGTGGCCCACCCGCCTGCGACCTGCCCGGGCAGAAGACCAAGCCGGGCTCCGCGCCCCTTGCCATGGAGCCGCGGCGGCCGCAGCAGCGCTACAGCGACTCGTCGCCGCCGCCGCCCGTCCGGGGGCCCCGAGAGAACAAGCTGCTTCGCAGGAAGGTGCCCGCCGGGGCGGGGAGTGGGCCCGGCCCGGAGGACGCGGCTGTGGACGGCAGGAAACCCAAATTTGTAAGTGTGAGGCGGGCACAGGGCTCCTGCTGCTCCCTAGTCAGTGGGGCAGGAAGCAAATCCCGGCCTTGCCCGGCCAAGTCAGCCCCAGGGCACCTGGGTGGGTCCGGCGCTGAACACCTCAGGCGGGCGGTGCTGCCCCTCCCTGGCCCCGGGGGCCCGCCCGGTGGCTGCTTTTCCTCCCGACCCGGCCCCCGAGGAAGGGTGGGCGTCGGAAACGCCAGCAGCTCGAGCCAGTTTTAAAATCACACATATCCGGGCCCTGCCCTTTCTCCTCAGTCCCCTGCCGAATTCACTTTCCCGGCTTCATGTAGTCCGCTCTCCTCTAGTGCCCTGCAGGGATGGGGAAGCTGACCGCACCGAGAGGGCCTGGAAAGTTGTACTTGTTAGAGGCGGAGCTGGGTGGGACTTGCTTATCAGCATGCTGAGCGCTCACCTGAGCGAGTGGATGGTCAGCGGTGACAGCTCGGGCCTGTCGACGGGGGGAAGAGAGAGAACTGGCTCAAAACAACTATTGACGTTGCCAGTAATCCTTTAAATTCATATAGTATGTGTCGAAAGACATTTTGTTAGGGACCTCTAGGCTCCTGTAAACTGGGTTTGCTGTCACAAATTAAATCCTAATGCTTCTGATCTACTAACACAGAAGGGTTCGGGAGCTGCTGGCTGTTCATGGAAAATTAAAGAAATCAAAAGTGGTACCTAGAAGGCTGCGTAATGGATAATTTAAGAAGGAGTTCAGCGAGAGCACTCTTGATAGCCAGCATTCGATAGTGAAAGCAAGAATCTCTCAGCTGGGTTACAGATGCCTTTTTAAGAACCACAGCATCTACTGTTTCTCAGCTGTTAGGTGTGGGCAGGATCTCTCAGAAAGGTATTAAAGTTAGGTGTGGTCTTCATAGAAAGTTTTTTTGGTTTGTTTGGTTTTGGGGGGTGGGGGGGGAGGTTATAACCTGAAGTGTGAATTTAAATCAGCATAGTTATATCAGTATATTTCACACCCCAGTCTTATTTTGAGTGTATTTTTTTCCTGTTTAGTTCATATTGCTTGGATAGATGTTTTAGCTAAACTAAATGAAATTAACAAAAGAACTTGTGTAAGCGTGTGCACGTGGAGTGTTACGTATGTCTAACTAGATTTGTATAACAGCAGAACTTTTCTGTGTAGACTATCCAGTAGATTTTGCTGGTGAGGGAGCTTTTCGTTTTCTGGCTAGTAGATTTCATCCTGTAGTTCAGTGGTCTCCAACCTTTTTATGTCCAAGATGACTTTTTGACTATAAGGGCAACCCAGGATCTATCCCACCTCTTTCCAAAGGCCCAGCCCACTCCATTTTCTCTCCCCCCCCCCCCCCGTCCCCGGCTTGCTCTCCCCCACCCTCACTTTCACCAGGCTGGGGCAATGGGTTGGTGTTCAGGAGGGGGTGTGAGTGCTGGGCTGGGGACAAGGGATTTGCAGTGTGGGAGGGGGCTCTGGACTGAGCCTGGAGAAGGGGGTTGGGGTGCAGGACGGGTGAGGGATGCAAGCTCTAGGAGGGAGTTTAGGTGCAGGAGGGGGCTCTGGGCTGGGGCAGAGTGTTGGGGTGCAGGGTGTGGGCTCTGGAAGGGGGGTTGGGGCTTGCGTTTGGAGTGCGGGGGGTATGGGGTGCTGGCTCCAGAAGGGGGCTCAGGGATGAAGGTTGGGGTGTGGCCTCCCACTGGGTAGTACTTACCTCTGGCGTCTACCGGTCTGGTGTGCGTAGCGAGGCTAAGGCAGGCTCCCTGCCTACTGTGGGCCCACACCATTCCTGGAAGGGGCCAATGTGCCCCTGTGGCCCCTGGCAGGGACGGGTGCACATGGCTCCACACTGCCCCTCTCTGCAAACACGGCTCCTGCAGCTCTCTAGGCCAGTGTGGGAGCAGCACACAGACGGAGACCCCTGCTTCCCCATCCCTGGGGCTGAGTTGGCTGCTTCCGGGAGTGGTGTGGGGCCATGTAGGCAGGTAGTCTGCCTTAGCTGCAGCCACACTATGCCGCCAGAGATCGCAATTGACTGGGAGACCCTCTAGGATCGACCTGTCGATCACAATTGACAAGTTGGTGACCATTGCTCTAGTTAGTGAGTGGTCTAACCAATTTTGTTTCTTATAGTCATTAATGATCTGACTGATTTTACAGTTAGGTCAGGGATAACTTGTACCTGGTATTCCTGTACACCTGGTGATTTCTTATACTATCTAAAAATCCCCTGTAAAAAAATTACTTTCACAGGGTGAGTTATTTTGACATGACAAAGTATTATTTTTCTCATCATAATCATAGAAGGGAAGGATAATAGACTCTTTCTTGATCAGTATGTTTTTGGACTGGACTTCATATTTTTTGAGACAACTATTTAACGTTCTTTCTTAAACCATAGTCTTCACTTCTCAACTTGTCTTGCACAGTGTTTAATCTAGTATACCTAATGGTATACCGCAAACAGTTGTAAAAGAGCACCTTAGGATTTACTCTTTCATAAATTGATTTTTAACTGCTCATCTGATCATAGTCAGATCTTAGTCACAACTTGCTGCTCACAAATTAAAACTTTGTGAACACATGCTGAGTCATTAACTGTGATTTTAAAGAAATGATGGGGGAGTTGTATGATTGAACAGAGAATGAGGCTGTACAATACTGAATACAGTGGATCAGAGCTTTGGATTCTGTCCAGGACTGCAGCAAGAATTCTCCGTTTTACTTTATTAGCAGCTGCTAGAAATAAAAGCTGCAAATACCCCAGACAACTGTTGTCTAACAGTTAATGATTCCTAATAAAGTACCTGGGGCAGTCCAGTATAATGGCACAGATTCCTCATTGTAACCCTTCCACGCTGATTTGCAGTCCATAAGTGCAGTCATCCCATATATGTAAGGCCCTACCAAATTCATGGTCCATTTTGGTCAATTTCATGGTTGTACCTTTTTAAAAATTGTAAATTTCATTACTTCAGCTATTTAAATCTGAAATTTCATTGTGTTGTAATTGTAGGGATCCTGACCCAAGAAGGAGTTGTGGGGGATTGCAAGGTTATTGTAGGGGGGGTTGCGGTACTACTGCCCTTACTTGTGCCCTGCTGCTGGCAGAGGCACTGCCTTTAGAGCTGGGAACCCAGCCAACAGGCGCTGCCCTGTGGCTGCCCAGCTCTGAAGTCAGTGCAGGAGTGAGGGTGGCAATACTGCGAGCCCCCTAAAATAACATTGTGACCCCCTGCAACTCCCTTTTGGCTCAGGACCCCCTATTTGAGTAACGCTAGTCTCCTGTATAGTATAGGATAAAAGCACACAAAAGACCAGATTTCACATGGGGGGGAAACCAGATTTCATGGTCTGTGATGTGTTTTTTTTCGTGGCTGTGAATTTGGTAGTGCTCTACATATATGCTATACCAGTAATAAGGCTACTTCTCTGGCTGGCTTTGTTTTCCAGTCCCAGCTCTCAGGCTGCCTGCTACTCATCTTTTGCTCTATAACCAGTTCCCAGACTTCTACACCAAGCTTCTGCTCAGCTCCCGCTTCTGGTTCTTTGCCAGGCTGATCCCTTCTGACCTCAGAATGTTACTTCCTTCTCCTGTACTGTCAGGATTATGGAGCTCTTTATTGGGCGGATGGTGAACTAGGTAACTCAGTGCTTTTTTCAGGTATGCCTATACTGCAGCTAGGACCATGCTTCCCAGCACGGGTAAACAGACTTAAGCTGGTGTGCTGAAAACAGCACTGAGGTTAAAGGTAGCACAGGTGATGGCCTGGGATAGCCACCTGAGTACATATCAAGTGGGTCAGGGCAGGTTTTTTAGTCAGGTGGTTAGATTGAGGTGCCACCCATGCTACTTTCAGCTACACTGCTATTTCCAGCATGCTAGCTTGAGCACAAGTAGCATGTGTTTGTCTACGCATGCTGGGAAGAATAGTCCCAGCTGGACTGTGGTGTGGAGTGTTTCCTTAGTGGTTATACAGCTTGGAGGTTGGGGAGGGGTGAAAACAAGCCAGTAGGTTCATTACAGCATAGTTATAATCTGAAAGTGATGCTTTAAAAAAAGACATGCATTATGAAATTTAATTTTATGTGTAAGTGACTTTCACTTTAAACTTGCTCAGTTTCAGAGTGTGGTAAAATGGCTTATATATAGGGTACCTGAAAGTCAAGTGTCAGCCAAATTCTTCCTGCAGTCATACAGGTGTTACTGAAGGCAGTATTTGGCTCTGATGCACGAGCAGATTAGAATGCCACTCACTGTCTTAACTAAATTGGCTTCTCAGCGATAAGCGAAACAAATGTTCACTGCTTTTAGTTTTGTCCCTGAAATGAACAGCTATGACCACACCAGGAGGGTCAGGTCTGATGATAGAGCCACTTTTTAGGTGTTTTGTTGGGGCGTGTGTGTGTGTTTACTTTGTGGAGCATTAAACTAGTAAGAGGGCCAAATATTTAATTTGCAGCAAGAATTGTCAGTCCTTCAAATTGTATAGTATGCTTGTAGCATGATAATGCCCAGAAGCTTTGATTTTTATCAAGGCTCTTATGCTGAGTGCTGAACAACTATGACGGAAGCCAGTTCTGCCCCAAAAAGTTTATAATCTAAATGACATTTATTAACTAAACTTGGGTTTTAAAAGTTGTGATAAATATTTTCATATTTTTTTTGATTGCTGTTTTACGTATTAAATATCTGATTTGTGGACTGTTTTTGTAGCATCTCTTAAATCTAACTAGTGAAAGCATATGGATCTTGGTGTTTACACGGACTTTTCAGTGCTTACATTAAGTGCAAAATATTCCATGTACTTGAATATTAAACTTAAACTGTAACTTCTGCCCAGAGGGCAGTAAGAAAAAGAATCATGTAATTAATATGCTTGGATGTTGATACTGTGTGCACCTGGTTGGAACAGACTTCTTAAATTATTGGTCCTGCTTTGAGCAGGGGGTTGGACTAGATGACCTCCTGAGGTCCCTTCCAACCCTGAGATTCTATAATTCTATGATTTGCAGTGTGGGAGGGGGCTCTAGGCTGAGCCTGGGGAAGGGGGTTGGGGTGCAGGAGGGGGCTCTGGGCTGGGGCAGAGTGGTTGGAGTTCTGTGTTCCAAAATCTCCTTACCTTAATATTTATCATAGTGCCAAGGAGCCTTAGTTATGAACCAGGGCCCAATTGCATTAGGCGATGTACAAACATAGAACAAAAAGATGGACCCTGTCCCCAAAAGCTTAGGAGACAAGACACAACAAATGGATACAGACGGGGGAGTATAAGGAAACAATGAGATAATATTGGTCAGTATGATAGGCAGTGGTCTCAGTACACCAGCAGCTTAGTGGTTATCAAGTTCTTTTGCAGGTGTAACCCTTCTTCCAGGTGGTGTCCTCAGCAGCAAGGCCAGGTTCAATATCTAGGGATGCCTCTTAACAATGCAAAACAGAACTGGCTCATGCCCCTTCCCAGTAATCTGGGAAACCTAAACACCATCCTGGGGCCGCTCTAAGAAGCAATACTTCGCAAGCACGGAGTCTGTGAATAACAAAAGAAAACTTTTCTTAAAAAGGAAAGGGAACCCAGGATTAATTTATGAAAACCCACAACCACAATTGACAAGCATGTGACCATAAGCAAACACTCACCTCACAGAATGTTGGGCAGCATCCTTTGTTGCAGTTTACCACCTTGCACTGTGAAAGATTTAGGAATGAATGTCCCTTTAACACACCACTCCCTTTAGCCTCCACTGTATCTGATTAACAGTTGTTTTTGGTCAGCAAAGACTCAGGCCTTGTCTACACTACAGAGTTGTGTTAACAAAAGTTACGCTGCTTTAATTAATCTGCTGTTGCATGTCCACACTATGCTCCTTGTGTCAGCAGAGCACATCCACACTAGCAGCTCTTGCATCGACAGAGAGACCAGTGAGCAGTGCACTGTGGGTAGCTATACCACTGTGCAACTGGCCGCAGGATGCTTTGGGAAGGGTTTGCAGTGCCTCATGGGTACCGTATTCCATGATACAGGTTTCTCAATCCCATCGTTCCATGGGCATCCTAGTAGATTGCCAGCTGGTTTTCAACTCAAGTATGGAGCGGGGAGAGTATGTGATGGTGTGCGTGCGTGCGCGCGGGGGGAGACACACGCACGTGTGTGTGTGTATGTATGTAAGAGAAACGGTGTGTGTGGTAGGGGAGAGTGTGTCGGGATGCTGTCTCCAAGTTCACAGTTCCTATTGCCTGGGGAGAGCAGGATTCCGAGTTAATGATTTGCTGTTTGCTGCCCCAGTAGAGGGGCATGCTCAGCTGTCAAAACTTCCCAGAGCTTTGAAACAGGATGGCATGTCTGCATGGATGTATACAGTGCAGCTGAGTTCAAAACAGTGAGCAGAGTGGGCATTGTGGGATACTGGGGAGGCTAGTTATGGTGATATATCAAACGGCAGCGTCTACACTGATGCTTTGTCGCTTTAACTTTGTCGCAGAAAGCTCTGTGCCACTTGTCAAGGTGGTTTTATTTTGTCAGCAAAAAAGAAGAATTTTGCTGACTAAAGTAGCATTGTAATGTGTACACCTCCACTATTTTGTTGGTAAAAGCTGCCTTTTGCCGACAAAACTAGTGTGTACACAGCCTCAGAGTTGAGAGATACACAATTTCAGGTTGGGGGGTGAATCCACAGGAATGTATGTGGGACAATTGAGCAATGTGTCTGCCGCTACCGTGGGACTCTAAACATCATCAGCAATAAGCCAGTTGTAAACAATTTCTAATTGCTTCTTGCTGGCACTGAGACCTTGCCAACACCTAATAGGCCAGGGGTCGGCAACCTCTGGTATGCGGTTCGCCCGGGTAAGCACCCTGGTGGGCCGCGCCAGTTTGTTTACCTGCCGCGTTGGCAGGTTCAGCCGATCGCGGCTCCTACTGGCCGCGGTCCCCTGTCCCAGGCCAATGGGGGTGGCGGGAAGCTGCGGCCAGCACATCCCTCGCCACTTCTCGCTGCCCCCATTGGCCTGGGACAGCGAACCGCGGCCAGTGGGAGTCACGATCGGTCGAACCTGTTGACGCGGCAGGTAAATAACCTGGCCCGGCCCGCCAGGGTGCTTACCCTGGTGAGCCACCTGCCAGAGGTTGCTGACCCCTGATATAGGCTGACCTGTTGCTCAGGGCTGTGAAAAGTTTTGCGCCCTGAGCACTGTAGGTAGGTTGACCTAACCTCTGGTGGAGATGTAGGTAGGTGGACAGAAGGATTCTTCTGTTGACCTGGTTGTGGCCTCTTGTTACATTGGATAATGTAAATCGACTGGGTGTGGTGGTGGAGAAAATCCTTCTGTGGATCTAGGAAATGTCTACACTAGAGTGTGATGATGGCATTGCTGTAGCTGTTCCACTGTAATGTAGACATGCCCTGAGTCTTTTCATGTATAGACTTTAACCCTTGAAAGGCAGTAGCTGTTTCTAACTGAAGTCAATGGGAACACTTCCACCCACTTCAGTGGAAGTTGGATTGATTTCAGAGTGCACTTTTGACCAGTCTTTAGCAATTGTCAGTCTGCAGTGTTCCAGTGAAGTTCATGTGAATTATGAATAATTTCTTGTTTGCGCCAATTTGTTTTGATGAAAAAAGCAGAATGACACTTAATGTTAAGAATGTCTGGAAATTTATGAAGGAAACCTACAGATGAGAAGAAATGGCCTCTTTGTGTTTGGATCCAAATTAGTTTTTTCTTATTTCTTCCTGATATAAATATTTCTAATTATGAAGCAACTGAATTAGTGCTGGAGTTACTGCAATGTAAAACGTTAGATTAATTTAGATTCATCTTATAGGAATGATTACTGAACAGATGTTACCTAGAACACCTTATTGCAGTTTTGTGGAATTCCTTAATTCTTCATGTTGTTGTTGTTGGCTTGAATTGACACTCTGGTTTATGGCATTAAATTTTGTCACGGGATTTTAATGTCTTTCTACACATTCTTTATAAATTTAATTCAAAGTTGTCTTTTTATATCTAATTCAAATGAACACACTTATAACTTGTGTATTCCTGAATACTATTACTGCATATCAACAGTCATGTCAGTGTAACTCAACCTTTAATCACTTCTCCCAGACTGTCTTCCAAATAAACACTTAGGATAGGGTGGTGTATGTTTTCATTTCAAAACCCTACATTAACTACATGTTAAGACTGCAAATTAGAAATCAAAGGTAAAAAACGTTGTCAGACTATTGAACAGCACTTTAAAAACATGATTGTTAAAGTGACTGTAAAAAGGAATATTGTTGCTCATCAGATCTGCCTGCTTTATTTGTAGATTTTTTTGCCAGAAGGGATCATCTAGTCTGACCCTGTGCATACTACAGGCTAGAAGACTTCACTGTATTAATTCCTGTTTCAAGTCCTATAGCTGTGCTTGACCTAGATCAGGGGTTCACAAACTAGGTTTGTGGCTTGTTCAGGGTAAGCCCCTGGTGGGCTGTGAGACCCTTTGTTTACCTGAGTGTCCGCTGTTCCTGGCCAATGGGAGCTGCGGGAAGCCAATGGGAGCTTCCCTCTTATGCCATGACAGCTTACTTTGCTTCAGAGCCTTAGGTGAGGGACCTTGTCAGTGGCTTTTTGAAAATCTAAGTACACTATATCCACTGGATCCCCCTTGTTCACTTGCTTATTGACCGCTTCAAAGAATTTTTGTAGATTGCTGAGGCATGATTTCCCTTTACAAAACCATGTTGACTCTTCCATGTTCATCTATGTGTCTGACAATTCTGTTCTTTACTAGTTTCAACCAGTTTGCAAGGTACTGAAGTCAGGCTTATCAGCCTGTAATTGTCAGGATCCCCTCTGCAGCCTTTTTAAAAAATTGGTGTCACATTAGCTATCTTCCAGTCATCTGATACAGAAGCTGATTTAAGTGATAGGTTACATACCATAGTTAGTTTTGCAATTTCACATTTGAGTTCCTTCAGGACTGCTGGGTGTGTACCATCTGGTCCTGGTGACTTATTACTGTTTAGTTTATCAGTTTGTTCCAAAACCTCCCCTAATGACACCTCAATCTGGGACAGTTCCTCAGATTTGTCACCTAAAAAGAATGGTAGGTTTGGGAATATCTCTCACATCATCAGCCATGAAGATTGGTGCAAAGAATTCATTTAGTTTTTTTGCAATGGCCTTATCTTCCTTGAGTGCTCCCTTAGCATCTTGATTGTCCAGTGGCCCCACTGGTTGTTTAGAAGGCTTCCTGCTTCTGATGTACTTACAGAATTTTTTGCTGCTACTTTGAGTCTTTGGCTACCTGTTTTTCAAATTCTTTTTTGGCCTTCCTGATCATATTTTACTTGCCAGAGTTTATGCTCCTTTCTATTTTCCTCTGTAGGATTTAACTTCCACTTTTTAAAGGAGCCCTTTTTGCCTCTAACTGCTTTTTATTTTGTTGATTAACCATGGTGGCACTTTTCTGGTTCTCTTAATTTTTTTTCTTTTTTAATTTGGGATATACATTTTAATTCAGCCTCTATTATGGTGCCTTTAAAAAGTTTCCATGCAACTTGCAGCAATTTCACTTTTGGCATTGTACCTTTTAATTCCTGTTTAACTATAATTTCCTCATTTTTGTGTAGTTCCCCTTTCTGAAATTAAATGTTACTGTGGTGGGCTGCTTTGCTGTCTCCCCCTCCCCCACCTGGGATGTTAAATTTTACTGTGTTATGGTCACTATTACCAAGCAGTTTAGCTATGTTCTTAGACCAGATCCTATGCAACACTTAAGACTAAATCAATAAATGCCTCTCTTCTTATGGGTTCCGGGACTAGCTGCTCCAAGAAGCAATCATTTAACGTGTCAAGAAATTTTATCTCTGCTTCTTGTCCTGCACCCAGGGCATGCAGGAGGGGTGCGGCAGGGGGTTGGGGTGCGGCAGGGGGCTCAGGGCAGGGGGTTGGGGTGCAGGAGGGGTGCGGGGTGCAGCAGAGGGCTCAGGGAAGGGGGTTGGGGTGCAGGAGGGATGCAGCAGGGGGCTCAGGGCAGGGGGTTGGGGTTCAGGAGGGGTGTGGCAGGGTTTTTTGTTTTTGTTTTGTTTTTTTAACTGTTGAGCCTGCAGATTGTTGGTCTTAGGCCTGTCCAGGCTGGATGAGCGAAGTGTCTGCTAGCTTCCTTAATATCTAGCTTTCTGAAAAGTTAAGTATCTGCCATCTTCACTAAAGTCTACAGTTCTGCTGGTGAACAGTCATGTGTTTGTCAAACCCTTCTATTCAAGCTTCTTTTGTCCAATTCCATTAAACATTCCCTAATGGGAAGTTGTTTCTGGTAGCCATTATTAAGGTTAAAATTTTGTCACGGATATTTTTAGTAAAAGTCAGGGACAGGTCACAGGCAATAAACAAATTCACAGAAGCCTGTGACCTGTCCCTGACTTTTACTAAAAATAACTGAGACAAAATGGGTAGGGAGAAGAGTCCAGCACCCACCGCTGCTGGGACTGTGGGGTTACCCCTGCTGCCCGTGGTAGCTTGGAGCTGTGGACCCATGGCTGAGAGCTGTGGGGTCCCCCTGCAGTGGCTGGGCAACTGCAGGGCTCCCTCGCCAGCTGATAGTTCCAGCCCCTGTGCCCTGGGGCTGAAGAGGAAAATGTCATGGAGCTCTCTGGAAGTCAGATTCTGTGACTTCCGTGACAGAATCTTACTTAGTCATGATATCAGCCGAAATTGTAGAGAGAGAGCTACTGGTACTTCTAAACCAATTTAATGATTTATGGCAGAGAATGAAGTAGTTGGATTGTGTGTGTGGCTGCTTTGTAAGGAAGGTGGAACTGTCTGTGGAATAGATTAGAGTCTATAGGGGAAAAAAATGTGCCTAAGATTAAAGCTGCATGCTGCATTTTGCACAACATTCATAAGAATAAGGGAAAAAGCTTTAATGATGAGAGGCAGGAAAGTTGGGCAGAGGTGCAGAGACTTGCTCAGCAGTTAGCTAGGCTCCATTAGAAAATGGAAATTGTTAGCGCAATATTGTCAGGGATGTCTATAGCTCTTACTTCTGAATATCAGACCTGAAAAAGTGCAATATGACATCAATCTGTTAACCCGTGGAGGGTGGGTGGAATGGCTTGTGAGCACTGTAGTGTTTGAGTGGTGGAAGTGGAATATTGGGCAATCCTTATTTTATTTTGTTTATGCATAGAAAATCCTATGCATTTAAAATCTATAGATTTTCTCTGTTGTTGTTAGTAGCTACCGGTGTGGTGCTCTGCTCTTGTTTGATGATAAGTCGGTTGCGTGCGTGTTCCCTCTGCGTGCTGCTCCAGCTCTGCGCAGATAGCTGTCGCAGCAAACCCCGAGAGAGCCCCCAAAGACCACAGACTCTAGTAAGGTATGAAGGAACCCGAGCCAGGTTTATTGTCAAACGAAGCACAGTAATAGTTTCCTATAGACTCTACAGGACATACTATGAATATGTCCCCCCTGGCAATGGACACAGCTCAGTCAGTGGCGGGACTTTCCGCTGCCCCCTAGGTGGCCAAAGATGCGCACTCTGGGACTTACTTTTATATAGTTACAGGACAGATTACTCATCTCTCCTGATGTATTGAGGTACAGCCTCTTGGCTCATTAGGGTGCTGTCCCTTTTGATCATGTTGTTCCAGATATACAGATCTATCCATCATGCTGTCCTGTCTTTCAGATACACCTGCCTGTTCCTTGTTATGTCTATGGAGTGTCCTTGTATCAGGCTGTCCAGGTGCCATCTTGGCACAAGTTCCTCTTATTAGCCCTTATGTGTGAATGCACCTGCTTCTAACAACCCTCTTCTCGCCAATTTCTGTGAGTGAGGCCTGCCTCTGGCTCACAGCCCAGCTTTTGTTTAGCAATGCCTGGAAGTACTTTGGTTCAGGCTTCTTCAGCCTTCAGGCCTTAGACTAGGCCTCTGACACGAGTTTGTTTCAGGGCCTCATCTTACTACATCTGTAAAATGCATTGACTCTTAAAATGGTTAAAGATTGATTTTTTTTTCTTATTTTTAAAGAATGTAATGTAGCAGAGAGAGAGAACTTTAATTAGAACAATAATAAAAGGTTCAAAATGACACAGCGAGGGGGGGGATTCAAGTAACAAGCAAGTGTAGGTGCCTTGCCTCTCTCCCTCTGCCCCTCAACATTAGAAGACTTCAAACAGGAAAAGTTCAAAGTTATTAGGGGCATTAGATGGCTCAAAAGAGCTGGGCTCCCAGATGCAGCTGTTCTTACTGCCCTGGGTTTGGGTCTGTGAAGGGAATGAATTTTGGGAACAATGCTGTTGCAGTACAGCAGGGAGGAGTTTCTGGTGTTCCCAGTATACTGTATTATCCAGAGGTTGCAGAACATGGCTGGGTCCTAGTTTACAACCCTGCATTGTCTGTTCCCTGAACAGTAGCATGTAATGTAGCAGAGCATTCTGGGTCCGTCTTGCTTCCAGGATTTGCCTCTGTGTGTCCCTTTCTTTCAGTAGTTTTTCTTGCTATGGTAGCATTGTCCCTGGCCATTGTGACACTCTGTTGAAGTGGCCAAAGAATCTCCCTGGAGAGCTCCCCTCCTCCCCTCCGCCAAGTACAGCCTCCATTTCCCTGCCTGTTTTTATTTTCGTTTGTTTGACTTTGCAATGAGGTACCTTAACATAACATTCTGAGTTGTCTGTTCTCGCCCCCTGCTCAGCTGTTGATATAGGCCCTGTTCTTGATGATCAGGCCGCTGTGGGTACCTCAGCTGTGGGCACAGGAGAAAAACACAAGTAATCGTGTTTTGTGTTCCAAAAGAGACTGACAACACTTTTTAATATGCATTTCTGATTTTCCCTCCTGAGATTCTTCCCAGTTTTGGGGGAATCTCAGCGATGGTAAGTGGTATGTGCATAAGGAGGCTGTACTGGGATTTTTGTCTTGTAGGATACGCTGCTAGGATTTGGCTCTGTGCCTTAGAGATTGGGGGAGGTGGGAATTCTGTTTTCAGTTTGGGTTTGCAGATTTGCTAATACTGTGTCAGAGATTAGCACGTGGGCATCTGGTGTGTTAGCTGGATAGTAATGCCTTCTACATTCCCTTTGGGCTGTCCTGACTTGATTACATTACCCTGAGGTGGGTAGAGTTGAAGGGAGAGAATGGTCTTAGTCAAAAAGGCAAAGGGCGGATGAGCAAGATAAGTTGTGAAGTTAGTCACTAAGATAGTCCTACCATAGAAATGGTGCAGGAGTGCCAGGGAATTGTGACTTACACTGGGGAGAATGACTTTGTAGTTAGCTCCCATGCTGTCCAGACAAAAATGCAGCAATTTGTCAGTCGTAGCTTAGGTTCTGCTTTGTCCCATGGTGAAATTTTGTAGCAAAATATATATAATATATATATATAGGGTTCTGTAACCATTGTCTGAAGCACATAGTTCCCAGAGTATCTCTATGTAAGCCTAAGAGAAGCCATTAAGAGATTTGCTTTCCCTAAGGCAAAGCTCTTTTTCTGTAAGAATGTGTGTTGAAGGGCATTTATTAATAAGCAAGGAGTTGTGGTCCTTGTACCCTTACAGGTATACAATGATAATGTGTACCTCATGTAAAGCAAGAATGCTAATCAAATTTCTTTTCTTGTGACCACTGTCTCAGACTAAATTTTGCACAAATTAATGTTTTTATTATTGGAATATGCCACCAGAGGGTGACTGGAGTGCAGGCTGCACCATGCTGCTGGATGCCATTGTGAGCTGGGAAATGGAGCTTGGGGTGGTGGTGTGTTGGCTAGGCAGGACAGATGTAGGGAAGGAAAAGAAATAGATGGGTGGGCATATGCCATCTGTGCTATGGACTTGAAAACAGTTGATAGCCAGGGCATTAGCCTGGCTGGGATAGCTGCTACAGACTGCAGAGGCTACAGACTAAAGCTCATGTCTGTCTAAAATGTCTGCAGCCAAGGGGCAACCGGAACAGAAGCTAATATGGCAATATAGCAAAATAATGATGATGAATTTTAAAGAAAGAGACTTCCATGCCAAGGCTCCTTCAAGAGGATCTGCCTTCTCTATCCTAGCCTGGGTGTTTGTCTGGAGATCAGTATGGGTTTCTGCACAGCAGGAATTGGGCTAGTCTTATAGAGTTTCAGAGGGAGTTTTGCAGGGGAGACTGAGACCTAGGCAGAGGAACTGACAGGCTAGCGAAGGGAGTGGGTGGTGGTCTGCCAGTGTTCTGGTGCCTGTTGGGGGTTTGTTTTGTTTTGTGGTTCTTGGACTAATAGGTTTTAGGTAGGAAGGCTATGACCGATACAGAGGCAGCAGTGAAAGACACAACGAAGATGACTGGATGTGGAAGCTGCGGCATGTACATGATCCTGGAGGGGGTACCTGAAAAGAGTTTTTTGTCTGCGTGAAGTGCCGCCTGATAGAGCTGATGGAAGAAAAGATCCGAGGACTGGAGATGCAGGTGGAAACTCTGGTCGAGTTTAGAAGGGGGTTCGAGAAGATGATGGAGCAAAGACCTGAAAAGGCTGAAGGGATAAGCTCAGACATGCAGATGGCAGCAGGACCAAAGAATTTTGAGGAGAGACTGCTGGGTGAGGAAAGTGGACAGTGGAAGCATGTGACTAAGAGAACCAGGCAGAGGAAAAGACGTGCCAGTGAAGGAGAAATAGAACTCAGGAACAGGTTTGCAGAGTTGGAAAATGGAGAAGGGGCACAGCAGGTGGTCGCTGAAGGTGAGAGGGCAAGGAGAAAGAGAAGAGCTGCTAGTCCTACAGGAAGAGGGGAGGAGTCAATGGAGACAACACCAAATATGAGCCCCCGGAGGATACGGGAAGGGTTGTGGAGGATTGCAAGGGTGAATAGGAATCAAGAGGACTTGCAGCCACTGAGAGCAGGGGATAGACGGGAGAATCACACTGTCACCAGGAAAAGGCAGGTCTATGTGATTGGGGACTCGTTACTGAGAAGAATAGACAGGCCTGTAACTAGAGCTGATCTGGAGAACAGAAAGGTGTGCTGTCTGCCGGGTGCTAAGATACGGGATGTGGACCTGAGGCTGAAAAGGATCCTAACGGGAGCGGGAAAGAATCCGTTGATTGTCCTTCATCTGGGAACGAATGATACGGCTAGATTCTTGCTGGAATGTATCAAGGGAGACTATGCCAGACTGGGGAAGACGCTTAAAGAAATCAAGGCTCAGGTGATCTTCAGTGGGATTCTGCCGGTTCCTAGAGAAGGGCAACAAAGGTGTGACAAGATTATGGCGATCAACAGATGGCTCAGGCAGTGGTGCTATAAGGAGGGCTTTGGGATGTACGGCCACTGGGAAGCATTTATGGACAGAAGACTGTTCTCTCAGGATGGACTTCACCTGAGTAAGGAGGGAAATAGACGTTTAGGATGGAGGCTCGCCCAACTGATTAAGAGAGCTTTAAACTAGGAATTTGGGGGAGATGGTTGGGAGATGTCCAGGTAATCTCCACGCCGGAATTGAACCTTGAGAGGGAAGAAAACAAAGTAAGAGAGGATACAGCCGTGGGCAGAAGAATTGACATAAGGAGGAAGGGTAGTGTAGATACCAGTCTAATAGGTGATGCTGGTGGTAGAATGTCTGTGCCTAACAGGGTAAAGAATGTCAGTGAAGCCAAACGGCAAAAATTAAGATGTCTGTACACTAATGCGAGGAGCCTAGGTAACGAAATGGAGGAACTAGAGCTACTGGTGCAGCAAGTGAAACCGGATATTATAGGGATAACAGAAACATGGTGGAATAGTAGTCATGACTGGAGTACAGGTATTGAAGGCTATGTGCTGTTTAGGAAAGACAGAAATAAAGGCAAAGGTGGTGGAGTAGCATTGCATATCAATGATGAGGTTAACTGTAAAGAAATAAGAAGGGATGGAATGGATAAGACAGAGCCTGTCTGGGCAAAAATCACATTGGGAAAGAAAGCTACTAGAGCCTCCCCTGAGATAGTGCTTGGGGTGTGCTATAGACCACCGGGATCTGATTTGGATATGGATAGAGACCTCTTTAATGTTTTTAATGAAGTAAACACTAATAGGAATTGTGTGATCATGGGAGACTTTAACTTCCCAGATATAGACTGGAGGACAAGTGCTAGTAACAATAATAGGGCTCAGATTTTTCTGGATGTGATAGCTGATGGATTTCTTCACGAAGTAGTTGAAGAACCAACAAGAGGGGATGCCATTTTAGATTTGGTTTTGGTGAGTAGTGAGGACCTCATAGAAGAAATGGTTGTAGGGGACAACCTTGGTTCGAGTGATCATGAGCTAATTCAGTTCAAACTAGATGGAAGGATAAACAAAAATAGATCTGGGACTAGGGTTTTTGACTTCAAAAGGGTTAACTTTAAAGAATTAAGGAAATTAGTTAGGGAAGTGGATTGGACTGAAGAACTTGGGAATCTAAAGGTGGAGGAAGCCTGGAATTACTTCAAGTCAAAGTTGCAGAAGCTATCAGAAGCCTGCATCCCGAGAAAGGGGAAAAAAAACATAGGCAGGAGTTGTAGACCAAGCTGGATGAGCAATCATCTCTGAGAGGTGATTAAGAAAAAGCAGAAAGCCTACAAGGAGTGGAAGATTGGCGGGATTAGCAAGGAAAGCTACCTTATTGAGGTCAGAACATGTAGGGATGAAGTGAGAAAGGCTAAAAGCCATGTAGAGTTGGACCTTGCAAAGGGAATTAAAACCAATAGTAAAAGGTTCTATAGCCATATAAATAAGAAGAAAACAAAGAAAGAAGAAGTGGGACCGCTAAACACTGAGGATGGAATGGAGGTTAAGGATAACCTAGGCATGGCCCAATATCTAAATAAATACTTTGCCTCAGTCTTTAATAAGGCTAATGAGGAGCTTAGGGATAATGGAAGGATGACAAATGGGAATGAGGATATGGAGGTAGATATTACCACATATGAGGTAGAAGCCAAACTTGAACAGCTTAATGGAACAAAATCGGAGGGCCCAGATAATCTTCATCCAAGAATATTAAAGGAACTGGCACATGAAATTGCAAGCCCATTAGCAAGAATTTTTAATGAATCGGTAAACTCAGGGTTTGTACCATATGACTGGAGAATTGCTAACATAGTTCCTATTTTTAAGAAAGGGAAAAAAGGTGATCCCGGCAACTACAGGCCTGTTAGTTTGACATCTGTAGTATGTAAGGTCTTGGAAAAAATTTTGAAGGAGAAAGTAATTAAGGACATTGAGGTCAATGGTAATTGGGACAAGTTACAACATGGTTTTACAAAAGGTAGATCATGCCAAACCAACCTGATCTCCTTCTTTGAGAAGGTAACAGATTATTTAGACAAAGAAAATGCAGTAGATCTAATTTACATCGATTTCAGTAAGGCATTTGACACGGTTCCACATGGGGAATTATTAGTTAAATTGGAAAAGATGGGGATCAATATGAAAATTGAAAGGTGGATAAGGAACTGGTTAAAGGGGAGACTACAACAGGTCATACTGAAGGGTGAACTGTCAGGCTGGAAGGAGGTTACTAGTGGAGTTTCTCAGGGATCAGTTTTGGGACCAATCTTATTTAACCTTTTTATTACTGACCTTGGCACAAAAAGCGGGAATGTGCTAATAAAGTTTGCGGATGACACAAAGCTGGGAGGTATTGCTAACACAGAGAAGGACCGGGATATCATACAGGAAGATCTGGATGACCTTGTAAACTGGAGTAATAGTAATAGGATGAAATTTAATAGTGAAAACTGCAAGGTCATGCATTTAGGGATTAATAATAAGAATTGTAGTTATAAATTGGGGACACATCAGTTGGAAGTAACAGTGGAGGAGAAGGACCTCGGAGTATTGGTTGATCACAGGATGACTATGAGCCGCCAATGTGATATGGCCGTTAAAAAAGCTAATGCAGTTTTAGGATGCATCAGGCGAGGTATTTCCAGCAAAGATAAGGAGATGTTAGTACCGTTATATAAGGCACTGGTGAGACCTCATCTGGAATACTGTGTGCAGTTCTGGTCTCCCATGTTTAAGGATGAATTCAAACTGGAACAGGTTCAGAGATGGGCTACTAGGATGATCTGAGGAATGGAAAACCTGTCTTATGAAAGGAGACTCAAAGAGCTTGGCTTGTTTAGCCTAACCAAAAGAAGGTTGAGAGGGGATATGCTTGCTCTTTATAAATATATCAGAGGGATTAATATTAGGGAGGGAGAGGAATTATTTAAGCTTAGTACCAATGTGGACACAAGAACAAATGGGTATAAACTGGACACTAGGAAGTTTAGACTTTGAAATTAGACGAAGGTTTCTAACCATTAAAGGAGTGAAGTTCTGGAACAGCCTTCCAAGCGGGGTAGTGGGGGCAAAAGACATATCTGGCTTTAAGACTAAGCTTGATAAGTTTATGGAAGGGATGGTATGATAGTCTAATTTTGGCAATTGATCTTTGATTATCAGCAGGTAAGTATGCCCAGTGGTCTGTTATGGGATCCGAGTTACTGCAGAGAATTCTTTCCTGGGTGCTGGCGGGTGAGTCTTGTCCACATGCTCAGGGTTTAACTGATGGCCATATTTGGGGTCGGGAAGGAATTTTCCTCCGGGGCAGATTGGCAGAGGCTCTGGAGGTTTTTTGCCTTCCTCTGCAGCATGGGTCACTTGCTGGAGGATTCTCTGCAGCTTGAGGTCTTCAAACCACAATTTGAAGACTTCAGTAACTCAGACATAGGTTAAGGGTTTGTTATAGAAGTGGATGGGTAAGATTCTGTGGCCTGCTTTGTGCAGGAGGTCAGACTAGATAATCCCTTCTGACCTTAAAGTCTATGAGTAACTCCTCACTTAAAGTTGTTGTTTCGTTGATGATCAATTAGAGAACATGCTCATTTAAAGTTGCGCAGTGCTCCCTTATAATGTCATTTGGCAGCCACCTGCTTTGTCCACTGCTTGCAGGAGGAGCAGCCCATTGGAGCTAGTTGGTGGAGGCTTGGAACCAGCGTGGACCGGCAGCCCTCTTATCAGCTCCCCGTTCTCCTAAGTTCCCTGTGCGGCAGCCGACCAGCAGGCTATCATTTGCGGGCAGTTCAGTTGTCCCTCCGCCCCACTCCCATGTGCTGCTCTCCGGAGCTTCCTGCTTGATGTGCAAGGGTGGGGGGAGAGCGGGGCTAATGTCAGGGTGTCCCCCTGCTCCTGCACCCCGCTTACCCCATTTCCAAAGAGCAGGGGGGGACACATGACAGGGCTGAGGATGGAGGGAGCTTGCTGGCAGGAGCTGCTGCCTCAACTTGCTGATTTATTTAAAAAGGCAGTATACTTAGAGTGGGGTCAGCGTACTTAAAGGGGCAATGTGCCCCTCTCTCTCTCTCTCTCTCTCGGTGTGCATCTCTGTCTGCCATGCTGTCTCCCCTCCCTCCATTTGTGCTGCCATGTAGAGTATGAGGCTACATTATCAACAGTGTGTTAACCCTTGGGGGCTCAGCCGATTGCTAGTTCATCATTTAGCAGTAAGGCATCCCCTGGGAAATATCTCACCCTCTGACTTCATCACCTCATCCAAGCTTCACAGTCATCATTGCTGTGTACTAGTATTAAATTGTTTGTTTAAAACTTACACACACACACACACACACACACACACACACACACACACACACACACACACACACACGTGTAAGTTTTAAACAAACAATTTAATACTGGTACACAGCAATGATGATTGTGAAGCTTGGGTGTGTGTGTGTGTATATGTGTGTCTTTTGTCTGGTGAAAATTTTTTCCCTGAAACCTAACCCCCCCTATTTACATTAATTCTTATGGGGAAATTGGATTCGCTTAACATCGTTTCGCTTAGTCGCATTTTTCAGGAACATAACTACAACATTAAGCGAGGAGTTAGTGTACCTGGCCAGTGCCAGGGTCTGGGATCATGACCAGATCCTGGTTTTCCAGGGATAGTTCTTCACTGGCCTCCTTGTGCACATCCTCTGAGTTTTGCTGGTCATTTTTTGGGGGTGGGAATAGAGTGGACAGTGGGATCCACAACCTTCCTGCATTGATGTGTAGTCTGATCAAAATCCTATCCAGTTCCTCAGAAAATGAATAGGTGACATTTCCACTGCTGGACTTCTTCCTGCCATCCCTGGTTTGAGTCTAGCTCCTCCTGAGCTGTTTGCTTGTTATCCTGCATTGTTCAGTGTCCCGGTTGTGGCCCCTCGTGGTCATCTGCTTAACGATGTCCACAAAAAAAATCTTTTTATAGTTGCTTCTCCCCAGATGATGATGAGACCCAGGCTCTTAGCATGGCCCTAAGCAGTTGCTTGAGTCGTGTTGTAAGGCTTCTTGCGTAAGGCATAGTCTACGCTACAGAGTTAAGTCGACACAAGACAGCTTATGTCAACCTAACACTAAGCATCTATATCAGGGGTGGCCAAACTTACTGATCCTCCCAGCCGCATATGTTGATGATAATCAGAAGTTTGAGAGCCAGGCACATCTTCCCATGGTTTCTGCCCTGTGGCAGGGCTTGAGACTTCAGCTCCAGGGAAGGTGCTTGCTGGTGTTTGGGGCTTTAGCAAGAGTGGGGGTGAAATCCCTGGACCCCCTTCCCACTGGGCAGAAGTCCCTAGCCCCATCACCCCACCTGCAGGGCAAAAGCCCTGAGCGCTCTCCCATCCCCCCCCGGCCCTAGTTGGGTAGGTGGAGAATGAGAGGGCATGGGGGGGCCCGTGAGCCACAATTTAACTGTAAAAGAGCCTCGTGTAGCTCGCGAGCCGCAGTTTGGCCACACCTGATCTATATGAAAATGTTGCTCTTGCCAATGTAACTCACCCAGTACACCAACATAATAACTCCACCTCCACAAGAGTTGTAGTGCTTAGGTCTGTGTAGTTAGGGTGATGCAGTGTCAGTGTAGACAGTGTGTTACCTAGGTTGATCTTAGTGTTCTCCAGGAAGTGTACCACAATGCCCCACCGTGATCGTTCTGGTCACTGTTTGAACTCTACTTTCTCAGACACTATAGAGTTGACACAGTCATCCCTGCTGAAGTATTTATTGCTTTGGTAGAAAGGTGTTATGCAGTGGTGTCTTATAACCTGTACGTTTCTTTTGAATTCTTAATGGATACATTTAATCCCCCCTCCTTCACTAAAGATTATTAGTGTAATGTAGAAATCATAGTGACACATCTGACATGGAATGGCATGAGAGGGGGAAAATTCTGTCTTACTGTGACCTTTCATTTAAGACCCTCCATGTCACAGTCTTCATAATGGAGGCTCCCTGTCTCCATAGCAACTGGAGGCAGACCAGATATTTGTTCTGAGCCTGGGCTTAGGACCACTTCTTAGGGAGAACTCTCCAGGGCAACAGTATTTTTAGTTTTGAAGGCTGTTGTTTTGAAGGGTTTTTCTTAAAAGGTGGTCGTAAGCCCAGGCTTTGAACAAAGACTCTGCCTCTAGTTGCCGTGGAGACGAGGAACACCCACTGTGAAGACTGACTTTGAGGGACCTGGATAAAAGGTCATAATAAGACAATTTTCTCTTATTGTACCCAGTTGTCCTCATTTCATCCTCAATATTTGCTATCATCCCACTGTAAGTCTATGTAGAGATTTTCGTAAATGTTAAGCATTGACCTAACTTTTTTCTCCCACTGAAGTCCCATGATATAACTTTTGTTGATTTCAGTGAAGTCAGAGTAGGGACATTGCTGAACACTTAATATTTTTCCCATAAATATTCCTTCTCTTATACCCCTGCATTTAGGTCATTGCTTGGTAGATGCCTTGTATGGCTGGTGGCAGCTGTATGGGGTAGCATTTTATTTTCTTAGCTGATAAATGTTGTCACATCTTGGGAAAACTCCAGTACAGGCACCCTCCCAAACTACCCTAAAGGACAAGAGACCTCAGCAAGTAGAGATAATATATGGAGCAGCTAACAACTTTCCTTTCAACTTGAGAATTTCTCAACTATGGTACTCACAGAAGGGTTTAGAATAGGGCTGTCAAATGATTAAAAAAAATCACAATCGTGAGATTAAAAAAGTGACAATTGCAGTTTTAATTGCACTTAATAGAATACCAATTTAAATTATAAAATATTTTGGAATGTACTGCATTTTCAAATATATTGATTTCAGTTATAACACAAAACAGTGCTCACTTTATTTGACAAATATTTTCACTGTAAAAGATAAACAAAATAAATAGTATTTTTCAATTCACCTTATAGAAGTACTGTAGTGCAATCTCTTTATTGTGTAAAACTTGAGAGCCTTCAAGTCAAAGCATGAAGAGGCATATGAATGTTTAGCATATCTGGCTCGTAAATACCTTGCAACAGCGGCTGCAACAACGGTTACGACAGTGCCATGCGAATGTCTGTTCTTGCTTTCAGGTGACGTTATAAATAAGAGCTGGGCAGCATTATTTCCCATAAGTATAAATGAACTTGTTTCTCTTAGTGATTGGCTAGAAAAAAAAAGTAGGACTGAGTAGACTTCTATGAGATTAATTGAAAAATACTATTTCTTCTGTTTATCTTTCTTACAGTGCCAATATTTGTATTAAATAATACAAGTGAGCACTGTACACTTTGTATTCTGTGTTGTAATTGAAATCAGCATATTTGAAAATGTAGAATAACGGCCAAAAATATTTATCATAGTTTGACAGTGCAATTTTAAACGGTGATGAATCGTGACTGTTTTTTAATATAGTTAGTTTGTTTTGGGTTAATCGCATGCATTTGCTGCGATTAATTGACAGCCCTAGTTTAGAACCATAAGACACTTTTGTATTGGTTACCCCCCTGCCTGATTTACTGGGAGGTGTTCTAGTGTTCACATATATCACAGGTGAACAGGTAAGATTTGAATTGTTTTAGGCTGTACTTGCATGGTATTGCCTTATTTTCTATTCAGTCAAGTAACAGTCCAGTAACTATACAATTTTGTTAGAGATGGGAAAATGTAAATGGTTGTGTGTCTCAAATGATTTGCTGTCAATTGTAAGTAAGCAGTAGCACCAAGAACCTTCTCACCCCCAAATAAACCCAAAAAATACCCCACAAACCCATAGAAGTAATACTAACTTTCTAAGGCAATTTCTTGTGAGGTACTAATTTCAAATTAGTTTATTAAAATAGCTTTAAGTCTTCAATCACATTGAACTTCTGCTGTTTTTGTAGTGTTTTTTTTTTAATCCACTTAAAGTAAAACAGCTATTACAAGTAAGTTAGTGACATGACTGTTTGTTTGTTTTTTCCTTAATTTACAGCATTTAAATATCAAGACACTGACAGATGATATGGTAAGACTACTTAAAGTTTTGCTTCTGCTGTGCTCGGTGACTAACCCAATATCTTCTACAACTTTAACATTAGCGTATCTTCACAGTGTCTCCATTAAAAACAGTTTTTAATACTGCTAGTTTGAATGAAAAGCTAAAATATAACTGATAAAATCTGGCTAAACTGAAAAAAATGGTTTCTCATCTATGATATGTCTAGATCAGGGGTCGGCAACCTTTCAGGAATGGTATGCTGAGTCTTCATTTATTCACTCAGATTTAGGGTTTCGCATGCCAGTAATACATTTTAACGTTTTTAGAAGGACTCTTTCTAGAAGTCTGTATTATATAACTAAACTATTGTTGTATGTAAAGTAAATAAGGTTTTAAAAATGTTTAAGAAGCTTCATTTAAAATTAAAACGAAGAACCCCCTGCACCAGTGGCCAGGACCCGGGCAGTGTGAGTGCCACTGAAAATCAGCTCGCATGCCACCTTGGCACGTGTGCCATAGGTTGCCTATCCCTGGTCTAGATGCACCCAGTAAAAATGTCAGCATTGGTCATTGGTTTTAAATTGCTGTACTCTGTACCAATTGCTGCTTCGTCATAGGGCAACTAGTATAACTGTCTGAGGCAAACCACACAATGAATGTAGTAATCACGTTTAAGGCATACAAAAATTGGGTTAACCTGTTAGGGCTGCATGGCTTGCTAAAATAGTGTTTAGTACTAGTTTGTACTTTTTTCTAAAACCCCCTGTGATGGAGTGCTCCTCCGACCGCTAAGATGGTGTCTCCTCCTACTAGTTCTGGGGAATAGCTTGCAAGGTTGACACCCATTCCTGCACTTGCATGTCATCCTTCCACCTCTCTATGTAGGTCTGCAGAGCCTCTCTTGCTCTGCAAGCTGCTGCTGCCTTTTCCCGACTCTGCCTCCAGTCAGGTCACCAAATGGTTTCACCTGCTGGGGTTGGAAAGTCTTTTCCATAGACAGCCTTCCTATTCATTGTCTTATAGTCCCTCAGTGGCCTGCCCTCTACTCCAGGTGTCAAGGTCTGTTCCCTCTTAGACCTTAGGGCCTTTCCCTGAGTCCTGTCAGGGGATTACTTAGTCACCTGATACTTCTCGCCTATGGCCTGTTGGGTTAATTAGCCCCCTTCTCTGTTTTCATTAACCCTTTCAGGGCAAATGTGTGGTGAAAACCCTTTCCCACCTCATTCATAACAGTATATAATTCATGTTCTGAGACTAGCTTAGCCGTTGTCATTTAAACTTGTTGGTTTGTGTGTCTAAACAGACTTGTAACATAAAATACTTTGTGAAGACTTCTCGCAGTTATGAGGTAGCAAGTCTTCTGTCATTCAAGGTACTGCATTTCATTCTCAAACGATGAACATCAGCATCATCTCTTTATGGTTAGAACAGTCTTCCTTTTAAAAAAATGAGAACAATAAGTTTACACATCTTGGATCATGTCTGCACTAGAAAGTGAAGTCTATTTTGTGTAAGTTGACATCGAGCCTTCACATTAATTAAGTAAATCTTGCATGTGCACAACACATTTATTGTCTTGTTGAAGTGTGTCCTCACTAGCAGCGCTTGCAACGATGCACAGAGCAGTGCACTGTGCATAGCTATCCCACAGTTCAACTAGCCTAATGGGATTTTGGGTAGGGTTTGCAATGCCTCATGGGACCAAAACATTGTGGGAGGTAATGGGAACATGAATTCGATGCACTTTCCTCCCTCCCTTCCCTGATCTCTACTGCAAACTAAACAAGGTTTTTTGCACTTTTTTTTGAAAGCCTGGCTTAGCTGCACATACACCATAGCTTGAGCAACACGGACCCTGCTCAGCTGTGCACGTTTGTTAGCATTACAAACACCTCATCCCTTAACCTGCAGTATTTCTGAAGCTGGGACAGGAGCTGCCATGCGGAAAATGGCAATGTGTCACAAGCAGCCTTTCTGCAAGCCATAGAGCAAAACAGTTTGCAATTTCTGGTGGCGGTTGCACATCAGGTGAACATGGTTGAGCGCCGTTTCTGGTCCAGGGAAACAAGCACTGACTGACTAGGATCGCATGGTTGTGCAGCTATGGGATGACAAGCAGTGGCTGCGGAACTTTCAAATGTGGAAGACACTGTCCAGGAACTTTTTGTGCAGAGCTTTCCCCAGCCCTGAAGTGCACAAGTACTAAAACAAGAGCTGCTTTGACAGTGGAGAAGTGAGTGACGTTCGCTCCATGGAAGCTTGCAATGCCAGACTGTTACTGGTCAGTGGGGAATCAATTCGGAGTTGGTAAATCCACTGGAAGTTGTTGTGATCCAAGTTTGCAGTGCCATTAATTGACTTGTGCTAAGAAGGGTAGTGATTCTGGGCAATGTGCAGCACACAGTAGATGGTTTTGCTTCGATGGGGTTCCCTAATTGTAGTGGGGTGATAGATGGCACACACATCCCTATTTTGGCACCAGACCACCTTGCCAACGAGTACATAAGCTGAAAGGGATACTTTTCAATGGTGTTGCAAGAGCTGGTGGATCACAGGGGGCGTTTCACTGATATCAATGTCGGATGGTCAGGAAAGACACGCGTGCATCTTCAGGAACTCAAGTCCTGTTCAGAAAGCTGCAAGCAGGAACTTTCTTTTCAGACCCCAAAATAATTATTGATGTTAAAATGCCAGTTGTGATCCTGGGAGACTCAGCCTATCCTTTGTTCCCATGGCTCATGAAGCCATACAGTGGCTGACTGGACAGCAGTAAGGAGTAGTTCAACAATAGGAGGAGCAAGTGCAGAATGGTGGTGGAATGTGCCTTTGGACATTTAAAAGGTTGCTAGTGCTGTTTGCTTAGTAGGTTAGGCCTCAGAGAAAGCACTATTCACATAGTTATTGTTGCCTGCTGTGTGCTGCATAATATCTGTGAAACAAAGGGAGAAAAGTTTTCCACGGGGTGGGGGATTGAGGCCAGTTGCTTGGCAGATGATTTTGAGCAGCCAGATACCAGGGTAATAGGAGACCGGCTCTGTGTCTCTCTGAGGCTTTGAAAACCCATTTCAGCAATGAGCCACAGTAATGTGTGAAACTTATCTGCGTTGTTCCTTCCCAAACCAATCTCCCCATTACTTTTTTTTTCCCTCTGTAAAATGAACCAACCAACCATGTGTTGAATAAATGAAGAACATGTTTTTCTTGATCTGTTTTCTTGGCTGCAAGGAGTCTAACATTGTGTTGCCTTTCTTGAAGCTCAACCAGACACTCCAACATGTCTGGCCCTTCATAATCCGCAGCATCTTATCTTGCATGGCACACTCCTGCTCCTGAGATGCACTCCTGCTGTCCATGTTTAGTTTCTCGGGGAGAGAAATTCTCCACATTCTGAGCTCAGCCTTGGCTGTCCCAGAAGAGTTGATTATCTCGGTGAAAATGTCATCCCGAGTCCTCTTTTTCTGCTTTTTAATCTGGGAAAGCCTCTCTCCCAGTGTGGAGGATTAACCAAAGGACAAGCTTTCAGCTGTAAGGCATACAAAGCACAAGGTAACTATTGTCAGTGCATATATTGTTTCTGGTGCAAGGCTGATTTTTAAAAAACAAAACAAAAAACCCACCCCTTAATATACTTCATTGCAAGCGACAATATACTCAGAATCCCTAGCTATTGCATGAGTTGGTTTGCTGCTCCAGCCATGGTGAGTATGGCTATAAGGCATGGGCATCAGGTCTTGTGCTGTTACTTCTGTAAAACCCTTCGTCCCCCTAGCAACATGGACAGTACTTGAGGACAGGCACCAGTGTTAAGCCTCCCACTTTTTTTTTTTTTTTAATCAAGCGGCCTGGTGGGAGGGTGGGGAGGGGAAAATAGACACAGGAAGCTCTCTCTGCCTTTTCTTAATGCTGCTTGTAATACACTGTGGTCCCTGTCAACAACAGCCATGCCACGTTAGGGAAAGTGTGGTTGTGGGACCCGGATTTCACCAAAGGGGGGTGGATTATTTGTTCTATTTTGTGATTCATGTACTTGCACTGAAAACTTCCCCCATTTTCCTTAGGTGACCCTATGTGATATCGGTCTCCTGAGAATAACAGGGGTGGCAAGGGAGGAGATGCTGCAAGTGTTTGCGTACAGTCCTGATCCTTGCGCTGCTATGCTGTGTATGGCAATGATGCCAGGAGAGTTAATAATGGAGTGGTGTGGGAAAGTGTCCTGCTATTGTGGAAGAAATAAGGCAGCCCTCCCCAGAAACCTTGTGCAGAGGATTGCAGAGTACCTGTATGAAAGTTTCCTAGCGATCTCAGTGGAGGATTCCTATGTCATCCCAATGCACATAAGCAGTCGTTTTGGGGCACACCCACAGCGTAGGTGGAGCATCCACTGGCAAGCAGATACCCAGTGCCCATCATTCTTTCTTTCAGATTAAATCTATAATATAATGGAATGTATCCACTACCGTTTGATTGGAAATGTATATTCACCAGAGGTGCCTTCCCTGGCATCACCCGGGGCCACCACTTGATCCTGTGAAGAGATGGGCTCCAGGGTTAAGAACAGGTCTTAGCTGTCGGAGAGAATGGATCCTCCTCTCTTCTATCACCAATTCTCCTCCTCTTCCTCATCCACAGTGTCCTCTTTGCTGCCTGAGGTGGCTTGGGACTCACTCATGGGAGGTATCCACACTGTGTTTTGGGGTGGTGGTGAAGTCGCTGCTGAGAATTGCATGCAGTTCGTTGTAAAAGTGGTATGTCTCTGGGGCAGAACCAGAACAACCGTTCGCCTCCCTTGTCTTCTGGTACGCTTGCCAAAGTTTATATTTTCACACGGCACTGCTGCGTGTCCCGGGTGTAGCTCCTTTCCCCAGGCCCTGTGCAATCTTTGCATAGATGTCAACATTTCTTCTGCTGCAGTGCAGCTGTGTCTGCACAAACTCTTCTTCCCACACAGCAATAAGATCTACCACCTCCTGTATATTCCATGCTGAAGTGCATTTGAGCATTGAGTCTCCATGATGTGCTGTGCTAGTGAGCTCTCCATGCTGATCAAACTGGAAATGAAACTCCAAAAGTTCCTGGGGCTTTACCAGGGGATGGGCTATTTCCTGTGTATGTGGCTGCTGTGCAGTGGAGTTGAAAGCACTTGTCAGAGTGGTTACAGCAGAGCATTATGGGACACCTCCTGGAGACCAAGTAATTCAAATTACACAATGCTGCATTTATACTATCCCCATGTTGACCCATGGATGTCGAATTAAGCTCTACGCCTCTTGTGGAGGTGGAGTACAGAGTCGACTTTACAGGCCACTTAGGGTGGTGGAAGGGACCTGGTAGAGTAGATGCATATGTAATTAGGTCAATTTAATGCAACCTATGTCTGTAGTGTAGGCCAGGCCTTAGTTTCATATAGTTTAAGATATCATACCATTGTCAGCATCATCTTTCGTCATGAAGGACAACAAGAATTCAAGGCCAGAAGTGAACTTTGTCATTTAGTCTGATCTCTAGAATATCACAAGCCATTAAATTTAACCTAGATACCTCACTAAACCCAATAACTTTGATTAGACTAAAGCATTTCATTCCTGAGGAGATTAAACTGATGTATGGCCCGGCAGAGAACATGAGAGATCAAGGTACCATCACTGCTTGAGACCCTAATAATGGCAGGGAATTAAGTGAAATATGACCAAATTATCCCAGTAGGGAATTCACACTCCATGCTGCAAAGGAAGGCAAAAAATCTCCAGGTCCCTGCCAATTTGACCTGGTGGAAAACTGCTTTCCAGCCCCATACCTGGAATTCAGTCAACATTTTTTTGCACCTTATGCATTTTGTCTAGAATTATTCTGTATATGACTTGTAAGCTCCTTGGGTCAGGGACTCAAGTTAATATAATAGTGAGCATGTGCTTGCTTAAATATTTGTGTTCATCGATGGAAACTAAGTGACCTGTTGCCTAGTGTTTGCTTCTGAAGTGGGGTGGTCACCGCGCTCCTGGCTGGGGGTGGTGGTTAAAAGGAGCCCTGGAGAGGGCTGTGGCTGGGGAAAGACTGACTGGGGAAGCAGCCACAGCTGGCCCTATGAAAGGGCTGTGAGCCGGGAGCTCAAGGGCAGAGGGAGCTGGGGAGCTCCAGCCTAGCAAAGCCCCAGGCTGCAGGCCGAGTTAAGGGCCCACAAAAGGGTACTAGGGCTGTAGAGGGGAAGCCCAGGAATAGGCAGAGGCAGCTGGTCCAACCCCCCTTGCTGATGATGAGTGGTTTACAGACTGCCATCTGCCCCAGTAAGTGAGGGCTAAATGAAGACTGGTAGTAGCCAGTGAGGCAAGGTGGGGATAGGGGGTTGGAGGTTCCCCTGGAAGGGGAGACCCAGAGTGAGACGGTACTGTGGTGGGCAGAACCCCTGGGCAAAGGGCACTGGGGTCTGGGAAAGACATGGGGCCAGCGGCAGGTGAGACACTGGCCTGCAGAGGGCGCTCCAGGCTCGAAAGAGCTAATTCCCTGGATGACCAGCAGGAGGTGCTGTGCTGGAGAGTCTCAACCTTGCTACAGCATCTCATAAACAGTAATCCAGTGCTGTTGGCTAGCTCTGAACATAAGTGGTTTAAGGTATTCATCAGCCTGCAGCTGCTAGTTTTTGTTTTTGTTTGATTGTTTTTAAGGCCATAAGGTACCAATGTGATCTTTTAGTCTGATCTCGTACATAACACAGTACATAGAGCTTTCTTGAATTAATTCCTGGTGTAAGGTGTCTTTTGTTTTTAGAGCTTAAAAATATAAATTTACTCTCACACTGCTGGGAATCTGAAATTGGATTTTTGGCAACTGTAACATGTAATCCATCCTTCCTAGGATAACCTATAGATGTGCTAAATCTGCTATGCCTACCAGCTTCCTAAGTTTGACCTAGCCCAGTTTGTTGCTCTACTACGCTTTATTTGTGTTCTTCGCCTATCAGAGTAGTTTAGTACGTCCACCCCTCCAGTTTTGGTAAATCTATCAAGTTTGCTGGAATCAGGCAGGATATCAGCCTGAAAATCTTGTACTACTGAATCTTTCCAGTGTACTTGCTAGAGGAGCCAAGTCTATCCTTCAACTTGGTGGTTCTCCACAGAACCAAGTAGAGTGGCCCAGCAGTTGATAGTCCAGTCTGCTTTTATGAGTTGATCAAATAAATGGTTGCAATTTTTTATTTAAAAGGTTAGTAATAAGGAAGATGTGTCTCAAGTGTGGCGTAACTTTTTAAGTCACTGTAGCTGGTACCTATTACTCACACAGTGTATATCAGAACAATGTTATGTTCCCAGCTTCCTAAGTCTTTGGAGGAGGACTTCTTTGTTGCTTCATGGTGTTTATGATACTGGTCAGTAGCTAGTTGCTGTGGAGGCAATTGATTTTCAAAATCACTAATTTTGCTGCACCCTGAAGTGGTACTGTTTCAGCTGTATGCTAGTCAATAGGGACCTTGAAAATATTTATTCCCTTTCTGTTCTTTCCTCTCTGAGGGCTGGTCTACACTATGGGGGGAAATCAATCTAAGATACGCAACTTCAGTTACGTGAATAACGTAGCTGAAGTCGAAGTATCTTAAATCGAATTACCTACCGTCCTCACTGCGCGGGATTGATGTCCGTGGCTCCCCATGTCGACTCCGCTACCGCCGTTGGGGTTGGTGGAGTTCTGGAGTCGACAGGAGCTCATTCGGGGATCGATATATCGCGTCTAGATGAGACGCGATATATCGATCCCCGAGAAATCGATTGCTACCCGCCGATATGGCGGGTAGTGAAGACGTACCCTGAGGTCAATAAAGCTAGGGGTTTCTCCCAAATTCCTTAATCTTCTTGAAGCAAAAATTTAGATCTTAACTTCAATATTTCCATTTAGGAGAAGAGGCTCACATATAACTAGTTGATTAAATTCTACACGGAAGGGAACTTCAGATTAAAAAGGAATCTGCTAAATGAATTTTGCTCATTTTTACTGCTGCATTATAGTTCCAGAAGTACCTCCCACTAATTGGCTACAAATGAGTGTCTTGTGTAATTGGCTAAAGTTGCCTTTTTTGGTCCAGATCAGTTACCAGCACTTAACCTTTTCAGTTGGCATAAGTATTGCATAAGGAGGTTACTTTCAAGATGCTTTCAATAGGATTAAGTTATCTGGGTCATCCCTTGGAAGACTCTCTCAGATTCATCCGAACTAAACAAATTTCTTCTCTGTGGAATGAAAAACATCCTTGTGAGGAACTATAGATAAGCTCTCAGAATTTCTCAGAATACATTTAACAAGCAGTCTTTCCAGCCAGCTTGTTCACCAACTATAACGATGGGGAAATGTTTTTGCAACTTTGCAGAGCAGATGCCAATATAGATATCTGACACAAGATAATGTAAACTTGCCAGGTTAGTGGGGAAGCGAAATACTTTCTATCTCAAATTGCTTCCACTCTAACAAATGTCATATGAAAAGATTACTCCTCCAGAATTTTAAGAGACTTTATTTTTTTTGTGTGCCGGCAAACTTATATTTAAAAAAAAAAAGAAGTTCATAGACTTGGGACTAAAGCTGCTCAGAACATCATTCAGGGATTTTTCTCTGGGTTCTTTGTGGTCCCTGAAAAGATAGCAAATGAGGATTGATTGCTTCCTTCATTAATAGAAGGAACTAAGTTCAGGATGCAAGATATTATATACATTCTGGAAATGGCTGCACTTGACCATATGCTCCAGAGTTGTTCTCCAAGTCCTTGCTCCCGTTGATTCCATTCTAGGTGTGTGCAAGCCCATGTGCACAGTCATCAAAGACTTTTGCCATAGCGGTAGCTGTAGGGTTGGCTGTAATGCCAGCTTGAGTGCCACGCTCATGTGTTGGTTGGAGTGCCTTGTTTTGCATTGCAAGAGCGTTTTGTCATCTTTGTTGTTAGTTGATAGGTATTGAGTTAGACGTTTAAGTTAACTGTTAGAGTAGTAGTTGAGAAGTTAGAGTTCTGGCTGGGACTTTGCCTCGGAGTGGAGCCTGCCCTATTCCCCAGGCTTTAAGCAATGTTCATTGTGTAACCAGCCAATGCCCATTAGTGACCCACATGAGAGCTGTTTAGAGTGCTTTCGGGAGTCCCACAGAAAGGATAAGTGCAGGATCTTGCACTAAGTGCAGGATTCTGATTGTCTATGATTGATTGATCTGCAAAAATGTTTGCCCTCGAACTCAGAAGAATCGGGATATCCGCTTGAGGGCCCTCCTCAGGGAGGCTGCGCTTTGTCCTACTTCAGAGCCTTCTTGATCGGACTCCACGCTCGGCACCTCAGCACTGACGCGCAGCGCACCACTGGCACTGGAATCCATCTGTCACCATTTCCACACCTCGGTGCCTAAGAAGCTGTCGAAGTCGATGGGCTCACCAGCACTGCAGAAAAAGGGGGGTTTGGGCAAAAGACCTGTCAGGCCATGTGCCTGCTCCAGAGCTCCTTGGGGGTACTGCTGCGGTTGGAGCCCTAGTCCAGTCACCCATCTCTGACTCCTGGGACAAGCGGGGCCTGAAGCGGTTCTGGCAGCCAAAGAGCAAATAGGCCGACAGGCACTGCAGACGCCAAGCCAGCTGATGGACCCGGCCAAGGCCCCGGCATCTATGGGCAAGCCAGTTATGGGACCACCCCCTAACGCAGCAGAGCATCGGACTGCAGGCGTCCGTTTCCCATCATCATGGCAGACTCAGGCATCTATGGCTCCGCCCTGGTCACCGGAAGGGCAGTGGTCTGAGCCTGAAAGGGAGTTCAGCCACTCATCTATAAAACTTGAATCGAGACTGGCGGAGCTCCTGCGGCAGCAGTGTGGAGGCAGGGGCAATGACCCGCTCAGTGGCAGTACTTGATCCCGTGGGGTGTACCTGTGATGCCAATCCTGTACTCCCACTGTTCCTCTGAGGCCACAGTGGACAAGCTGCCCCGGCACAGCCGGCACCCGAGTTGGAGCGTGGTGCCGAATGTGACATGGGAGCAACAGAATAGGCCCTGATGCCCAAGGAACCATCCCTGGACAAGCAAGGGGAAGCCGCCCCTCTCCCTGCTGTGCAGTTGTCTTTGGACAAAGCAATGGTGGGCCCCTCACAAATGAGCAGTGCCTCCCCCTGGACGACTTCAAGGAGTACTAGGCCCTGCTCAAAAGGGTGGCTGCCAACCTGAACTTGGAGGTTGAGGAGCTATCAGAGGAGTCCGACCTCTTGAATGTCATAGCTTCCTTCACCCCGGCATGGGTCATGTTGCCTGTGCACCCGGGATCCTTAAAATTGCCAAGTCTGTGTGGAAGACCTCCTGTTCCATTCTGCCTACCTCTAAGAGGGTGGAAGAGAAGTACTATATCCCTGCAAAGAGATTTGAGTACCTGTGACTCATCCTCCAGTGGGATCCCTGGTTGTGTCCTTGTCAATGAAAGGGCCAGGCGAGCAGCACAACAAAAAATAGAAACTAAAAGGCTGGACTTCATGGCAGGAAAATTTATTCGACAGCCAGCCTGAAATTTCAGGTGTCTAACCATCAGGCTCTGGTAGGCAGGTACAACTTCAACCTGTGGGACACCATCAGCAAGTTCAAGGAGGGCCTCCCACAGGACTGAGCCTAGGAATTTGCTGCCTTGGTGGAAAAGAGCAAAGTAGTAGCAAGAGGCGCCCTCCAGATGGCCTGGGACACTACGGACTCGGCGGCAAGGGTAGTCACCTCTGCGGTGTTCATGAGGTGTAGCTTCTGGTTACAGTGCTCTGGGCTGTCCCAGGAGATGCAGACTACTCTTCTGTTTGAGTAGGGTTTCTCAAACAGGGGTCACCGCTTGTGTAGGGAAAGCCCCTGGCGGGCCGGGCCAGTGTATTTACCTGCCCCATCTGCAGGTCCGGCCGATCGCGGCTCCCACTAGCCGCGGATCGCTGCTCCGGCCAATGGGAGCTGCTGGAAGCAGCGCGGGCGTCAGTAAGTGGGCCTTTTACTCAGGGTAGCATGGCCTAATGGCCAGAGTCAGTAGGGTGGCCCACCCTTATGGGATTGTGTGGCCTGTTGGGGTGGGGGTGGGGTGCTACTTGGGGGTGGGTGGTGGCATCCAAGGGAAGGGGACTAGGACCCTCCCTGCTCCTCCGAATCCCAACCCAGGGCCCTGGCAATAGTGGTGCTCACCACCTACTCAGCGGGGATCCTCCCGAAACATGCTGAAAAGTTCCCCCTTTCACTCACTGGAGAAGATTCTAAGTCCCCTGGGGTGCTTCCTCCCCTTGTTTCCTTTGGTGAAGCTCCATGCTTCCCTCAGGTCTCTGGGGTCCTCCAATGGCCTAGCTCCCGCTGGCATGGTCTCTTCCTAGGGCTAGTCAGGCATTCTGGAGTCCGTCTGGGCCTCTGTGTGCCTTGCTTCTGGGGTCAGGGCCTGCAGCTGCTCCTTGGGGAAAGCCTGCAGTCTGTGTCCTCTCCCTTCAGCAGCGTCCCTAGACTAAGCTGGACAACTTCCTTTTATAGGCTGAGCATGTCCAGCAGAGTCTGAGGGGAGGGGCTTCCTCAGCCTGCAAAGCACAGTTAACCCTTTCGGGGCTGGTGTGGGGTAGGTACACACTCTCCTTCATGAGAGGTGTCCTGGGATGTAGCTGTGACACTACTAGGTCAGGTGGTCATGTCACCTGGTACTAAACACCTTCTTGGACTTCTAGTAATTTTCCACTAAAAGGAGGGGGAAGGTCAAGACTGGGAAACACAAGATTCCTGCCTTATGTAAATCTTATTTAAGGTTGGGGAGTAAGGCAACCAGGACTCTTCTCCGTTGCCTTCCTGCCCAAGAAGAAAGACTGCTGAAAGTACCTGAAGAGACAAAAGAACTGAGCAGTGGGAAAGGCAAGGGCTGAGTCCCGACTGGGACAGAGGAGTCTAATCTGTAAAGAGAAATAACTGGAACTCTAAAATACAGAAACTCTGCCTTCCGCCTAAGTCAACATTTAGAGTGAAAAATTACTTCTTGAAACCAGTCTCTTTAAGATCTTAAGCTTAGTATGCGTGTTTTATTTTATTTGCTTGGTAATCTTTGTTCTGTTTGCTATCCCTTATAATCACTTAAAATCCACCTTTTATAGTTAATAAACGTATTTCTTGTTTATAACATAATCCAGATTGTGTAATTCATACCTTGGGAAGTTGTGCATATCTTTCTCTGCACTGAGGGAGAGGGCGAATTTTTATGAGCTTGGGCTGTGCAGATCTTTCTATACAGCGCAAAACAATATTATCTGAGGTTTACCTCTCCATTGTGGGTGTGCACGTGAGTGCTGGGTGAATCTACTCACACAGATCTGACTGCAGTCTGTGTCTGCTGAGTGTGGTCTTGCCTGGGTGAGTGCTGGAAAGGGACTTGAGAGCCTGGCACAGCAACTCAGTGCAAGGGAAACCCAGGCTGGCAGGGCCGGAGGGCTGAATGGGACCCCAGCACATCAGGTGGCATCTCGGACGGGGGGCTCTAACCTGTCACAGACCTGTTTGCGTCCAGGCAGAACAGGAAATGCCGTGTGTTCTGCTTGATTCAGGGGATGGACAAAGGCTCCCTGTCAGATGCTTTTCTGCTCCTGTGATTCACAGTGTTCGTATGAAAATCAAGCAGGACAGGGCGAAGGTGGTCCTCATAGTGCTGACTTGACTGCACCAGCACTGGTTCGGCACACTGCTGAACCTCTTGGTAGCTGTTCCATTGCAGCTGCCGCTCAGGCTGTCCCTAGACCGTGGTAGTCTTCTGCATCTGAACCTGGTGTGCTGCACCTGACTGCGTGGCTACCACATGGTTAAATGCGGAGGAGCAGGAGAGCTCAGCTGCTGTCCAGCAGGTCCTGTTGTGCAGCAGAAAGCCCTCTACCAGAGTGACCTACTTGGCCAAATGGTAATGGTTTGCTTGTTGGACCTCAGATAAGGGTATTCGACCTGAGCGGGCCTTGCTGCAGTTTATCCTGGACTACCTTCTGTATCTCAAGCTCCAAGATCTGTCCTTTTCATCTATCAAGGTCCACTTGGCTGCTATTTCGGTCTTCCGTCCGCCGCTCAAGGGTAGGTCGGTTTTCTCCCGGAACATGACTGCTAGTTTCCTCAAGGGCCTCGAGCGTGCCTACCCTCATGTCAGGGACCCCATTTCCCCCATGGAACCTGAATCTTGTGCTGTCATGGCTTATGGAACCCCCACCCCTTCAAGCCTCTGGTTTCCTGCTCTCTCCTCCTCCTCCTGTCCTGGAAGGTCATGTTGCTAGTTGCAACAACATCCATCCGCTGGATCTCTGAGATAAGGGCGCTTACCGCGGAGCCACCCTATCCGGTCTTCTACAACGATAAGGTCCTGTTATGGTTGCTCCCGGTTTTCCTGCCCAAGGTGGTCTTGCAGTTTCATATGGGTGAGGACATGTACTTTCCTGTCTTTTTTGCAAAGTTGCATAAGTTGGAGGGGGAGTGTAGATTACATTCCCTAGATGTCAGGAGAGCGCTAGCTTTTTACATTGAAAGGACCAAGCCATTCTGCAAGTCGACACAATTGTTCATTGCGGTGGCTGACAGGATGACAGGTCATCCAGTGTCTGCTCAAAGGATTTCTTCTTGGATCACTACCTGCATTCGCTGCTGCTGCGATCTGGCAAAGGTTCCACCTCCGATGATCGTAACCGCCAATTCAATCAGGGTGCAAGCCTCCTCAGAAGCTTTCTTAGCCCAAGTGCCTATCCAAGACATCTGTAGGGCAGCTGCCTCATCATCCCTCCACATTTCACATCCCATTATACACGTACCCAGCAGTTCCGGAACGATGCTGGCTTCGGTAGAGCAGTACTGCAAGCGGCTAGGCTGTGAACTCTGAACCCACCTCTGAGCATACTGCTTGTTAGTCACCTAGAATGGAATTGACATGAGCAAGCATTAGAAGAAAAAACTGTTACCTACGTTTCTGTAACTGTTGTTCTTCGAGATGTGTTGCTTATGTCCCTTCTATTTCCTCCCTCTATCCCTCTGTTGGAGTTGTCGGCAAGAAGGTAATGAGAGGGCGAGGGTCAGCAGTGCCTAATATACCAACGCATGAGCACGGCACTTAAAGGGGCGCTACAGCTGACATTACGGATACTGGTAAGGTGAAAATCTCCAACTGTGCACATGGGCACGCACACACCTAGAATGAAATGGACATGAGCAACACATCTCTAAGAACAAAGGTTAAGAAAACATAGGTAACCGTTTTTCTCAAGAATTCCACCTTCATTTTTCTATCACATCTGATTAGTTGCTGTCAAGTAAAGTAAAGCATCTATTCTTGATTGATCATGTGGTATGTCATCTCACTAAAGGTTTTTCAAGTTGATGTAACACTGATAAAGAGCACTGCATCTACACTACTTGGTTTGTGTATTACTAAAATGTAACTTTCCTCTCACTCTTCCAACTGAACTGCATCTGCACCAATAGAGAGTAATATTTAAATCTTAAAAAAAATAAAAAATTTTTTTGAAATGGAAAGTATTAAATGAGGCTTTCACTTTAACTACATCCCTTGTTCTTTCTCTAGCTGCAGAGAGTCTTTAGAAGGAAACCCCTCCATGTTTCTCTGTATCTTGGAATAGCTATCCTTTTGGGCAAGAGAAATTAGTTAAGACTGGGTGGAGCTGTTTGTTTTTCAAGTCCAAATCTGTTTCCTAGAAGACAAAACAAGATGAACACCCACAAAAAGGGGAAAGAAAAGAACCATGAATGTAGAAAATGAAGCTTCTGTCTGATGTTGACTCTCACTTGAAACCACGTCGCTGGAGAAACATAGGCACAACACATGGCAAACTCATAACAGCATCAGGCTGTGCAAGGCGTTAGATTTAGCTGCCTCTTTTTGGTCACAGAGTTTACAGGAGTGTTGCAAAATATAGTCTTGGCTGACTAAGTTAGAGTCTAATTAGACTTTAGGAAAAAGGAGGGGAATAGAAAGAGGAAATAAGGTGGGGAAGGAAAAGAACACGCAGGAGAGTGTGAGACAGCGTCACATCCCAGGTGTTTGGGATTTCATCAGAGCTAGTGTAGGTGGTGGTGTCCTCTGGCTCTCTCTTTCTGGTCAGGATGTCTTTCAGGATTAGAATTAAGTGTACCCCTTTCTTTAACTTTAATGAACATTCCCATTTAAAAACATCAGCGGGAGTATGTTTGTCATAAATCAGGAAGTTGATAGTAACCTGATCTAGTAGACATCTATTGATCTAGGATATATTTAGGGATACAAATATATACTGAAATCTGTAGTCTTCCCTCCAAGGGGCAACTTGTAGAAGTTAAAAGGCACAATCCAATGAGGTTATCAGTTCTATGAGAATGAAAGTTCACGCCCTGATTTTTTTCCCCTCACTGTTACCATAGCGGCCAGAAATTTTACGCAAGTCTCAAAGGAGAGGTTCAGGGTTTTTTCTGATAGCCTTGACCTGGTGGAGGAAACCATGCTTCTCAGATCTGGTCATCTGCCTTTGTTGCAGGAAATGCCTCTTTGCCCACAGTGCAATACTACAAGGAGAAAGATAAGCTGCAGTGTATTGGAAAGAGGCCAATTTTACAAAAGTCAAATAAACTCATAATTTATTTGCTTCATGGGAAATATTGACCAACAGGTCATATTCCAAACCTTGTTCTGGTTCAAGTACTAGTATAGAGATAAGACTCAGAGTCAAAACCAAGGATGTTCTGGAGAAAGGTGGGGTGAGAAAGTTTCAACAAAATAAAGATGTCTCTAATGGAGATGAAAAGAAGAAAAACTATTTAACTCCACTGTTCTGCCAGCAATGATATACAGGGTGGAAATCTGGTCAATGACGAAAGTGTAGGAAGAAAAATTCGCTGTCATCCAGGAAGCAATGGCAAGGCGAATGGGTAAGATATCGCTCCATGATCACATACTGAATGAGGAGATCAGAAGGCGTACAGAGGTGACCGATGTACTGCAGGCAATTTACAATGCAAAGCGGAGATGGGCAGGTTATGTAGTTTGCAAGCAAGACAATAGGTGGACAACCGCATCAGTGACTAGATCCTCAGAGATCACAAGCGACCGCTTGGCAAACAGAAAACCGTGTTGGGCCAATCTCATGACAAAATTCTATAACCAGAAATGAAAGAATGCGCTCGCAATAAAACGGAATGGTGTGGCGTCGACTTGCATTCGTGGCGGGACGGACGAGGACAAGTCGGACAAAAGTTATCTTGTATTACCTCAATAAAACAAAACTCTCTGCTAGTCCTGTGATACAGGCATTACCAGACAAGATGACATTGCCAGGCAGGCATACTACATCTGTATCTGATTAGTTTCTTGATACATCATTGAAGGGTATGGGTGGTCATGTGTGGTCTCTGCTTAAGAAAAATCTTAAGACAAAGCTGAAGTTAATGAAACAGCTGATCATGACATGAGACAAAAGTCTGAGGCTGTATAATAGAAGGAAAAATAGCACAAAATATTCTCCATTATGGAGGAGATCATCTGCCAACATCAGTATCATGAAAAGTGGATACCAGCTCTCTGGATTGGACAAGCACTACATGAACTGACTGTTTGAGTGGCAAAAACCTTATTATACAGGAAGATAACTTGTTAATAAGCACAGAGTATAAATTGTTATGCTTTTACCTGCAATCTTATGTTTACAAATCCTTAAACTTCTTTTTATTTGAATCTTTAACTCAAGCTTTGTTAAACTTCAGTTCTTATAAATATGTTTAAGTGACTTGTGCTAAGGAAAGTGTTGAACTGAGGTGTACTGCATCCATGTAGTCTGTGGATCAGAATACAGTGCGGGTGTCCAGAAGACAAGGGACTGGCCACTCGAGTATAACAAAGTGAGGAGTGTAAATTGCTAGCCTACCCTGGGGAAGAGTGGGGCTTATGACACCCCAAAATGGAGTGCTTGTGTTGCCTGCAGTAGGTAGATCAGGGAGAGTTTTACCCTGGTGGACACAGTCAAGACTCGCTTACTGTGTAAGTCAGTAGTAGTGATTCATCTTTGATATGTCTCAGTCATCAATACTGTTGGTATCTTTTGGTGATAAATGTAGGGAACAAGCTTTCAAAAGAGAATCTTAAAAATGGGTGTCAGATGGCATTCTACCAGAGTTTAAGGCAGCCTCCTCTGCCTTTCTGAGATACATACCTGTAGCTATTTTAGATACCTGTAGAGTTGCTACTTAGAATTTGATAGATATGTTTTTACATTATTATTCTCTTGGCAGCTTCTAAATCTAATGCACAATTTGGCAGTGGAGTCTTAGTCATTTAGACTTCTGACCCTACTATTGGAGACAAATAACTTCTTGCCTGTTGCCTAAAGTGGGATCCGTGTGCATAAGTATTCAAAGAAAATATGATGATTTAGTAGAAAGTAATTGGTTAGAGAGGTTTTGTCCACATGGATCCCACAGCCTGCCCACCAGACACTAATGTGGTGTTCTTTACCATTGTGAAGGAACTGGGAGGCAATTGGGCCACCACACACTTTGTCCTCTCCAATGGTTGCTGCTGGCTAAAAATAATCTGATATCACGTGCATGAGGTGCACACACATCTAGTGTGGGATCTGTGTGGACAAAACTTCTCAAACTACAGTTAGGACAAGAAACCATTATTTTTCTGTAGTGCATATATACACGTGCAAAGATTAATCACCTGATGACCTTGAGTACTGTGTGTGTTACACATATAGTACTCAAGGTCATCAAGGGATGAATATGTAATTCATGAAGCGGAACTCAATGAAGCTGAAAATTACTTTTTTCCAATATGAACTACAGTTAAATGGAGCTTTTAGCTAAGTACAAGTTTGTGCTGTCTTTTGGGTTTTTTTTTTTGATTGGAGAACTTTTGTATATCATCCCCATGTGTAGTACCTGGTAGGATACATATTTTAAATACTTGCTGTAAAATATGAATTCCTAAAGTTGGATTATAATAACTGTTAGTTTGTTGCAACATACTAATAGCCGGGATCATGGCACTCGGCAGGGTTGTCTTCCATAATTGTGAAAACACAAAACAGCTTCCATTTGTTATTCTACTTGGTCTTAATAGTACATCTTAATGACAATACTTTTTTAAGCTACATAGAGGCGAAGAGACATATCACATAATGGTCTATTTATAATAAGAAATATAGAAGTAATTGGCTCTAATCTAATATGTATGACTCAAGCCTTCATGTAGGTATACATGGTACAAAATATTTGGACTAAAGGTTTTGGTTTAGTAAGGCTTAAGAAAGTTCAGATACTCCAAGAACTCTGTTTTAAAAAGTAACAAAAACTAAGGGAAGGTGCCTAGCTGATTTGGGCTAGGCTAATATCTGTTGCTTACCAAACAGCAAAAGTCTGAATTAGGCAGTATTACTTTCAGTTGCTTGTCTTTTTGATCCTCCTTGACTGTGTCCTGTCCTGAAGGCTCAGTCAAACCTGTGACTAAGACAAATTTCTGGCCTATGGGATTGTGCCAGCTGATTCTGCACTTCTAGATCTTCTCCTCCTTTGTGCTGTCCAATCTGAAGTGTTGGAAATGCCAAGTGTAGGGAGGACTACAAAACTGATAAGTGTTCTTTGCCATGCAAAGTTGTGGAGATAGCAGATAGAAAAATAAGGGTAAAGTGAAGTAAACAGTGTGGTAGCGTGGGAAATTCTGGTATTATTACTTGATAAGGAAGTTGTGCTCAGAGAGCTGAGGGAGGAGGAGAAGAAATAGAAATAAACTCTTGAAACAATTATTAACAATACCAAGCTATTGACTTTCTTATGTTTTAGTGAACGCCATCTTTTATGCAATAAGTACAGAGAAGAAATTTACTAAGTCGCTTTAATAGACAATGGTTGAGTATTTTTAGAATGGCAACATTAATACTGTGAAGTATTCTAACAGGCTTAAATTGTAACTTGTTAAAAAAATAAATCGTGATTTTAAGTATTAAATAAAAAAACGGTGGCATCTTATTAGGAAGAGTTCTAGAACACCAAAATCATGCCTGTTATCAGTTATAATTTCCTTCATAAGAAGCAAATAAGCATCTTCTGAAAAAAACCCAAAAATAATTCATATATTAATTGTTCTTCCAAAGTCTTTATGGTATTAGCCAGGGGTATGTTTGAACTCTAAGACCAAAATGTTGATTTTTTTAACCTGTGAGTGACCCATATTCAGGAATTTCATGTGACTGAATATTGGGCTTTACTTTATTATGGATGGTCCCAAGTCTATGGGAAAATAGATGTCTAGGGAAGACCCTTTATACAGCAAAAGTATGGTAGAAATAAAACTAGATGATTGATAAGGGGTACCTAATATTTATATATGTTTGTTGATAAGAGGTACTTGTTGCAGATGTTTTCTGTAATAGGTAAAATAAGAATCCATTACAACTGTGCCACTGTAAGTTCGCTAATATAGACATGGCCTAAATGTTTGCTTTTTTTCTATTACCTCTCTTTCCCCCCCCCCCCCGCCCCGCCCCGCCCCAGTAGACATGTTGATGGCACTGACTCACATTTGGTATGCTTTTGGTGTCTCAGCATGCTTCTGGGCAACTGTTACAAGTCTTCGTGCTCATGCACCACAGTTTGAGAGCCTTCTAACTAGCTAGGAGAAGGTCTGGGCCTCAAACACGTGTGTGTGTGTATGGAGCAAACAACTAATTTTTACATAACTTATTTTTTTTTAAAAATACCCCTTTTTCTAGCTACTTTGATTGTGATGGTAACCTTCCAAATGTGAACTAAGTATAACCTAATGTAGTGCTATTTTCTTTAGTATACTGAAGACTATTGTAGTGCCTCTGCTTCCTCTTCTCGCCTTCCAAGGCAGCAACATATAGAAAATTTACAAATTGCCTGGCTAGTTACTTGATCCTATTCAGAGCTCTGAGCAGCTGTGAAACTGCCAAGACCTACGTATGTTTCATTTGACGGGTGCTTGTTCTGCTATAATGAAGGCATTGGATATTCAGGGGAGGGGGACCTTACAGCAACACCTGCCCTCTTGAAGCAACCAGGAGGCTGCTGGAGAAAATAGATAGTAGCAGAAACATCCCCTGTATCTGGATGGTGAAGGGACAAGTACCTTTTTTCTCTAGGGGCCAGCAGCACCTTAAATTTTAATCTGGCAGCCCCTAACCAGAGGCTGATATAGAGGATTGACCACCTATCTGAGTACAGGGGCAGTGGCCTGGTAAGAATCTTTGCAGTCCCTTTCCCAGTAGGGGGTGGTTGTGGTGATGGGCTTCCATCTAGTGCATTGACTTTGCATGGATACACCCTCATTTTCTATCAGTTACTAGATAGAAGATTTTAAGCTCAGGGTTACTCACTTGGTAAGAGTTAACTTTATATTTTTTATTGGAATATATTGCTGAGGTTTGGTCAAATAATATTTGGGCATACAAGATAAAAGGTCCATGCGCTAAATAAATCTCTGAATTGATGTGCCTTATTCCCTTTGTCGCGGGTAAAAAAAAACAACCAAAAAAGATACCTATCGATGCAAACTTTAAAGTGCACATTGTATTGGAGCAGCTGACTTTTTTTTTTTTTAGTGTCTAAAGATGAGTAGAATAGGTCTCCTCATAAAAATGTTTAAAATCAAATTGTAAAGGCTAGCTGTTGGTCAAACATTTCAGACACTTAACTTTTTAAAAAACTATTTATTGTGGTTGAAAATAATATGAATGACAAATGGTGATATACATTCACTGTTCTTTTGTTTGCAGTTGGATAGATTTGCCAGCATAAGGATTCCAGGCAGTAGGAAAGAAAGACCTCCTTTATTGCAGCTGAAACAATCTCATTCCTCTATTGATTGGTCATCACCTCCCGCAGATGTGGATGAATTCATTCCCAAACCCTTGTCAGAGCGAGAAATCCTAGCACTTTTTGAAAAAATGATGGTAAGAATTCCATATCACTGTTTAATATTTGGTGGTGAATTTTAGATGTCTTTCATTTAGAGGTGACTTAAAAAGAGGCTGCCTGGAGAGGGATGGGCTCCGCCAGGTTAGAAATGTGCCCAAGACACACCATATGATGAGCAAGGCAACGATGTCTATAGCGGATTAATCACCACCCAGGTAAATAATGAGTGTGCCATCCGTCTCCCACCAGGGCAGACGTGACTAGTATACTGTGGTGTAACCCCAACAAAGAGGATCCGTGGAAGAGATAACATCACCATAGCCACATGAAATGTAAGGACATTGAGACAAATAGGGAGGTTGAAAGAACTCCCGTATGAAATGGAGCAATACACCTGGCACCTCCTCGGAATCTCTGAGGTCAGATGGAAGAACTTTGGAGAGGTACTAAAGGAAGATGGCTATGTACTCTATTACAGTGGAGAGGACAAACATGTCAACAGCGTAGGATTTCTTGTGCATAAAGATATCAAGAATTCAGTATTAGGATGCCACCCAATGTCCAGCAGGCTTATTTCCATCTGTTTAAAGGCAGTACCATTTAATATCACAGTGGTACAAGTCTACACCCCTACAACAGAGTATGACGATGAGCAAATAGAAGATTTTTACAATCAGCTCCAAGATGTCATTGATAAGGTACACAAGAAAGATATCCTGATTGTACAAGGAGATTGGAATGCTGAAGTGGACACTGACACACAGGCAGATTGGCGAGATTATTGTGGCCCTTTATGTAATCCAGTGAGACTGGATTGAGACTTTGGGAGTTTGCCAGCTATAACAATCTGGTTCTTGAAAACACATTAGGAGCACATAAAGCATCAAGACGATCTGCATGGCACGCACCTAATGGTCACATCACAGCCAGATCGACTACCCTATGGTGCAAAACCAATTTCATTCTGGGATAAACAGAGCTAAAACAAGGAGCTTCCCTGGTGTTGATATTGGAAGTGATCATGACCTTGTGATGCTAAATATTTGGCTCTGGCAAAGGGAAATGATCAGACCAAAGTTCACCAGAAGCAAGTTTTGATTTAGAAAGACTCAGACCGAAATATTGTAGAGTCATTCCAAGCAATGGTCGGCGGAAAATTTGCCCCGCTTCTTGCTCTAGAGGAAGACATAGAAACAATGACCAACAATTTCAATGCTGTAATGAATGAGGCAGCAATGGACATGCTTGGGAAACATCATAAGACAAAACCATGGGTCACAAATGAAATACTACAAATGTGTGACACTAGAAGAGAACTTGGGAGACAAGAACAGCACTGAGGGAGCTGATAAATACAGAGCAATTGGCAGAAAGATCAAGAAAGGAATGAAGGTGGCCAGGGAGATATGGATTGAAAAACAATGCTCTAAAATTGAAGTGTATCAATAATAAAAGTAGCAAACGAGCCTTCCAGGTTGTAAAAGATCTGTTGAAGGAAAGATGGACCACAGCTAATGCAATTCAAGACAAAGAAGGGAACAGCCTTACAGAAGAAAGGGACATCATCAGTAGGTGGACAAACTACTGCTCTGATCTATACAATCACCAGACAAAAGGAGATCTTAGTGTCTTAGGCCACCCAGATTCAACAGAGGAGGATGACTTTCCAATAGTGCATGAAGAAGTGGATACAGCTGTGAAATCACTCAAGAATAGAAAAGCTACATCCCAGCTGAACTGATGAAATTTTGAGGAGAAATAGTAATAGATGTACTCAACAAGATCTGGCAGACCGCTGAGTGGCCCTTCACGTGGACGAAGTCACTAATCAATACTCTGCCAAAGAGAGGCAATCTGCAATTGTGTCAAAATTACCAGACCATAAGCTTGATCAGCCATCCTAGCAAAGTGTTGAAAGTCATATTGAACAGATTGAAGCCACAAGCAGAGAATATCATAGCTGAAGAACAGGTTGGCTTTCGTGCTGGAAGAAGTACCACAGGATAGATTTTTCAACCTTCATGTTCTATGTGAGAAGTACTTGTAACACCAGCAGGACATCTACCACATCTTTGTTGACTTCAAGAAGGCATTTGACATATGGCATGAAGCTCTCTGGGCAACCATGAAGAAGTACACTGTTGGTCATAAGCTTATTCTTACCATTAAACAACTGTATGCCAATGCCAGCAGTGCAGTTCTTGTCAATGGCACAATAGGAGAGTGGTTTTGCACCGCTGTTGGAGTCTGTCAAGGCTGCCTTCATTCGCCCACACTGTTCAACATCTACTTGGAGTGCATAATGACTGATGCCCTAAAAGATCACGTATGCACAGTCAGCATTGGGTGTGAACAATCTCAAATCTTCGGTTCGCTGATGACATTGATGGCCTGGCAGGCAGCGAAGATGAACTTGCCAAACTTATGAAATGATTGGATGAAAGCTCTGCAAAATATGACATGGAAATCAGTGCAGAGAAAACCAAGCTGATGACCAACAGAAGCGATAGGATCAGCTCACAAATCATTATCAATGGACAAGAGCTGGAGACAGTGAAACAGTTCAAGTATTTGGGGGCAACTATCACTGATGAAGGATCCAGGGCAGAAATTCGGGCAAGAACTGCGCAACCACCAGCAGCAGTGGCAAAGCTAAAGCCAATTTGGAGTAACAAGAACATCTCCCTGGAATCCAAACTGAAACTGCTGCACACGCTGGTTATCTCCATTTTTCTTTTTGTGTGCTAGACATGGACCCTTACGGCAGAACTTGAATGGAAAATACAGGTAGTAGAGATGAGATGCTTTTGTAAAATCCTGGGCATTTCCTACTTCGACCACGTCACAAATGAAGAGTTCCGCAACATTGGTTGGTTGCTTATCAATGATAATGCCCCAATGGCCAATGCGGTTATGGGAGTGGCGGCGGCGGTGGTGGTGATGATGATGATGATTTTTCAACATATGTAACATGAAAATAAAATGGTGTTTACCTCCCCCCCCAAATAATTAAAAAACAAACAAACCCAACCCTAGTTTGAATGGTTCCTGGTACCATTTCCTTTAAAGAATATATTACTCTGGAAAGTGTGTTGAATGAGAAGTAACTTGAACTATATTTGGATGTTATGTTCTGCATGGGAATATGGCTAAATATTTTAAACCTCAATGGTAGGACAAAAATGAGATTACAAATAGATCCTTTGGTGTACTGCTTTGGGGTCTCTCAAAAAAAGACCCCATTCACTGCACCAGATTGTTAGATTCTTAGGGTGTAATATGGTTATGTACATCGCACAATTCACTGAATAAAAAAAAATGAAAACCAAATACTTACTTCCTGCCATATCACAAAATAGTAGCTCTCCTTGCACATCTCCTTTCCTAAAAGCCGAGGAGAACAGACTGGTTCGCAGCATGTCTTGAAGGACCAACAGATGTGGGTTATTTGATTAGGCTGAGTCAATTTTGAAGTTGGGGCAGTTGTTGAATGACTAGCTGTCACCTTGCCTGAACTGATGGGGATCCATCTCATGAGTTTAATCTGAAAATAGCTGCAGCAGTCCTCAGTAGCCTTGGATGACCCTAGTGTCAACATCTAAAAATGCCTCCTTTCATAGTCAGCCTGTAAGGTGTCTGTATAACTTGCTCCCAGCTGAGGACCTGGCCACAGTCATATATATGTTTGTCAGCTCAAGGCCGGATTATTGTAATTCACTGTATCTGAATCTGAATGTGAAGATGACAAAGCACAGGCACCAGCTGGCAAGAAATGTGGCTGCCCACCTTCTCTATGGTTTAGGCAGCAACGAGCACATCAGGCCAGTGCTCGAGTCCCTTTACTGCAGTGGTTTTCAACCTTCAGCCCGCAGGACGTTTGTGGCCCAATCAGCACAGGGCTGTGGCCCATGTGACATCCTCAGGTCCATACAGGTAGTATTGGATGTGGCCCACAATGGTAAATAGGTTGAACTACTGCTTTACTGTCTCCCTAGTCGGCTTCTGATGCTGGTTTAAGGCTTTTGTCTTAATATCAAAGGGATCAATAGATCGAGCTTCAGTGATGTTAAAGACTAAATTTTGAGGTATGAACTCCTGCGATGCTGCATCCTTCTAGGACAGTGCAGATTCCAGATCCCAGGATTAAGTGCGTGAGAACTGGGGACAAAGAATTGTTGGCTGGGGGGAAATCTGGCTATGAACCAAATTTCCAGATGAGCTTAGGTGAAGCTAGAGTTTTAGAAAATGCTGCAAAACCTTTCTTTTTGAAAAAAGGCCTATTTATTCTCCATCAGAAAGACACGTAAACCATTTTGGCACATAAAACCCCAACCAACGAAAAAGCTACCCTGAAACAAATCCATCAAAGCAACAAATAAGTAAATTAATAAAATCAAAAACAAAATAGGAAGCATTTTTACCCTCGGAAGGGAAGAGTGCCATCGACTTCGAGGAGTCTATTATGGACTTGCTGCTCATTTTATGTGGAAGGCACTTAGATACTGCAGTATAAAAGGATAAGATAATATGGGACGGAGTGAGGCTGCCTCTGACATAGGCAGGTGCTAAGTCACCTTCATAGACCAAATCAGTAATTTAAAACTACGTGCGGAGACTCATAGGTAGATAGTACAGTTTCCAGAGCACTAGCATAATGAGCTCATGACAGGAAACTCTGTTTGTAGCAAGTTATGCACCAGCTTCAGTTTTCAAAAGTATTTAAAATGTACCTGGATGCAGTGCCGTAATCTCATCTCATGGTCACTGACAGGCATGGATGTTAGTAGCAAGATCTGCATCCAAAAATAAGCTGAAATATTCTTGACAGAGGCAGATGTGGGAGAAAAATGTTGCTATGTGATCACTGAACTGCAGATGATGATTGCAATTTGGGTTTCTAATTACAGGAATAACAAAAGGCAGTGACGCTTGCTCTACAAAAGATGCAAAGATAATTTTTTTGCCCTAATCTTGCATACATTTTCCAAAATGACTGATACTGCAGTCTTGATTTTTGTTGCATATGGTTCCAACTCTGTGGTATTCTTGCAAGAGCCTTACGATTTTGGATGATTAAGGAGGAGGTAGTGTTACTGTGCTGTTTGCATCTAATCTGAAATAGGTCTCCCACCCCAACACTGGATCCAATGCTATGTGTCCATTTTGCATGCGATTCCTAGGATGAGATTAAATTGGAACTACTACAATGCTAGTGCTGCTGCACTGCAAATTCCCTACATGACTAAGGTTATTCAGTATGGTGATGCTGAAATTGCCAAATAGGGTGGGTAAAATCATGACACGTTTTTCTTAAATTAAAGAAAACTTTTTTTAATTTTTAACTTTTTATATTTTGCTCTTTCCTTTTTCCCCTATTTCATGGTTTTAAATTGCTTAAGTGGATGTTTTGTATTTGATTCTTCTGCAGTTTTCCTCATTGTTAGTATTCTGTTCTTTACATAGGGTTTTTTCCTTAAGTTTCACATGTAATTGTTCATATATATCTACTCAGCAAAGTGTAGGACCTCATTAAGATCCTAATTGTCAGACGCAAGTTTTTTTTTTCAATTTTTTTCCGTAGGAAGATATGAATTTAAATGAAGATAGAAAAACACCATTGCGAGAAAAGGACTTCAATACCAAAAAAGAAATGGTGATGCAATATATCAGTACTGCTTCAAAGGCTGTAAGTATGTCACTTCTAAAATACACCAAAAATATGCCTATGAAAAGTTTAATGTACTTACTACTTTTACATGTATATTTGGAGGGATGATAATGCCTAATTGAGCTATTAATTTTTTGGACTAATATCAGTCCTTGGATGCAAATGTCCTAAAGGGCCAGCTTTTAATTTTTTTTACATCTTTATCTAACAGTGGAAGTTGTCTGTATATGTTGGGCCGAGTTTATCTTGTAAGGTAAAGGTATAACTGTCAGTTGGGGAAAATAAGTTCCCTTGCAAACATCTGAAGTTTCAGTTAGTGTTACTTTGCAGTACTATTTTAAAACAACTTCGTTTTTACTTGGTTGTTCATTCATCCTTTACACTTGACTCTAATACTCCATTCTGTATTGTTTGTTACTTTGAATTTGTGCAGTGTTTAGCAACATCTAAGGTGCATACTGGAACAGGCTAGGGTCCATCTAACTTAGTATTCTGTGTCTAATAGTGGTCATATAGACACACAAATGTTGAATTTTTATTTTGAATACTACTTAGTTCTTGATCTTAGTGATATTGAGGCCATGAGTTCCACAGACTATTTGTGCGTTCTGTGGAAAAAAAAAAATTCCATGTCACTTTTAAATATGCCACTCTTCAATTTAATTATATGACCCTTTCTATAGAATTGACAAGGTTACTATACATGTCTGATCCACTTTTTCAGTACTGTTATTTATTTTGTGTACCTTTATGATGTCACTATTTATTTATCCTCTCTTCAATGTAAATCGGTTCTTTTCAGTTTCTCTTCATAGCAACTATTTTTCATAGTCCAGTCATTCTTGTTGCTTTTACTCAGTCTCTCCCCATTATTTCTATTGTTTCCTTTTTGTAACCAGTATTGAACACAGTATTCCAGGTGAGGTTGTATCACTGATTTATCTAAATGACATTTTAAATATTTTCCACTCCCTTCTTTATACATCTTAACACTTAGTTTGCTTTTTCACCACCACTGCACTGTGAGCAGAGGTTTTTCACTGAGGTTTAGAGTTTCTCTTCTGAGTTGTTGGAACCAACTGGGACCCTAGTAAGGATTGTGCCTACTTGAAACTATACACATGAGGAGGAATTATTTTACATTTGTCAGTACGGAATTTCATCTGCCACAGCCACCCTATTTCACATAGCAAAACCTAACTGATGTTTTAGATGAAACATAAGATGTCAAAATAAAGTAAATGTTTGAAGATTTTAGAGAAATCTTTCAATTGAATCCAGTGTGGAACAGTTCTATGTTTTGAATTAGTTTTTGTGACACAAGTTGTACTTGTATTGGAAAATATTTGGGTACTCTAATTTAGTGACCCAAGAGATGAATGAAATACTAATTCTTCTTTGAGTGATTGCTCATGTGTATTCCACAGTAGGTGTGCATGCTCGCCACATGCACCAGTGCTGGAAGTTTTTCCCTTAGCAGTACCCGTATGGAGGAAGCACCGCTGTGACCCCGGGAGTGCTACCTCTATATTGCGCTATAAGGGGAGCCGCGCGCTCCCCCCACCCTCAGTTCCTTCTTGCCACCAGTAAAGGTAGTCGGAACTTCATGCTCCAGCCTTGCTGCAGCTTCTCTAGTTAGCCTTAGTAGTACAGTTGTTCCAATAGTTTAATAATTTCTCAAGTTAGTTGATTGGGCTTGGGGCATGCCCTGTGCCCCAGGCTTCAAGTCGTGCGACTCCTGTCATAGTTCTATGCCAAGAAGGGACCTGCATACTCAGTGTCTCCGCTGCTTGGGTGAAACTCACGTAAGTGAGCACTGCACGATCTGTAGGTCATTCAAGCCGTGGACTAAGGAGAGGGAAATTAAGCTTCGTGCTCTCCTAATGGAATCAGCGCTGACCCCGGCACCAGCATGACGAACAGACTTGACGCCTGGCACCGCCTCCTTGGTGCAGAGCGAAGTCCCCTCCACTTGCCGGCACCGCTCCCCCTCCAAGAAACAAGGCTGGGCAGCCTGCAATCCCCCTCGGGACCCAGGCCTCCGACTCGCGTTGAGCGGAGCAGCCCAGTCCCGTCCATGCGTGCCTCCCCTGCGGTGAGGATGCCATCAACACCAGAGGCTGCACAGGATGCGCGTGACATCCTAACCCTCCCAGTACCCAGGGTGCCACCTGAGACGGGCCCCCGATCTCGAGGGAAGCTGCCACTGGGAGCACAGCTGATTTCCATGATGCGGCACAGTCTCCACTCCGAGGACTGCTCGCTGCCTCGCTTGATGTGGTCTTCCCACAGCTTGTGCCAGCCCTCTACTCCACTCAGGCTGACCGGCTAGCCACCTGCATGGGAGCCTCTGGACTCCTCCACACCTCATGACCAGGGACACAGGCACCGGGATAGGCGCTGCAGACACTCTTCCTCGTGTCACAACTACCGTAGCCTATTCCGACACCACCAACGTCGGCGCTCCGACTCAAGTTCCCGCTCTACCAGGCATCGCACGCGGGACTCCTCTCACGGGGCAAGTACAGGAGCAGCACCTCGGACAGGTACTGATCCTTGTTGTCGAGGTTCCGGTCACGCGGAAGGCACTGCCGCAGGCACTATTGTGCTCGCCGCTCCTACGGTACCTTACGATCGATGGTGATCTCAGCATCGGCACCCAGCCTCCCATCTCCAAGTCGTGCAGCTCAGCAAGAACAAACTGCGTCGCCCGTCCGCCAAGGCGGTCAGTGGCACAGTACACCGTGGGCAGGGGCAGTGGTGTTAATGGTCACCATGGCCGCAGATGCCCACTCAGGCGAGATCTCCTTCAGTGGCCAGAGCGTCCCAGGCTCCTTCGGCCTCCCCTCCTCGGCAGAGGGAAAAGTCAATGGGTCTCAAGCCGACAGCATTGCACCCGGACGCTGACCTCTGCATCGACCCACCGGTACCCCCTGATGCCCTAGGCACCGTGCCGGTCCTCTCACCGGCACCCAGGAGGCCATAACGGTGCCGCCGCCTGTCCCACAGGAGGACTTCAAGGCTCACCAGGAGCTCCTTAAGTGGGTGTCGTCCAATCTCCAGCTCCGGGCTGAGGAGATAGAGAAGCCAACTGACTCTTTCTTTTTAATGTGCTCTTGTCCTCAGCACCAGGCCCGGTGGCCCTGCCTCTCTACTGGGGGTAGCCAATATCTCGACTACCCTGTGGCAAACCCCAACTTCCTTGGCCCCCATCTCCAAGAAAGTGGAGAGGAAATACTTCGTGCCGGCCAAGGACCACGAGTACCTGTATTCCCACCCGACACCTAACTCCCTGGTGGTGGAATCAGTGAACCACCAGGAATGTCAGGGTCAACCCGCGCCCACCGCCAAAGACAAGGATGCCAGGAGACTGGATACATTTGGCAGGAAGGTTTATTCCTTGGCGAGTTTCCAGCTCAGGATGGCCAACCATCAAGCCCTACTGAGCCGGTATGACTTCAACCTATGGGGGTCCCTACCAAAGTTTGAACCTCTCCTCCTGAAGCGGGACAAAAAGGAGTTTAGGGCTCTGGTAGGGAAGGAGTGGCAGCGGTTAAAGCAGCCCTCCAGGCAGCATCTGACGCGGCCAGAACGGCAGCCCGCTCGATGTCCTCCGCCATATCCATGCACAGGGCATTGTGGCTTCTCCTGTCTGGACTGTCTGCAGAGTCCCAGTCCTTGATGCAGGACCTTCCCTTTGACGGGAGAGCATTGTTTGCAGACCAAACTGATGTCCACCTGCATGGGATGAAAGACTCCCAAACCACCCTGCAAACTTTGGGCCTGTACGTTCCTCCGGCGAAGGGTAAGCCCAGGCCGCAGGCTTCAGCTCCCCCTGCTAGGAGCAGATACGAGCTCCTGCCCAAGAGACTGAGGGAACAGAGGCGTAGGTCCCAACATCAGTCCCGCTTGGCCCCACGGCCAGGCTCCTCGAAGGGCAAAAGGCAGGGAAGAGGCGGTTTTGACTTTGTGGGGGGGGGCCTGGTCTGTTGCCAGGGAAGCCCCCCAGTTAATAAAGTTTGTGTTCTGCAACTGTTTATCTGCCTTCCGTGTGGAGTGGTCCCATATAATGTTGGACCAGTGGATCCTCAACACTATCTCCAAGGGCTGCGTGTTGCAGTTAACCTCAACCCTCTCTTCTCTCCCCCCCCCCCCCCCGGCCCTGGGTGAGCCTCAGGGACCTGGAGCATGCCACCTCCTGGTCTAGGAGGTCGGCATGCCGCCTCTGCTGGGGGGCGTTGGAAAGGGTACCGGTAGAATTCCAGGGCAAGGGTTTCTACTTCCGTTATTTCCTGATCCCAAAGGTGAAAGGGGGGCTGAGACCCATCCTAGACCTATGGGATCTCAGCATTTTTATGGTCCGCTACCAGTTCCGGATGGTATCCCTGGCCTCTATCATTTCCTCCCTGGGCCCGAGGGATTGCTTCTCAGCCCTGGACCTCCAGGACACGTATTTCCATATCCATATATTCGAGAGAGACAGGCGCTTCCTCTGATTCCTGGCGGGGGGAACCATTACCAGTTCATTGTCCTCCCATTTGGCCTTTCCACGGCCCCCAGGGTTTTCACCAAATGCATGGTGGTGGTAGCAGCATACCGCCGGAGGAGAGGGGTGCAGATCTTCCCATACTTGGACGATTGGCTTCTCAAAGGTGCCTCCCGGTCCCAAGTGCAGGCTCAGATGGGACTCCTCCTGTCCATGTGCGCAGATCTCGGCCTAGTGGTGAACAAGACCAACTCTACGTTAGTTCTGGTTCAGTGCATAGAATTCATAGGGGCGCTACTGGACTCAGAGGCCACAATCTCTCTTCCTAGAGACAGGTTTGAGACCCTCAAAGGTCTCATTGCCTCGGTCACGGCCTTCCCCGTGACGATGGCAAGGGCGTTCCTTCAGATCGTCAGGCACATGGGGGCGTGCACTACTTGGTTCGCCACGCCAGGGTCAGAATGAGGCTCCTCCAGCTCTGGCTGGCCTCCCAGTATTCCCAGGCCCGGGACGTGCTGGACAAGGTCGTCACGATACCGTCCCAGGTAGTTGCTGCCCTTCAGGGGTGGTCCCTCCTGTGCCACATGCTGTAAGGGGTCCCCTTCCAAGAAATCTGCCTCTCACTAGACCTGGTGTCGGATGCCTTGGTCCTGGGCTGGGGGGCCCATATAGAGAACATTCAAAGACAAGGGAGGTAGTGGGCCTTGGAATTATCCCTACACATAAACGCCAGGGTGCTCAGGGCAATACGGTTGGCGTGCATAGCTTTCAGCGGGCACCTTCGCAGGAAGGTGGTCAGAGTCCTCATGGACAATACTGCTGTGATCTATTACATCAACAGACAGGGAGGAACACGCTCCTCGGCCCTATGCCTGGAAGCAGTGAGCCTGTGGGAGTTCTGTATAGCCCACGATATCTCCCTGTGAGCATTCCACCTACCCAGCATCTGCAATGTGCGAGCTGATCACCTAAGTAGGGTTTTTTCTCACCAGTACGAGTGGTCACTCCCCTGGGAGGTCATCCTACAGCTTCCAGGAGTGTGGTGTTCCCCGGGTCGACCTCTTTGCAACCGACCAGAACTGACGCTGCTCCCAGTTCTGTTCCAGGGGAGGGGCGGGAAGGGGGGCGATCTCGGATGCTTTCTTCCTTCAGTGGTCGGGCCAACTTTTCTATGACTTCCCACCTTTCCCCCTAATAGGCAAAGTCCTGCAAAAAGTAAAAGACAGGATGCAGGTCATCCTCATAGCCCCGGATTGGTCCCGTCAACACTGGTACGGGACCCTCCTGCAACTCCTAATGGCTCCCCTGCCGAGGCTGCCACTTTGCCCGGATCTCCTCTCCCAGGAAGGGGGATGCCTCCTCCACCCAAATCTGGCCATGCTTCACCTGACAGCGTGGTTGCTCCGTGGTTAGATGAGGAGCACGGGAGGTATTCGGAGAACATCAAACGAGTTCAGTTGGGAAGTAGAAAGCTGTCCACACGACGGACGTACCTGGCCAAATGGTCCAGGTTCTCTAGGTGGGCGAGGGAGCGGGGAACCTCTCCATCGTCCGCATTGCTCCAACTTATTCTCAATTACCTCCTGTCCCTTAAGGGACCCAAGGGCTAGCTCCCGCCTCTGTTAGGGTGCATTTGGCGGCCATATCGGCCCTCCATCCGCTGGTACAGGGCCACTCAGTCTTCTCCCACAATATGACCTCCCGCTTTCTAAAGGGCCTGGATCGTTCATTCCTATATGCTAGGCCCCCCGTGCTGCAATTGGATCTAAATCTAGTGTTATCCCGCCTCACGGGTCCTCCCTTTGAGCCCTTGACCACATGTTCCTGGTCTCACCTGTCATGGAAAGTAGCATTCCTTGTTGCTATCACATCAGCCTGACGTGTCTCAGAGCTTAGGGCCTTGACCTCGGATCCCCCGTATACGGTCTCCCAGAAGGATAAGGTCCAGGTTCGCCCACACCCCGCTTTTCTCCTGAAGGTGGTCTCCGCCTTCCATGTGGATCAGGACATTTTCCTACTGGTACTCTGGCTTAAGCCCCATTCCTCCAACAAGGAGCGCCGCCTACACACGCTAGATGTGTGTAGGGTGCTGGCTTTTTACCTGGACCAAACCAGGCCGTTCCGGAAATCCTCGCAGCTGTTCATTGCGACGGATGAGGGGACAGCCAGTTTCCACCCAGTGCCTTTCCTGCTGGATTATCTCGTGCATACGCACATGTTATGACCTGGCAGGAGTTCCCCTGCCACCCAGAGATGAAAGTAAGCCAGTACAGCCTGGTATGGAGTACCAGTAAAAAAAAAAAAAAAAAAAAAAAGTGCAGTAGTGTACTGGCAAAGAAGTGGAGCATTCAGTACTGGCTTACTTTTCACCTCTTTTTTTTGGCTGCATAACAAAAAGTTCAAACTCAAAGCTAATAAAAGCTTGGAAAGGGAATACTCACTGTCACGTTCGTTTGTTTCTCTCCCTCTCAGTTTAAACTTAACTGTTCACGCTGCGGTCTGAACCTTGGGGTTCAGGGCTGTTTCTGGCATCCTTGTTAATTTCACTCGTAGTTGTTGGGTGTGTGTATGCGCCCAAAGCCGGGGCAGTTCTTTTCTGCCCTCTGGATGAGGTTCTTTTCAATAATATAATACACAAAAAATACAATCAAAATCAGGAACCATTTCCAAGTTCAAATCTATCCAATTCCCTCCCCAGCAGAGGATCATGGTTGTGATGTCCAAACTGCTTGAAGATCCTCTTTGAAATGTTACTGTTTTTTAGGAAAAAAACACATGGAGAACATGGTTGGAAGATGTGTTCTGCTGATCAGGGTTTATTTTGGGCAAGGCAATTTTGGTAAAACAGCTAAAGATTCACAGGGAAAGCAAATAGCCCAATAGACAAAACCACAAAGGGATTGTAAGGGAAAACTGGATATTCAGGGAAATCATTGTGAACTCCTTTGAAAAAAATAGTAGTTTTCATTCCACCCTCGTGATATATTGAATTAAACACCTGAAATGTCCTTAGGACATAGGGGCTCAGATCTCTTTTTGTTTTGTTGGTGTCCGTGTCCTGCAGAGTGCTGAGGCTGAAATTGACAAAACTTTCTTTAAGTATCTTGTATATTTCCCAAGGACCCTGAGTGAAATTAACAAGGATGCCAGAAATAGCTCCCAATCGGAGGTTCAGATCACCCAATGAACAGCTAAGTTTAAACTGTTCTTATGCAGGCAGCAGGCTACCTGGGGAGGCTTCTCCCTTAGCCAGTCCCCCTGCTCCCTGCTACAAGCTAGAGGGGAGCCCCTGCTGAGGGCGGGGGTCGGGGGAACTTGGAGCCTAGCCGCGTCGGGCAGCCTGGTTGGAGGAGGGAGGAGAAGGAGAAAAATGTGACCGTGAGTTTTCAGTTTTTCAGGCTTATTCCAATAGTACAGTTTTATTACAAACAGTACTGGTAGTAGTAGTAATAGTAGCTTTATTTTCTATATCTAAGTCATGCAATGGGAGGGATCCATGAAGTATGTAGGAGAGGTGGGTTGCTTGTGTTTGGACAATACGGTTAAAAAATTTAACTTACTTACTTCCACCCCAGGCCCCACCCTTTCTGTCTGAGGTCTTGCCCCTTCCGGGGGGCGGGGAGAGAGTGGGACCTGTACCAGTCAGAGCTGTATTTTACTTTCACCCCTGCCGCCACCTATCGTTAAGGCGCGTTCTACAAGAGCTCAGGCCTCGTCGGCCGCCTATGTACCTCACGTCCCTATCCAGGACATACGTAGAGCTGCCACGTGGTCCTCTGTCCACACCATTTCTTCACATTATGCTATGGTCTCCCAAGCATGGGATGACACCGGGTTTGGTAGGGCGGTCATGTGTCCTGGAAACCCTTAAACTCCTACCCACCTCCATCAGATATAGCTTGGAATCACTTGAAGAAGAAAGGACAGTTACCTGTTCCATAACTGGCATTCTTCAAGATGTGTTGCTCAGGTGTATTCCACATCCTGCCCTCCTTCCCCTCTGTCGGAGTTGTCGGGCAAGAAGGAACCAAGGGTGGGAGGAGTGCGTGGCTCCCCTTATAGCGCGATATAGAGGTGCCACTCCAGGGATCACTGCGGTGCTCCCTCCATACGGGTACTCCTAAGGGAAAAACTTCTGTCACCGGTGCACGTGGCGAGCACATACACCTACTGTGGAATACACATGAGCAACACATCTCAAAGAACGCCAGTTACGGAACAAGTAACTGTCCTTTCCTTGATACTGCTCATTACCAGTGAGTCTCAAATGAAGACTCAAAAATAGTTTTGTTCCTAGAGAATACGTTTTGTATGATCTAACTTGGTCACTAGTTTAAAGTATTGAAATCTTATTTTGGCATCATGGCTCTGAAATGTAGGAATTGCTGCATATGTATCCTGCTGGCCAGTGTGTTACATGTCTCGCCCTCTGTCCTCAATTAATAGATGAGTCTGTTAAAGCCTCCAGCTATAGAGCTTAGTTCAAGCTGTAGAGTCATGCATTTAGATTTGGAGGTGCCTACTTCAATCAATGTTGTGTTAGCCAAGATGGTGGTCATCACATACAGGTTACAACTACTTCCCTTCTTGATGAATAAATTTAGCACAGAAATCACAAGTAATTTTGGTAACCAAATAAGGAACCACTCCATTCTTCATTGTAATATATAGTGTTAAAGTAGTACCACTTGGATACCTTTTATTGTATGTTACCTGAACAAGTATGGCTTGGGAAATCCTTCAAGGCCCTTTCACTTAAATTCCTATCCCAGGCAGTGTCAAATCTTGGTTGCACACCATGGGCATTTGGACCAGTGACTGTCAATGTAATGTTTCCAGAAAGCTCTTCTGTAAATGGATTCCCAACCCTTTTTCTTCTACTGTTAGGAGTAATATGGGCTTATATATTGATCCATAGTCTACTGTACCAAATAGCTTTTCTTGGCTTTTATTGTTATGAATACAAACTACATTAACACCTAGGAGCCCAAATCATGGATCATGGTCCCGTTGTGCTAATCACTGTATAAACACGTAGCAAAAAGATGGTCCCTGTCTCAAAGGTCAATTAAAATTTGTTTTCATGTGGGTTTCATGTAACAGCAGGAATAAATATGGCATTACTATACAAGTGTGATGCAAGAACCTCTTAAATGCCATCTGACAAGGGCATGCAGCAAACCACAATGAACTGAGTTCTGGCATTTGCTCCCTTGTGGTGGCTTTGACAGATGAATCACTATATCATTTTGCAAATTATCATAATTACTTTTGCTTTCTTCTGACCCCATCAAAATGCGCCGTACATAATAAACTCACAGCCTCTGTGACAGAGATCCCTTTTATGAAGGATCCCATTTTTTTAACAAACATTTCTCATCTGAGACCTGCACCAAACACATGCCTTATAGGATATTTATCCATAAAGAGTAAGATGTAAGATATTTACAGAGAGCTCCTAACTTGAGATTTATAATCATTGTGAGATGTATGTAGAGTAACTCCTCACTTAACGTTGTAGTTACGTTTCTGAAAAATGCAACTTTAAGTGAAATGATATGTTAAGCGAATCCAATTTCCCCACAAGAATTAATGTAAATAGCGGGGGTTAGGTTCCAGGGAAATTTTTTTCACCAGACAAAAGACTTTTGTCTGGTGAAAATGTATATTGTACGTATGTGTATGTATATATCAAATAATACACACACACACACACACACACACACACACACACACACACACAAATAAATTTTAAACAAACAATTGAATACTGATACACAGCAAAGATGATTGTGGAGCTTGGATAAGGTGGTGAAGTCAGAGGGTGGGATATTTCCCAGGGGATGCCTTACTGCTAAAGATTAACTAGCAATTGGCTGAGCCCTCAAGGGTTAACTCCTTGTTAATGTAGCCTCACACTCTACAAGGCAGCACAAATGGAGGGAGGGGAGACAGCATGGCAGACAGAGACACACCCTTTGTGAGAGATGTGCATTGCTCTTTTAAGTACACTGACCCCACTCTAAGCACACTGCCTTTTAAAGTTAATCAACAAGCTGAGAGGGCAGCTGCTGCCAGGAAGCTCCCTCTGTCCTGAGCCCTGTCGTGTGTCCCCCCTGTTCTATGGAAGATGGGGTAAGCGAGAGGCAGGAGCAGGGGGGAGGGGGACATTAGCCCCCCTGACATTAGCCCCCCTCTGCCCCCCCCCCACAACAAGCAGGAGGCTTGGGGAGCAGTTCCAAGGCAGAGGGCAGGAGCAGCATATGGCAGGAGGGAGGGTCAGCTGAACTGCTGGCAATTGATAGCCTGCTGGGCAGTGGCTGCACAGGGAACTTAGGGGAATGGGGAGCTGATAGGGGGGCTGCTGGTCCACCCTGGTTCCAAGCCCCCACCAGCTAGCTGCAACGGGCTGCTCTTCCTGCAAGCAGTGGACAAAGCAGGTGGCTGCCAAACGACGTTATAAGGGAGCATTTGTACAACTTTAAACGAGCATGTTCCCTGTTGATCAGCAACGTAATAACGAAACATTAACCAGGATGACTTTAAGTGAGGAGTTACTGTATGGGTAATATTTAAGGAGTAATGTATTGATATTGAAAGTATGTTTTACATACTTGGAATAGAAATTAGTCATCTGGAGATATGTCTCGGTGACGGTCCATTTGCGCGGGGGCTAGGAAGGTTGTCACCCCATTTGGCCATTGATGCAATGCGCGATTTAATTGTTTAGCTTTGCACAATATTAAGACTTTGGCAAACCATCAGAGGGAACGACAATCAATCTAAACCACTTAAAGGAAGTGTATGCAGCCACTGCCCTGCATCTATTGTTTCCTTCCTCCCCTGCCTCAGTCCATGCTGCCTTGTAGAGCATGAGACTACATAAACAACAGCGTATTAACCTTTAAGGGCTCCGCGGAGTGCTAGTTCATCATTTAGCTGCAAGGCATTCCCTGGGAAATATTCCACCCTCTTACTCTGGGACCTCACCCAAGCTTCACAATCCTTCATTGCTGAGCACAATACTAAACTGTTTGTTGAAAATTCTTTATGTACATGTACAGTATACGTTTTAATGTCTTTTGTCTGGTGGAAAAAAATTCCCTGGAACTTAAACCCCACCCCCCATTTGCATGAATTATTATGGGGAAATTGGATTCGCTTAACATTGTTTCGCTTAAAGTTGCGTTTTTCAGGAGCATAACTACAACCTTAAATGAGGAGTTACTGTATGCATAAATGTAGACTCAGGTTTGCATTTTATGATTTTATTGTGTATTGTAACCATTTGTTTCCACCACTCTTATTACTTTAGTCTTTCTTACAATAAAACAAAAGTAAGTTTATTTAAGTGGTCATAAGTGCTATGTGGTTTACAGCAGTTGTGGTTTAAGGTAAAACTTGTAAATAGGGGTGTACTGTACCTCTGGGTGCAGATGATCTGGCATTTCGGTGAGTATCCAGTGTCGGGCTGGATATCGCAGGGGAATGATTCAAACAGTGTTTTAATGATTCAACACCTGTTTTATTCCAGTCACTTTTCTCAGTACCTTAAAACTTTTTGAGATGATCTCTAAAGATAACAAACTTACTCATTTTTCATGTATGCTACATTTTGAGTATCTTCACTAAAATTATCTTGGACTTGGTTCGTTATAATTACCCTTTTTTCTGTTGTACTTTAATGTTCTGATATTAAAAGAGGTAATCAAAAGGTCTGCTGTTTTTCGGCTTAGTGAAACAAGTAGCCATAAAATGTCAAGTTTTCACCGCTTGTAAAACATTTTGTAGTTGAACTATGTATTTTTGGTACATTCTGGATATTTTTCTCTCCTCCTTTGTTATGCTGTTAAAACATTCATTTAAAATTTAAATATGCTACACTGAACATACCTGGGCTTTGTCCTACAGACAGGTGTTGCTTTCTGACTTTTGCTTGGTTCATTTGCAGTCATAAATATTTACTGAAAACTCAAACAATGTATGATACAACTTCAAATATTTCCACCTGTTTGTTTTACTCACAGTTTAGGATTATGTTATAGTACAGTTCCTAAAATGTTTTTTATTAAGCATCAGGAATCAAGATTTTCTCATAAATAGCAATTGTACTGGGTAATCTGTATAAACTAATTGTGTACCAGAAAGAAAATCAGTGTCACTTTCCTCTTGCAGGGAAGCCTCAAGAGCAGCCGACAGATTACAGCACAGGAATTCATCCTGGAACTAAAATCTGGAGCAACAGATGAAAGACTTGTCACTTGCTTAGAATCTCTACGGGTTTCTTTGACCAGTAACCCTGTCAGGTAATTCCTCCATCTGCTAGGGCATATTGCAACGTTTAACAATGTTCTGTAGCCTTTTGTCATAGAATTTTATAATAAATTCTCTTCTAAATAAAATGAATAGGTGAGTTTTAAGTATGCATACTTGGATGCTATTTGATTTAATTTACCTCTGTTAATGCCGTTCTGATGTTAAAGCTGTCTGTACATTTTTTTTTTTTCTTTTCAGGTTCTCTAATTTTTACGTAGGCTCTTATTTTCTTCCAGACAAGAGAAGAGTAAGGGACAAAATGTGAAGCAATTTTTATATCCAAAGAACAGTCAATTCTGGCTACATCTGAATGCTACATAAGGATATGTCAGTGTTGTTGTAGTTGTGTTGGTTCTAGAACAGGGGTTGGCAATCTCTGGCACGCAGCTTGCCAGGATAAGCACCTTGGCGGGCCAGGCCAGTTTGTTTACCTGCCACGTCCACAGGTTCGGCCGATCGTGGCTCCCCCTGGCTGCGGTTTGCCGCTCCAGGCCAATGGGGGTGCGGGAAGTGGCATGGGCCGAGGGATATTTTGGCTGCAGCTTCCCACCAAAGCTCGCCTAGGCGTCGTCAATCTCCCTGGCACAGGTCTTTGTCGTGCTGTCGCCAAGATCTCAAGGGTGCTCCCCCATGCGGCACTGCTCCCTGTACCCCCAGCACTGGTTGGACCATTTTTGGCACCTGTCTGTGCCCCTGCTTCCCTGGTCTTCGGAGGGTAATGACTTCTCAAGCTCGGAGGCCCAATTCATCTCCTTGCCCAGGCAACATGATTGGGTTCTGGAGAGTGTGTCCACGGCATTGGTGCTGAGCTGGCAGCAGAGCCTGGGGCCGACCCAATGACCTTTTTGGAATGCATGAGGCAATCCCGTCAGGTCGGTGCCCCACTCCTGCCAGTCCTCGGTAGCTCTTTCAGACAGGCTGAAGGTGGCTCCGCGGTACCCATGGCTCCAGGCTTGGTTCAGGACGTCCCGGAGGCTGCTGCGGGTGGGGAGCCGGTATCCACTCCAAGGCTGTCCTTCCAGAAGGCTGAGGGGAAATATGATTGCTTTTTATAAATATATCAGAAGGATAAATACTAGGGAGGGAGAGGAATTATTTAAGCTCAGTACCAATATGGACACAAGAACAAATGGATATAAACTGGCCATCAGGAAAGGGGAGCAGTGGAGACAAAAGACATATTTGGCTTCAAGACTAAGCTTGGTAAGTTTATGAAAGGGGGATGGTATGATAGCCTAATTTTTGCAATTAATTGATCTTTGACTATTAGTGGTAAATATGGCCTGTAATGGGACACTAGATAGGGTGGGATCTGAGTTACTACAGAGAATTTTTTCCTGGGTATCTGGCTGGTGAGTCTTGTCCACGTGCTCAGGGTTTAGCTGATCGCCATTTTTGGGGTTGGGAAGGAATTTTCCTCCAAGGCAGATAGGCAGAGGTCCTGGGGGTTTTTCGCCTTCCTCTGCAGCGTGGGGCACGGGTCACTTGCTGGAGGATTCTCTGTGCCTTGAAGTCTCTAAACCACGAGGACTTCAATAGCTCGGACATAGGTCAGGGGTTTGTAAAAGGAGTGGGTGGGTGAGATTCTGTGGCCCGCATTGTGCAGGAGGTCAAACTAGTAGATCATAATGGTCCCTTTTGACCTTAAAGTCCTATGAGTCTGAGACACCCCTGGACCTCCCCTGGTCGTCCAATCATCGAGAAGATGTGGTGGTGGGGCCTTTCAGAGCTAGCTCACTGGATGATTTCTGCGAGCATCAGGCACTGGCCTGCAGGGTGGCATTGAACTTGGACCTAAAGGCAGAGGCGATGGAGGAGCAGATTTATATAAGGCACATTTATATAAGGTGCTCTCCACGTGTGCCCCAGGCGTGGAGGGGTCAAGATCTTCCTGTGTCTCAATGACTGGCTCATCAAGGGCAGTTCTCTGGAGCAGGGCCAGAGGAACTTCGATCTGGTGTGCCCCACTTGCAGCAATTTGCGTCTCCTGATTAAATACAGAAAAATCCACATTAACACCTGTTTAACATGTAGAGTTCATCGGAGCTGTTCTTGACTCCACGTGGACCAGGGCCTTCCTAACGGAAGCGTGCTTTCAAGCAGTGTCAGTCTTGATTGGCCACATAAAGAGTCAACCGCTCACCTTGGCCCACATGTGCCTGCGTCTTATGGGCCACATGGCCGTGTCTACTTACATGGTAAGCCATGCCCAACTTCATCTGAGGCCCCTGAAGCATGGCTGGCCTCGCTCTACATCCCAAGTAGGCACCCCCTGGACCTGAGTGGTCACACGCTCTCATCTCTGGACCGGTGGCAGGATCCCAAGCTAGTGCTGCAGGGAGTCCCCTTCATGACCCCATCGCCCTCGCTCACCTTGGTCTTGGACATATTGGATCTGGGCTGGAGGGCCCATCTGGGTGAGCATAACACCCAGGGCCGTTGGCTGCAACACGACTTAGCCCTCCATATCTATGTCAGGGAGCTCAGGGCGGTTAAACTGGTGTGCCAGGCTTTCTTGCTCTACCTGGAAGGCAAGGTGGTGCAGGTAATGGTGGACAATACTGCCGCAATGTACCGGTGGGAAGGCGTACGTCAGCACTCAGCCTCTGGGACTTTTGTGTGTGGCATGCCATTCATTTGGTGGTCGCCCACCTGCCCAGAGCCAAGAATGTCCTGGAGGGTTGCCTCAGTGGAATCGTCTCATCTTGCCAAGAATGGTGGTTCCATCTGGAGGTGGTCAGCCTAGTTTTCCGCAGGTGGGGAACAGTTTGCGTCCAGAAAGAACGGGAAGTACCATGTGTTCTGTTCTCTGCTGGGCATGGACAAGGGCTGCCTGGTTGGGAGTGCTGATGTATGCCTTCCCGCCGGCGCCATTAATCCTCAGAGTCCTGCTCAAGGTGAAGCAAGATAGAGTGAAGGTCATCCTGATAGCCCCAGCTTGGCCTCAGTAGCACTGGTTCGCCATGCTTCTGAGCCTTTCAACAGGCACCTTGTTGCAGTTGCCTCTTCGGCTGGATCTGCTGTCCCAGAACCACAGGAATCTGCTGCATCTGAACCTGACGGCGCTACACTTGATGGCCTTGTTTCTGAGTGTCTAAGTGGGGAAGAACGGCAGTGTTCTTCCGGTGTCCAGCAGGTCCTTCTGGGCAGCAGGAAACCCTCCACCAGGGCTACCTAAGTGGCTAAGAGGAAGTGGTTCGCATATTGGACCTCAGATCGCTGCATCCGGATGGAAGAGGCCCCCGCTGCATGATATCCTGGACTGTTTGCTGCACCTTAAGCTCCAGAGTCTGTCGCTGTCCTCCGTCAGGGTGCACCTGGCGGCCATTTCAGTTTTCCATCCTCCGTTTCACGGCAGGTTGGTGTTCACCCATCCTATGATGGCGCGGTTCCTGAAACCTCTGGAGCGCCTTTACCTGCATGTTCAGGACCCGGTCCCTCCTTTGTACCTGAACTTTGTGCTATCCAGGCTCACGGACCCTCCTTGAGCCCCTGGCTACCTGATCCCTTCTGCTTCTGTTCTGGAAGATCTCCTTTTTGGTGGCTATAACTTCAGCCTGTAGGGTATCTGAGATCAGGGTACTCATGTCAGAGGTGCCTTATACGATCTTCTGTAAGGACAAGGTTGAGTTGTGTCCGCACCTGGCTTTTCTCCCCAAGGTCATCCCCAGTTCCATACTGGTTGGGACACATACCTACCGGTCTTTTGCCCGAAGCTTCGTACCACGGTTGAGGAACACAGGCTGCATACTCAGAACATCCGGCGGGCATTGACCTTCTACGTAGAGAGGACGAAGCCGTTCCATAAGTCTACACAATTGTTTGTTGCTGTCATGGCCGGGTTGCCTAGTCTCTACCCAGAGAATCTCATCCTGGATTATAGCCTGCATCTGCTACTGCTATGAGCTGGCAGAGGTGTCCCTGCTAGCGATTGTGATGGCTCACTTGACCAGGGCACAGGCCTCATGGTCAGCCTTTGTTGCTCAGGTGCTGATCTAGGAAATTTTCCGAGCCGCTCTGACAAAGTGGGAAAGTTCTTGATGTGTTGTTTGAATATTGAGTGGGGAGTATTGACCTGGGAAGGTTGCTGGGGAGTTTTGGTGAGACTACCTGCATTGGGGAAGGGGGGATACCTGGGCTTGTAACATGAGAACCCAGGAGTGGGGTTGGAGGTCAGGTAACACCTCTGCCCAGGAAACTGGACAAAGGACACGAAGGCTGGGGGAGGAGCTGTGGGGAGGCTGAGTGAGAGGCTGGAGGTAGTTTCAGTTTGGAGCTCCAGGGAAATGGAGAGGGGCTCCCTGACGGGGCTGTGGCCTCCTTGGGGCCCCCAGATGGACCTAACTAAAGGGGGTCCTGTTGTCTGTACCAGCAAGACCTGTTTTGGACTGTGTTCCTGTAGTCTAAATAAACCTTTGGTTTTATTGGCTGGCTGAGTGTCATGGTGAATCACAGGAAGCCAGGGATGCAGGGCCTAGTCTCCCCCACACTTTGTGACAGCCACAACCTGGTAGTCTGTCCACGCATTTGCTTTGCAGTATGCATTGACCCAGCAAGCTTGGGCTGATGCTCGTTTCGGCAGAGTAGTACTCCAATCTGCAAGACTGTGAACTCGAAGCCCACTTCCAGGGATTCTGCTTGTGAGTCCCCTACAATGGAATCAACATGAGCAAGCACTCGAAGAAGAAAAAAGTGTTACTTGCCTTGCGTAACTATTCTTTGAAATGCGTTACTCATGTCCCTTCCATTATCCGTGCTCCTGCCCTTTCGTCATAGTTGTTGGCAAGAAGGAATGGACGTGAGCAACACCTTTAGAAGAAGAACAGTTACGAAAGGCAAGTAATGTTTTTTTTTCCTCTTTTTCCATATGGAATGTTTTAGTTTTTGTTCATCTACTGGGAAATGATAATCTCGGAGGTTAAGTTCAGCCTGTCTCCACTGTATAGGGTTGTTCCATAAGACTTGTAATGCTATTTATGCTCCAGCTGTTTTGAAAGGATAATTGTTCCTAACTATGTCTTTCAAAATTTGACTAGCTTTTAATTGGGTTACCAAGCGTTCCAGTGAGTTCTCCATCACCAGCCATTTTTAAATCAAAATTGGCTTTTTCTAAAATGTTCTAGTTCAAATAAGTAATTCAGGGAAATCCCATGGCCTGTGTTTTGCAGGTCAGACTAGATAATCACAATGGTTCCTTCTGGCCTTATAGTTTATGGGGAAAAAACAACAAACTACTCCCTCACACTACTGAACTTAGATTTTACAGCTCCTACTTCCGCTTCATCGTAGAAGGTATGTACTTAGGGTGCTACTTTGAAATTGGTGCCTGGTGATGTTCCACTATGACTTTATTGGGACATAAGCAGCAGGAATAGGCATCACTTTTCCCTTTTGAAAAGCTAGCTTTGGAAGGATTACCACCTAGCTTCACCCCGAACCGAAGTCTGGAGGAAACAGCTAGATGTTTTAATCTGGCCTGCTCGGCCCTGATTGGCTTCTTTCTTCCTGCTTCCATCCCTTTGAATGGCCTTTCTAGGCAGTTCTTGGTGTTGTAAACTAATTTTTGTCACCTCTAAAACACACCACCCTCAGATGGGATGCACCAAGTTGGAGGCACCTCCAGAAGGTGGCACCCAACACTTGGCACACCATGTCACACCCTTCTCCAAGGATACAAAGGGAAGCTCTTTGCATATAAACATTGCTTCACATTTTCTATCTGAAAAGAAAAGAGGAGTTCTTGCGTGTATTTTGTCTTTTTTTAAACCAAAAATCTTATTTAAAAACTGTAAAAGTGACAAACGTGGAACTTGCAGTGTGAACAGACAATATAAAAATGCACTATGTTCCTCCACACCCTTCACTTTTTAATATGGATGTAGGACCTCAGTTTTATTGGTGGTGGTTAACATTTGTTGATTTTTGTGGAAGAAGGAAATTTTGAGGAAGAATTTGAGATGAATGAATACTTGGGTTAGGAACAATATTTTATGTAAGTGGTTCAATATAAAATGACAGGAAAATGAAGGGTAAGGTAAGGGGAGATACAGCGGCAGGGGAAAGGGAGTGGAGGGCTAGTTGTGGGAAGTGAGAGAAGAGATTAAGCCTATAAAAATGAGGATGTGAAGCTTAAACTAGACAGAGAATGCGAGAGGAATTCGGTGAAGGTATTTGAAGGAAGGAGTAATGTGAGCTGAGGAACATTTAAAAGTGATACTGTTTAGCTTAATTTGACTGGAGTATGGTAACTGGAACAGCTTGTAGCCTGATTTGGGGTGTTAGTAGTGTTGATTTAATTTATCCACTTAATTTAATTTTATTTAATTAATTTTAATTACTATTAACAATAATTATGTATACTAATTAGTATGGGTTTAGGCTCGCCAATTTGATCAGAAGATATCAGGCTTCATAGAGTTTATAAAAGGACCTTTGGGGGTATGACAGGAAGCTCAACTGAGACAGATATAATCATAAAGACTTTTTATTAAAATCAGTGAAATAGTAAGCAAATGGTAAAACAGAACAGGGGTCGGCAGTCTCTGGCACACGGCTCGCCAGGGTAAGCACCCTGGCGGGCCAGGCCAGTTTGTTTACCTGCCATGTTGGCAGGTTTGGCCAATTGCGGCTCTCACTGGCCGTGGTTCGCCATCCCAGGCCAATGGGGGTGGCGGGAAGCCGTGGCCACCACATCCCTCGGCCTGCGGCGCTTCCTGCTACCCCCATTGGCCTGGGACAGGGAACTGTGGCCAGTGGAAGCCGCAGTCTGCTGAACCTGCTGACGTGGCAGGTAAACAAATTGGTCTGGCCCACCAGGGTGCTTACTATTTTACTATTGACATCACGTAGTTACTCTTGTTTTGCAGTTAACTTTGCATAACAGTCAAGCAGGCTGGAATCAATATAGTATTGCAATAAATATACAGTAATATGTTTTCAAGACTTATTACTGTACCTACAGATCAAAGCTATACAGCTTTCAACTTGACGTGAACAGTTCTAAAACTGTAAAATTGGTTTCACTTATCTCTGTGAAATCAAATCTAGTTTAGTCATTCCCTCTTGCGCTTCATAGGACTGAGGTTGAGTATTTATTAGAAAACTGGGTTGTCAACATGTATGGTGAAAAATACTTCTAAGTTTTTGTGCTTGCAAACTACGTACTTTGTTTTTGACAAGCTGATGGATAACCTTAATTTCACAAAAAGTAGTGATGGAGAGAAAATTATTAAAAATGTTTAATTCCAGAGAAATTGTGTTATGAATAAAACAAGCACAACACAATAAAATCAAGCTCTTGCCAATCAGTTTTGCCTTAGTTTTTAGCTGTTTTAATTTGTGGAGGATCTAAAAATTAGTCTCCAAAACTAGCTTTTTCTGATAAATAACAAACGAACGTCAATACATTTTTGAGTTCAATGTAAAATCAGTGTTCATGGCTCTAGGAATCTCTACAGGTGTCATAAATTCCTGTGCGCCTCAAATCATTCCTTTTACTGATGCAAAGTATGTACAATATTACTACACTTTTCAACAACAAAATAAAAGGCTCGTGATCTTGTGCTATTGAGTGGTAATAACCAGGCTATCACAAATTGTGATTGTTTAATAAACCAAAGCATATTTAAAATTACCGGTATAGGTGGAACTGATAGCAATACCTATAGGTAAGGCTTGCTAGTGCTTTCTAATTATTAGACCCTGTTTTTAATTGCTTGCAACCCAGCATGGAAGATTTCAGTTAGAATGGCTGAAGTTTGGCCTAGTGTCTGCCTCAAGCAGTTTTTTTTAATGTTTCAGCAGAAACAGTTTAGCCATTTCAAAGAATGAGTTTAGCAAAAGATGTTTTGCTCATTTAAAAAAAATCATAATTACTTGAGTACAAGGGGATGGGCAGAGACAAGCTATAGGATTTGGAGTTGACAGACAGACTGGGGGGGGTCTTTTGGAGGGAGAGGAGATGAGCTAAAACCACTAGAGTATGCTCAGTTCTAGAACTTGGAATGTAAACCAGCATTCCAGAGTCTCAGCATTCCTCTGTTTAGTAAACAGCCGTGAAACCAGCTGACAAATTCTTATCCCACTTTTTGCTGGTTACAAGAATAACAGCTTTCTTCTGCTATCTATTCTATCACTTCAAATGGGAAAGATATATGCCGTGGATGTAAAAACTGTTGATATATGTGGGTATCATTAGGGAGCCACGTCATAAAATGTGTGGTTTTTGTTTTTTGAGATTTTCTGAAGAAAATTAGGAAATTGCATACAAATACAGATATTAACTTTGTAATCTGAATGTTCTTTTAAGCACTTGAAAGTTATTTGAAAGTATTCAGTTGCCTGTGCAATCGTAGTTTGGCCCCCTTGTGTGCATGCATTGATAATTTTCAGTTACATGATGACACTTCCCCCTGCACATGACCCTTGCCTCATTCATTGTATAGGTTGGATAGTGCTCTGGGAATGAATCAACATAGTTTTTAACTTAGCCATGGAGCCGCTCATTCGAGCGATCTCCAGCAGTCTAGGTGGTTTCAATGTATACGACAACAGAGTGAATATCTGGGCCTACACAAATGATCTGGTCCTGATTGCCGACAACCCTAAGAGTCTCCAACAAATGCTTGACATCACCAGCAAGGCTGCCAACTGGATGGGACTCCACTTCAGAAAGTGTGCATCAGTGTTTTAATATTGGCCTGCTAAACCCAGGGTTGTGAGTTCAATCCTTGAGGGGCCATTTAGGCATCTGGGGCAAAAATTTGTCTGGGGATTGGGCCTGCTTTGAGCAGGGGGTTGGACTAGATGACCTCCTGAGGTCCCTTCCAACTCTCATATTCTATGATTCTTCCTCAAGGACGGGCAAACATACCAACATCTCGGCATGCTGACGGGTTTCTGCGTCCAGCAGACACTGGAGGATGCCATTGGTCCTGCTTTGAGGGGGTTGGACTAGATGACCTCTTGAGATCCCCTCCAACCATGATATTCTATGCCATCACGGAGATCCGATGAGTTGTGGCCAGAATAGACTTCTCCCTACTGGCACCGTGGCAGAAGATCAATACCTTAACACCTTCCTGATCCTCTGTATCTCATTTGTCCTGAGGGCATCTGCTGTGGTGAAGATACCTCTGAATGAGGCAGACAACACCATCCGGCAGCTGGTGAAGAAGTGGATGTTTCTTCCCCAGAGGGCCAGCAATGGTGTACATCTCGCACAAGCAGTGCGGTGCCAACGTCCCTCGAATGGGTATTCTGTGCGATGTTGCTGTGATCACTCATGCCTTCTGATGTGCCCAGATGCCATGGTGAGGAACATCGTGGAGAGTGCTATGCAGGCTACTGTCAAGAAGCGAATTGCCAGGACCCCATCCAATCAAGATGTCACCACCTACCTGAGTGGCTCGCTGGAAGGTGAATTTGGAAGAGATGGGGAGACTTTGCTTCACTCTGGACTAGTGCCTGCAACGCTACGTGACGACTGGAGAAGCATATTGGCTGTCACTGGACGTGGTGCGAGGAATGCCAGGAGCTGGGAGTCCTGGTGCCACAAGTGAAGAATACAGAGCACACCGTTATCACTCCGAGAGCCACTTCCTCCCCGGGGGCAGCTTCACTCGATTTGCTGTCTGGAGGTTCATCCATTGGGGCCCGGCTCAACTGCGTCCACCACAGGAATCAGGACAAGTGATGCAGGAAGTGTGGCTATGCCAACGAGACGCTACCCCATGTCCTGTGTAGCTGCAAGCCCCATTCGAGAGCTTGGCAGCTCCGACACAATGCCATCCAAGATCACCTGGCCAGAGCCATCCTGCCACCTGTGGGAAAGGTTGCCGTAAACTCCGCTATCCCCGGAACTGACAGCCAACTGCGATCGGCCATCGTTGTCATCAACAAGGACCAAAGAAGATAATTGTGGTGGATGTCACAGTGCTGTTTGAAAACAGGACCCCAGCCTTCCACAATATCCAAGCTCGAAAAGTAGAGAAATATGCCTCTGACCGAAACCTTGAGAGCTAAGAGTTACCAGGTCCAGACACACGCACTGATCGTCGGAGCCGTAGGCACATGGGACCCCAGTAAGAATCACGTGCTGAGAGAAAGTGGAATCGGTCAATGCTATGCTTGGCTGATGTGACAACTCCTGGTGTCGAATGTCATCAGGTGGTTGAGGGACATCTACATAGAACCCATCACCGGACATTGGCAATACCAGGAAGGATGAGCTGGAGTGCCGATGAGAAGTGCAATCAGGAAAGTATTTTCTAAATGGACAACCAACGTAATTCTCAATTACTGAGGGACAATCTCCACTCATTGATATACTTTGCTAGTTGTTCACTGAGCATCTTTCATTCCGTGCACTGAAGGCCAGGATCCTGTGTGAAAAATGGTATGTGATTGTTTAGGCAGTATTATGCATATGCACAAAGGGCCAAATGAAAGTTTAATGGGTAACCTAAATTCTGGCATTTCCAAACTTCTGAGCGCTAAGGAAGAAAATAAAAGAAAACTATTTTGCAAAGGCAAAAATATTGTGAAGATTGAGAGTGTCTGACAAGCATTATTCTCACTTTGTTTATACATAATGCACTTTAAAGATGATGCACCTTGTGGAAGATGAGGTAAATGATTATAGAAATTTTTCATTTGTTCAGCAGTGGTGTCAGGAAGCAGTGTCAGAGTCTGGCTTCATTGTAATTTGGATCCAATTTAGGTTATTCTGGAGAGATTTTCAGCATCTTACATGTTAACTTTAGAGCAATAAGTCTGATTTCTATATCTGGCAGTCACTGCTCTGCTCAGTAGGACTTCAGGGGCCTCATTCTATCCTAGTAAGCCCTTTTGTAGCTGAACAAGTGGGTACTGTGTAGGCTTTCCAGTATTTTACTTTTTTGTATTGAAGATTGTATGCTTTTGCAGCTTACTTTTAAAAATTGAACCTGTCATATTGAAAGAATGAAATTTTTGTCCAGCAGGGATTTTAATCCAACGTGTCCTGATTAAATTCCAGTTTGCATAAATACTTTAAAGCTACCTACAAATATTCTTACTATTTCAATTGGATATGATACTCAGAAATCTTCTAAGATTGTGTCCTGGATTATTTTTGTTGTTATTTTACTTGAGTTAGTTGCATTTCAGAGGTGTGTGCTGTGGCAATGCTTGTATCTACAGTGGTCACTCTGGAAAATTTATTCATTGTCATAAATCACTCTTATCTCTGTAATCTGCAGTATTTTCGAAGTATTGTGTAAATGAAGCATAGGAAATACCTCAAATTCTGAGGTACTCATATTGCTCTTTTAATCAAAACTGGCAAGTTTCATTGAGCTATCATTGAATAGTTTGTAAAGACTTGAGGGACACTTGGGCTAAAATGATTCAGGCTAGAGGACCCAGAGATAACATTAATTTGATAAAAAGGCTACTTTCTTATGGCAATGCTAGAGGACATATCTGAGGGTTCATACTACATTCTTTCTGTTTTGGGCATGGTTTGAATACAGGGTGTGGTTAAAGTGCATACATGACAAAGCTGGTGTAGATGGCACAGTGCCACAATGGTTTTAGTCATTCCTCTCCCACTGGGCTCAGAGCATGGCGATTGTCAATTACTCTTCCCCAAGGGCCCTCATTTGCAAATTCCCCCACTGATTCCATCCTGTCCCCCTTTCTGTTCAAGGGATGATGACACAGTATGCTGATGACACTTGCTTGTTTATTTTCTACCTGTTGAACAGAGTCATCCAGAAGGATGTGAAAATTCATTCTGGAAATCAGCATTTATATGAAGATCAGCTGACTCAGGCCAGGGAAGAATGAGTTTATGCTGGTGAAGGGGAAAAATGCTTTGAGGCATTAATTGGGTTGTTGTCCTGTTCAGTTTGCAAGTGTCCAAAGTGGAACCAAGTCTGAAGGTCTTGTTTATCTTATTGTTAATCCTAAACCACCAAGCACTGTCCAATGGAAAAACAGCTTTCTTGCTAGGAAAATTTCTCCCCTTCCTTCCTCATGAGGGTCTGGCCTCAGAGATCCATGTGGGTCCTCTAGATTGGGTTAGTTTAATTCCCTGTGTTTCTGGATGAACACAGAGGAAGTGTAGATGCTTCAGCTTGTGCAGAATGCGAGTGCCTATTTTCTCAACAGGATGCATTTCTATAATCATATCACTTGTCCTTTCTTTGCTTCTGTTGGCTTCTTGTCCATGTTCAGTGTCAGTTCAAGATCTTGATCCTGATCTTGTCTAGGCCATAAATGGATTAGGACACAGCTGCATCTGAATCTTTGTCTGTGGCCTGCCAAGGTAGCTATGTTACTTGGGACAAGATCTTAAAAAATCTGTACGCTGTAGGACAATGGTTCTCAACCTATTTACCATTGTGGGCTGCATATGCAACTCTCTGTGTTATGTGGGCCACAGCCAAACAATATGTATACTACCTGTATGGCTCTGAGGACGTCATATTGACTGAAGATGTGTGCCGATTAGGCCAGCATCGGGCCATAAGTTGAGAATCACTTCTGTAGGATCTCTTATATCTGAGAACCTCACAATCTTTAATTTCCCTGTGAGGTAGGGAAATACTATTATGCCAGTTATACAATAATGTAAGAATGGAGGCACAAAAAGATACCATTAACTTAGGTTTGAACAGAGACTGGGAATGGCTCAGTCATTACACTAATTGAATCTATTTCCCCATGTTAAAGTATCCTGACACCTATCCTGTCCAAAATGGGCCATCTTGATTATCACTTCAAAAGTTTTTCTCCCCTACTGATAATAGCTTCTCTTAATTAATTAGCCTCTTACAGTTGGTATGGGTACTTCCACCTTTTCATGTTCTCTGTATGTATAAATATCTTCTTAGATATCTGTATGTTCCATTCTATGCATCCGATGAAGTGGGCTTTAGCCCATGAAAGCTTATGCTCCAATAAATGTGTTAGTCTCTAAGGTGCCACAAGTACTCCTGTTCTTCTTGCAAAAAGACTAAGAAACTTGTCCAAGGGTACACAGTAGTATGTGGTGAAGCCAAGAATTGAATCCAGATTTCGTGAGTCTTGGGCTAGCATCCTTGCCACTGAATCACCACAACAAAGGGCATTAGAGCTTGGAGATGAAGTGGAGAGGATCTGTATCATATAATAAGCTTCCAGAGATCTTGGACAAACCCAGATCTTAACCATCTTCAGGGATGTTGGGATTCCATCCGAGACCTTTTCCACTTGGCTTAAACAAAACATCTTGTTTGGTTCCAGGAGGAAACTTTATCCAGTTTTCTGTGATCTAAAAAACCCTCAGTTCGGCTCCTGATTTCATCATTCAGGTCCCTTTATTTAGCATCCAAGAAAGCTACTCTAGAGTTGATAAGCCTCAAGTGTAGGGAGTGGTTTGGGGTTTACCACATATCCAAAGTTGCACAGAAAACGGCTTCCTTTATATACATTTACGCACTACATTGCATTTACTATGCATTGCACCACACATTTTTGAGACCTGAAGAAAGAGCTCTGTGTAAGCTTGAAAGCTTGTCTCTCTCACCAACAGAAGACGGTCCAATAAAAGATATTACCTCACCCACTATATCTCTAACATTTTTTTGAATTGGTTACTTTGCAGGAACCAATTCCTGTGCAGCATGCTCTGTCCGTGCATTGTCTTCATGCAACCTACTCCCTACCTCATTTCTACATTACTAACTTAACTTGTCCATTGTTATTTTGTTCATAGTACATGGTTTCCCTAGGTGTTCTCTCTTACCTTAGCTGACTCAGATATTCTGTCTTTTTAGCCTACTGATCTATTTACTTAACTTATTTAGCACAAATGTTTTGTTATCAGCCTAACAATTTGTTTACATCTCTAATTCTATTTTCTAAGAAATGAAGCCTCCTCTCGAGGTGTTAATTGCTCTTGTCAGGCCAGGCCTCAGCTATAAGGGAATGCTGCGAAAGCCTCTTTTTGGGGAAAGCTTTCCCACTGTAATTTACTAGATTTAAAAATAGATATCCATATAAGATCATCTTTGGTTGGTCACTCTGATGTCTGGAATGTCTGAGTATGTGTCAAATGATGGAAACAGCTACAAGCATGGTTGAGCATTCTTTCTGTTTAGAATATTGTCATCTTCAGTCATCATGGGGATTCACGATCTGCTACCTTCCAGATTTTAAGATCTCCGTTATTTTGGCTTTACAAATTATACCTGTGCAACAGAATGGGTTTTCATCTATAGTAAAGCATGTATCTATGCCATGCCAAGAATCCTAGACCATTGTGATAACAGAGGTAACTCAACCAATCACCACCCTCTCTAAGTAGCTAAATTGCATGCAACCATTTCATTGGTTGTATGAGGGAGATGGTACAGTTAGTGGATTACTTGGCCCAAGTGCCACACCTGTGTGGCAGCATTGCCTTTCAACTACTAGTACATAGACTTACTACCAACACCCTGCTCCCCCTTGCACTGGTCACAGCTGTTGGTAGATGTCCTAAGATAGTGTGACTGCATCTATATCTCTGGATTGGACACAGTTACCCTTTCCTTCTGTGCTTCTGGAAGCCCCTGACACAAAGACCCAATTAGACAAAAGCTATGTGATCATTTATATAAAAGAATACTAGGCAAGGAAATGGGTATAGATTAGCATGCCAAAAGGAGTTGAGGAAATTTAATCTCTTCCCCCACTTTTGGAGGCACCCAAAATCTTTACCCCCACTTTAGGTCTCTAATACCACTGGTGGTGCACAGATAGCTGAGATGCACTAGCATGGTGAGATGTGCTGTTTTGTGTCTGCTCAGTCAGGATGTATGGTCTCCTAGGGTGCATTGCTACTAGGCTACTCAGTCTTCACCTTCCCTCGGGATGCATGTGAGTCTAAGTCCAAAGCTCACCACTAAGTCTAGCAGTGACCATCATGTCTGTTTCTCCAAACTTTCTCACGTCTGCCCTCAGGGCAACAGAGTTCTTTCTTTCTACCAAGGTACCCCTGCCCCCAAACTCTTGACATATTGGTAAAACAAATACCCTCTTCCATTTTCTCACACTAGGGAACTGAGAAAAACAGCAGATTCCATAAATCCCACTAAGGAGCCTTACATGTACATTTAATTTACCTGTGCAGTACTTGCATATGAAGGTGAGGTGAGAGGTGACATCTTTCAGTTATAAGTCTTTTAACACCTGACTTCAAGGCAAGACGAACAGACAGGTCAAACACCTTCAATCAGTTGAGGACATTTCCTTTAGAATTCTTTGAAATAATGATGAAAATAGTAACTAATACTTCAGACACCCTTACTAGAAACTGAAAATCAAAGATTAAAGTGGGGAGAGGATGCAGAAACCAAAAAGTACTTTCTACCAAAAAGGTAAAACTATTCATACCACTGGTACATAATACCTTTAGCTTCGTTGAAAGAACAGGCACCAAATTCTGCTGAGTTAACTGGGTGCAATGCTGATTGACTCGAATAGGAGGTGACACCTATATAACTGAGCAGAATTTAGCTTTATCACTTTGATCCTACTCCTCAGAAGCATGTTAAATACATACCCACCAGGAATATAAGAAAACTTCCTAGATGTACTGCCCAAAATCACCACTATGAAACAAGTTTATTCCTTTGTGAGCACATCAAATGATATTACTAGTCCCAAATGACTCTAGTAATAGTATTCTTAGGGAGGGACCAAGACATCCATATTTACCTATTCCTGTGCTATCTATTAATTAGTATAGATGTTCAACCCAAAGACATATGGAGAGGAATGTGCTTCTTTTAGAACAATGTATAGTAAAACAGGTCAAAGAACTGGGAGGGATAGCTCAGTGGTTTGAGCATTGGCCTGCTAAACCCAGGGTTGTGAGTTCAATCCTTGAGGGGGGCCACTTAGGGATCTGGGGCAAAAATCAGTACTTGGTCTTGCTAGTGAAGGCAGGGGGCTGGACTCAATGACCTTTTGGGGTCCCTTCCAGTTTTATGAGATTGGTATATCTCCATATATTATATTAAACCATCTTCCATTAATGTTGAACCATAGCTATACGTGAAAAATTAATTGCCATGGACATGACATGTTAATGTTGTAACATAATTATCTCAACTAATATATGGACAAATTTTCATGGAGGATTCTGTGCATGGGCAATCTGAAATACTAAAGCCATTTCTGAATTAATTTCACAAAAACTGCCCAAACAATTTGCTTAAAAGTTTCTGTAATATTTCATTCCTGAACCAACCAGGGGGCGTTCTCCTCTTGACCTGCTCCTTACAAACAGGGAAGAATTGGTAGGCGAAGTAGAATTGGGTGGCAACCTGGGCAGCAGTGACCATGAGATGGTTGCGTTTAGGATCCTCAAAAAGGAAAAAAGCGTAGCAAAATAGAGAGCTGGACTTCTGAAAAGTAGACTTTTTGACTCCCTTAGGGATCTGATGGGCAGGATCCCCTGGGAGGCTTATATCAGGGGGAAAGGAGTCCAGGAAAGCTGGCTATTTTTAAAAGAAGCCATCCTGATGTGAAGAAAGAACCGCAAATATGGCAGGTGACCAGCTTGGCTTAACAGTGAAATCTTCAGTGAGCTTCAACTAACAAAGAAAGCTTACAAGTAGTACAAACTTGGACAGACGACTAGGGAGGAATATAAAAATATTGTGCGGGCATGCAGGGGTGTAATCAGGAAGGCCAAAACACAACTAGAGTTGCAGATAGCAAGGGATAGGAAGGGTAACAAGAACGGTTTCTACAGGTATGTTAGAAGAAGAAAAAGATCAGGGAAAGTATGGGTCCCTTAATGATTGGGGGAGGCAGGCTAGTGACAGATAATTTGGAAAAAGCTGACGTACTCCATGTTCTTTTTTTTCCCCTCAGTCTTCACAGACAAAGTCAGTTCCCACACTGCTGTCCTGGGCAACACAATAGGGGGAGGAGATGAGCATCCCTCAGTGGTAAAGAACAGGTTAAGGACTATTTAGAAATGCTGGACATGTACAAATACATGGGTCCGGATCTAATACATCTGAGGGTGCTGAGAGAATTGGCTGATGTGATTGCAGAGCCATTGGCTATTATCTTTGAAAACTCATGGCGATCGGACGAGTTGGAAAAAGGCAAATATATTGCCTGCCTTTAAAAAAGGGAAGGAGGAGGACCCAGGGAACTACAGACTGGTCAACCTTGCCTCTGTCCCTGGAAAAATCATGGAGCAGGTCCTCAAGGAAACCATTTTGAAGCACTTGAAGGAGAGGAAGGTGATCAGGAACAGTCAACATGGATTCGCCAAGGGCAAGTCATGCCTGACCAACCTGATTGCTTTCTATGATGAAATAACTGGCTTTGTGGATATGGGGAAAGCAGTGGACGTGATATATCTTGACTTTAGTGAAGCTTTTGATATGGTTTTCCACAGTATTCTTGCCAGCAAGTTAAAGTATGGATTGGATGAATGGACAATAAGGTGGATAGAACGCTGGTTAGATTGTCCTGTTCAATGGGTAGTGATCAATGGCTTGATGTCTAGTTGGCAGCCGGTATCACACGGAGTGTCCCAGGGGTTGGTCCTGGGGCCAGTTTTGTTCATCTTTATTAATGATCTGGATGGTGGCATGGATTGCACCCTCAGCCAATTTGCAGATTATACTAAGATGTGGGGAGAGGTAGATATGATGGAGGGTAGGGATAGGATCCAGAGTGACCTAGACAAATTCAAGGATTGGGCCAAAATAAATCTGATGAGGTTCAAAAAGGACAAGTGCAGAGTCTTGCACTTAGGATGGAAGAATCCCATGCACCACTGCAGGCTGGGGACTGAATGGCTAAGCAGCAGTTCTGCAGAAAAGGACCTGGGGATTACAGTGGATGAGAAGATGGATATCAGTCAGCAGTGTGCCCTTGTTGCCAAGAAGGCTAACGGCATAGTGGGCTGCATTAGCAGGAGCATTGCCAGTAGATTGAGTTAAGTGATTATTCCCCTCTATTGGGCACTGGTGAGGCCACATCTGGAGTATTGTTTCCAATTTTGGGCCCCCCACTACAGAAAGGATGTGGACAAATTGGAGAGGGTCTAGTGGAGGGCAATGAAAATAACCAGGGGGCTGGAGCACATGACTTATGAGGAGAGGCTGAGGGAACTGGGCTTCTTTAGTCTGCAGAAGAGAAGAGTGAGGGGGGATTTGATCGCAGCCTTCAACTACCTGAAGGGGGATTCCAAAGAGGATGGAGCTCGGCTGTTCTCGATGGTGGCAGATGACAGAACAAGGAGCAATGGTCTCAAGTTGCTGGTATGAGGTCTAGGTTGGATATTAGGAAATGCTATTTCACTAGGAGGGTGGTGAAGCACTGGAATAGGTTACCTAGGGAGGTGGTGGAATCTCCATCCTTAGAGGTTTTTAAGGTCTGGCTTGAAAAAGCCCTGGCTGGGATGATTTAATTGGTGTTGGCCCTGCTTTGAGCAAGGGGGTTGGACTAGATAACCTCCTTGAGGTCTTGTCCAATCGTAACCTTCTATGATTTTATGATCTGAGTCTAGGTAGGAGAATTTGTGGGTTCAAATTAAAGGACTTAAATAATTGAAAGTCGCATGCTATTTGAATCGCTATTAATACTATTTGTAACAATATAAGGGAAATTTTTAAAATATCATGAGTATATTGCCTTATCTGTTCCAAATGTTGCCCACAGCAGCCAAGTCCCGTGATGATCTATGCACTTCTACATTGTCCATGTCCCTCATTGGTCTTGCTGAGTCACTTGACGCTGAAGTAATGTGCATCAATGTGATGTTCCTAAAGAGCCTTTTGAATTTAAGATTTTGTTAACTAAAGCAACAGCTCATTATTATATGCTCCACTGTTTTTTGTTACCTGCAAAGCCAAATAAGAATATAGAAGTTCTTGCAACATATACCCCTTTCCGGTTTTTTGTAGCTTGTTTCTTAGCAGTTACTTACAGTTAGAGTGAGGGGGGGAGGGATAGCTCAGTGGTTTGAGCATTGGCCTGCTAAACCCAGGGTTGTGAGTTCAATCCTTGAGGGGGCCACTTAGGGATCTGGGGCAAAAATTGGTCCTGCTAGTGAAGGCAGGGGGCTGGACTTGATGACCTTTCGAGGTCCCTTCCAGTTCTAGGAGATTGGTATATCTCCAATTATTACCTTTTTTATTACCTTATTACTAGAAGCACTAGCATCAGGAGGTTTTCTAGCACTGCAAAGTGACAGTTGATTCTATTTTTGTATCAGGTTGCTTTCCATGGGAACAAAAGATGTACATTGATGTTTTTAAAACACATGTTTTAGAGTATTAGATACCTAGGTGAATCTTGAGAAAGAGAGGCATTTGAATATCTAAATGTTATGCCTTACTTTTTTAAAAACTGTTTTTGCAGGTAGCTGACAAGATGGTAATTATTTCAAACTTAAGTTTTATTTTCATAATGACATTGGATTGTTGTTCAGACTTCGTATTGTTCATGTGGTTACTGTAGATATGGCACCTTAAAATATTCTTCATTGTGAAATGCAGGACACAACAGTGAACACTAGGAGTTAGAACACTGTAAGTAACTTAATTTTTATTCTAAATCAATCAGATTTTTTCTGCTTCTTGCAAATTTTTTTTTACTGGTAATAAAACATATTTTACCTAGGCCAAATCTTTAATGAGTGTTTTTGTTCTGGTTATGTAGCACAGAAGAATTATTCTCTTGCTAATGCCCCTTAAAATTAATTTTATCACTTTGTGTATAGTAACATCACTTTTTCATTTAAGCATCTGAATTTCTTTGCTAATGAAGCATCTTGATGATATATAAAAAGTTTACTAATCCATATAGCAGGGTTGTTCTACTGTTAATTTGGTGGTTGCAATTGATGGTTTATAAAAAGAGATTAAATTAATTTTAAATAATCAAGATCCTCAGTTGAAAGGCATAACAATAATAAAGGAGTGCTTCCCTTTCCTTTGATGTTCAGAGGCATAATAACACTGAGAAATAATATTCCAGACCAGAAGAAAGCTAGAGAATAAAGATGGTTAAATCCAGAGCAGACTGAAGCCTTAGAAAGGGATCTCACAAAACCGGGTGACTGAGCAAAAAAATGGCAGATGAAATTCAGTGTTGTTAAATGCAAAGTAATACACATTGGAAAATATAATCCCAATTGTACATAAAAATTATGGGGACTAAATTAACTGTTACCACTTAAAAAAAAATAATAAAAAAAAATTGGGGGCCACAGTGGATAGTTCTCTGAAAAAATATGTACAATGTTCAGCAGTAGTCAAAGAAGCTAGCAACGTTACTGTGATATTGCACTCCATATGTGTTACTGAAATACGCTTATGAGTGTAAATATGCAACTGGAATATGCTTTATGCAAGAGGTCTCTTGTAAGCTTTTATAACAAAGGTTATAACCTAGTGAATATATTCCTCCTATTTGTATGCATGTATCATTCTTGTATCTAAAGCTAGAAATATGAAGTATAACTCTGAAGTCCTATTGTAATTATGCAAAATGTGGGCCATTAATGGTGAGTTAGAATCTTGATGGTTCCTATTGACTAGGACAATTGGTTGTAAATGGTTTATTTACCTGCGAAGCTTCCTCTGTATGGCCTGGTCTACACTACGCATTTATACCGAATTTAGCAGCGTTAAACCGATTTCACCCTGCACCCGTCCATACAAGGAAGTCCTTTTATATTGATATAAAGGGCTCTTAAAACTGATTTCTGTACTCCTCCCCAACGAGGGGAGTAGCGCTCAAATCGGTATTGCCATGTCGGATTAGGGTTAGTGTGGCTGCAATTTGACGGTATTGGCCTCCGGGAGCTATCCCACAGTGCACCATTGTGACCGCTCTGGACAGCAATCTGGAGTCGGATGCACTGGCCAGGTAGACAGGAACAGCCCCGCGAACATTTGAATTTCATTTCCTGTTTGCCCAGCGTGGAGAGCAGATTAGCACAGGTGACCACGCAGAGCTCATCAGCACAGGTAACTATGCAGTCTGAGAATCGAAAAAGAGCTACAGCATGGATCGCACGGGAGGTACTGGATCTGATCGCTGTATGGGGAGAGGATTCCGTGCTAACAGAACTCCGTTCCAAAAGACGAAATGAAAAAACATTTGAAAAAAATTCTAAGGCCATGATGGAGAGAGGCCACACCAGGGACTCAGTAAGTGCTATGTGAAAGTTAAGGAGCTCAGACAAGCCTACCAGAAAACCAAAGAAGCAAACGGAAGGTCCGGGGCAGGGCCGCAAACATGCCGCTTCTACGCTGAGCTGCATGCAATTCTAAGGGGGTCCGCCACCACTACCCCACCCCTGTCCGTGGATTCCGAGGTGGGGGTAATCTTAGCCTTGCCTGAGGATTCTGCGGATGGGGAAGATGAGGAGGAGGAGGAAGAGGGGAGGACGAGCTTGCAGAGAGCATACAGCACTCGGTTCTCCCCAACAGCCAGGAGCTTTTTCTTAGCCTGACAGAAGTACCCTCCTAGCCCTCCCAAGCCACAATCCCAGACAATGAAGCCATGGAAGGGACCTCTGGTAAGTGTACCTTTTTAAACCATGTTTTATATTTACAAGCAAGCGTTTTTTAATGATTAATTTGCCCTGAGGACTTGGGATGCATTTGCGGCCAGTAAAGTTACTGGAAAAGTCTGTTAACATGTCTGGGGATGGAGTGGAAATCCTCCAGGGACATCTCCATGAAGCTCTCCTGGAGGTACTCCAAAAGCCTTTGCAGAAGGTTTCTGGGTAGGGCAGCCTTATTCCGTCCTCCATGGTAGGACATTTGACCACGCCATGCACATAGCAAGTAATCTGGTATCATTGCATGACCAAGCCTAGCTGCGTATGGTCCCGGTGTTTGCTGGTATTCAAGCAACATCCGTTCTTTATCTTGGTGTGTTATCCTCAGGAGAGTTTTATATCGTTCATGGTAACCTGGCTGAAATACGGGAATTTAATTAAGGGGACAGAGATGGTTGGGCTGTTTGCCTGTGGCTTAAAAGAAATCCTTTCCTGCATTTAGCCAAGCAGGGGGAGGAAGGTGGGGGATTGGTGCTGGGCTTTTTCGCGTTTGGCTATCTGGGATCTTCCCTGCTACCAGCCACGCAGTGGAGGGGAGGGTGGCTATCAGCGATCTTCCGTAATACCAGCCATACGGTGGGGGGAGGGGTAAAGCGATCATCCCAGAGAATTGGATGGGGTCAGTTCTGGTGCTGCACGTTAACAGGAAAGAAGCAGCACTCAACGGGCTTTGCTTGCTATTTGGGAAAGGAGGGTGCTGGATATATGAAGGCTGCAGAAGCCAAAAGACACTGGCTTACCATGGCCGCATGCAAGCCGAATTCTGATGCCCAGACCTGCGTCTGTGATCTCTAACACCAAAGACGCAGGCACTCAATATTAAGATGCAAAATGCAACCTTGTAGTGAGACGACATGTGCTATGTAAGGTGAATAGTGTTGTTCACCGTGAAAGAGTATAACCATTGTTCTGTAAAATGTATCTTTTTAAATACTTCTCTCCCTTTTTTCCCTCCCTCCTGCAGCTGCAAATTTTTCAAGTCTCCCTCCTCCATCCCGAAGGCTATCTCAGATAAGGCAGTGGAAAAAAAGACGCGAGACGAAATGTTCTCGGAAATCATGGAAGTGACCCGCAATGAAAGAGCACATCTGAATGAGTGGAAGGACGTGGTATCGAAGTACAGGAAAGATGCCAGTGACTGTGAAGATAGGAGGGACCAATGTGAGGATAGGAGGGACGAACGTGAGGAGAGGAGAGACGCTCGAGATGAGAGGTGGTGGCAGGAAGATCTGAGGTATCGGGATGCAACTCTGGGGCTGCGGCGTGATCAAATGGACATGCTCCGGTGTCTGGTGGAGCTTCAGGAACGGCAGCAGGATCACAGAGTGCCGCTGCTGCCCCTGTATAACCGTCCTCCCCCCTCACCATGTTCCTTAGCCTCCTCACCGACCAGACAACTAAGAACGCGTGGGGGGAGGCTCCGTGCACCCGCCCATTCCACCCCAGTGGACAGCCCAACCAAAAGGCTGTAATTATTTTGAAATTTTTTTAGTGGCCTTTTCCTTCCCTCCTATCCTCCTCCCAAACCCCACCCGGGCTACCTTGTCAGTTCTCGCCCTCTTTTTATAATTAATTAATAAAGAATACATGATTTTTAAATGAGTGTGATTTTATTTCCTTAGGAAGTAAGTGATAATCGAAGGGGGAGGGTGGGTGGCTTATTGGGAATGAGTCAATCAAGGAGAAACAAACACAACAGTCACACTGTACGCTGGCCCGTGATGAAACTGGTTTTCAAAGCTTCTCTGATGCGCACCGCTTCCTGGTGTGCTCTTCTAATCGCCCTGGTGTTTGGCTGCGCGTAATCAGCGGTCAGGTGATTTGCCTCAGCCTCCCACCCCGCCATAAAGGTCTCCCCCTTACTCTCTCAGAGATTGTGGAGCACACAGCAAGCAGCAATAACAATGGGGACATTGGTTTGGCTGAGGTCTGAGCGAGTCAGTAATGTGCGCCAGCGCACCTTTAAACGGCCAAATGCATTTTCTACCCCCATTCTGCATTTGCTCAGCCTGTAGTTGAACAACTCCTGACTACTGTCCAGGTTGCTTGTGTATGGCTTCATGAGCCATGGCATCAAGGGGTAGGCTGGGTCCCCCAGGATAACTACAGGCATTTCAGCATCCCCAACTGTTAATTTCTGGTCTGGGAAGTAATTCCCTTGCTGCAGCTGTTTAAACAGAGAAGTGTTCCTGAAGACGCTAGCGTCATGAACCCTTCCCGGCCATCCCACGTGAACGTTGGTGAAACGTCCCTTGTGATCCACCAGTGCTTGCAGCACCATGGAAAAGTACCCCTTGCAGTTTATGTACTGGGTGCCCTTGTGCTCCGGTGCTAAGATAGGAATATGGGTTCCATCTATCGCCTTACCACAGTTAGGGAATCCCATTGCAGGAAAGCCATCCACTATGACCTGCACATTTCCCAGAGTCACAACCTTTCGTAGCAGCAGCTTAATGATTGCTTTGGCTACTTGCATCACAGCAGTCCCCACAATAGATTTGCCCACTCCAAATTGATTCCTGACTGACCGGTAGCTGTCTGGCGTTGCAAGCTTCCAGAAGACTATTGCCACTCGCTCATGAACTGTGAGGGCTGCTCTCATCTTGGTATTCTGGCGCTTCAGGGCAGGGGAAAGCAAGTCACAAAGTTCCATGTAAGTGTCCTTACGCATGCGAAAGTTTCGCAGCCACTGGGAATCATCCCACACTTGCAACACTATGCAGTCCCACCAGTCAGTGCTTGTTTCCCGGGCCCAAAATCAGCGTTCCATGGCTAGAACCTTCGCCATTACTAGCATGATCTCCAAAGCGCAGGGGCCCGCGGTTTGAGAGAATTCTGTGTCCATGTCCTCATCACTCTCATCGCCGCGCTGCCATAGCCGCCGCCTCCTCAACTGGTTTTGCAGGTCCTGGTTCAGCATTGACTGCATGAGAATGCGCGAGGTGTTTACAACGTCCATGATTGCTGTCTTGAGCTGAGCAGGGTCCATGCTTGCCGTGCTATGGCGTCTGCACAGTTCACCCAGGCAAAAAGGCGCGAAACGGTTGTCTGCTACTTGCACGGAGGGAGGGGTGAGGCTGTAACCAGAACCACCCGCGACAACGTTTTTTGCCCCATCAGGCACCGGGATCTCAACCAAGGATTCCAATGGGCGGGAGAGACTGCGGGAACTATGGGATAGCTACCCACAGTGCAACGCTCCGGAAATCGACACTAGCCTCGGTACATGGACGCACACCGCCAAATTAATGTGCTTAGTGTGGCAACGTGCAATCGACTTTATACAATCGGTTTTAAAAAAACGGTTTCTGTAAAATTGGAATAATCCCGTAGTGTAGATATACCCTATGTGTGGGCCAACCCAGGAAGACTGGAGACTTAGTGACATGTGACCATGTCACATGATACAGGAATCCATCTTAATCCTTGTACTTTTCCAGTGATGAGGATGGGGTGGGAACAAGTACAGACAAAAGATTTCTGCTTTGTGCGAAAGCTATAAAAGGGGGTGGAGCAGGACAAAGGCAGTGGCCAGTCATGAGAAAACCACTACTTACCACCTGAGATGTCTGCTGGATCTAGCGAAAACTGTACCGGGGAAAGGATTGGGCCGAGGCTGGGAAGGAGTCTAGTCTGTGAAAACAGCTTATTGGAACATCTCTGAGGGTGAGCTATTACCTGTAATCAGTTTCTTAATGTATTAGGCTTAGACTTGTGTGTTTCTGCTTTATTTTGTTGGTGACTTATTTTGTTCTGTCTTATTACTAGAAACCACTTAAATACTACTTTTTATACTTAATAACATCACTTTTGTTTATTAATAAACCCAGAGTAAGTGATTATTATCTGGGGGAGCAAACAGCTGGGCATATCCATCAGTGTTATAGAGGGTGGACAATTTATGAATTTACACTGTATAATTGGACGTTTGGGTGCTGGAGATAGGTAACCTGCTGAGCGCTTTTCACTTAAAGCCTGTAGCTTTGGAGGCATGGTCCAGACCCTGAGTCTGTGTTGCAGCAGGCTAGTGTGTTTGGCTAAACAAGACAGGTTCTGGAAGTCCCAAGCTGGCAGGAAAAACAGGCTCAGATGTAATTTCAGCACATCAGGTGACAATCCCAAGGGGATCTCTGTGACGGAACCCATCAGTTACCAGCTATTAGGAAAGGGATAGTTATTATAACACAGTAAATATAATGCTGCTATATAAATTCATGGTATGCCCACACCGTGAATACTGCATGTAGTTCTGGTTGCCTTATCTTTAAAAAAAAAAATATTAGAATTGTATAAGGTACAGAGAAGTGCAACTAATAATTAGGTGTATGTTAACAGCTTCCTTATTGGGGGGAGATTAAAAAGACTGGGACTGTTCAGCTTGGAAAAGGGATGAGTAAGGGGGTGTATGATATAGGTCAATAAAATTATGAACGGTGTTAAGAAAATCAATGAGGAAGTGTTATTTACCCCTTCACAACAAGAACCAAGTGTCTCTTGGTGAAATTAATAGGCAACAGGTTTATAACTAACATTAGGAAATACTACTTCATACAGTGCCCAGTCCACTTGTGGAACTCATTGCCAGGGGATGCTGTGAAGGCCAAAAGTATAACTGATTAAAAATATTTTGATAAGTTTCATAGAGGATAGGTTTAGCAATAACTATTTGCCAGTGTGGCCAGGGATACAACCCCACACTCTAGGTGTCCCTAATGGGAAGATTTGAAATCTTAAAGCTACTTAAAGTCTCTTTTTCTTTCCTTCTAGTATAATCTTTCTTATTACTTATTTGGAATCAGAATATTTTATTAGTATCTATGGAAGTTAAGTTTTGGAATTTCAATTCAAAGATCCATAACTTTGTGGAACAAGAATCTGAACTACATACAAGGGTTTTCAGAATTCTGGAAAGGCAATATGTTTGCACTCCAAGTCTAAATTCTGGCTTCCTTCAAAGCACAGAAATTCCCCGTGGTATCTTCGTAGTAAATACGATTTACAAATCTTCCTATGCTTTAGAACAAAATGGGATTATATCACCATTGCTTCTGTTGTCTGGGGAGTCCTCTGGTGTGGTGAAACTTTGGACATCCCAATATTCCAAAACTCAGGTTCTTGTCCATAAAGGACTTCTAGTTAAGAGAAACTTGCTGTTGAGAGAGTAAAGTTACTAAACGCTGCTTACATAAACAGGGGTCTCTTCGTGGGTCAGGATGCTTGGGCTTTCAGGACCTCCGAACCTTTAGATTGGGGTCTCAAACTCCCGGCCCGGGGGCCATCTGTGGCCTGAGAACCTCCCGAATGTGGCCCACGGGGCCCTGCTGACCACGGACAGTGCAGGGGAGCTGAGTGACATCTGCCTACTTGCTCCATGTGGTCTGCCGGCCCCTCCCTGCATTCCCAGGGTGGGGTGGGGCTGTGCCTCTGTGCGCTGACCCTGGCTGAAGCGCCCCTGCAGCCAATGGGAAGCTGCAGGGGTGGTGCCTGGGGAGCACTCCCTGACCCCCTTCCAGATCCTGCACCCCCCCAATTCTCCTGACCCCCTTCCAGAGTCTGCACCCCTCCTCCTCCTAGAACCTGCACCCCAAAGTCCCTCCCAGAGCCCAACCTCTCACTCCTTCTGCATCCAGAATCCTTCCAAGAGGCTGCACCCCTACCCCAGACCACCTCCCCCACCCAAACTCCCTCCCAGAGCCTTAGGCAGATTTTTGGGGGGTGGGTTCTGGGCAGCATGAGTGACCTTATTGGCCCACTGGGAGGATTTGAGGACTGGCACTGGACTTAAGGTAAATCGAGTTTGAGAGCCCTGCTTTAGATGAAAGCTGGATCTCTCAGATGATTGGCATCTCTCAGTAGACAGAGAACAATGAACTGGGATTCTGCAAAAGTTTTTTATACAGATTTTTCCATTTAGTTTTTTGAGGGGCTGATCCAGTTCCTAAAAAGCCATCACGGAAAGTACTAAAAAATTGGAAGAGGATATGAAGCAGTTTTAAGCCAGCTGCTCAAGTACGTTGATTAGTGAGAAACTTACACTGAGTGGGTTATTTCTGGGCTTGGCAGAATTTGATTTTTTGTTATAATCTGTCAAAATTATATCTCTTTATTTTTGAGCATTTTATTTTTATCGATTTAGATTGCAGTAGTTGTGGGAAATTGTGGCATGTCAAATAATGGTGGGAGGATCAGACTATTTAATGACAGGGAGATTAAAAAAGTTAAAGCTTTATAACTGTTAAAACACAAATGTAAACATCATATGCCAAAATATACAAAGTAAATAGCCTTAATGAAACTCCAAGTTCTCAAGAAGCATTTTTCGTACTTTATCTGTAAAGACTCATTATTATTGGTTATCATCTTCAGTTTGTCTATAATAGTGAAATTAATGTTTGATACTTAAGATAATCTAATTCTTCCATGCACAGTTTATTTCATAACAGTATACTGCAGGATTTCATGTATTTTCTTTGACTCATTTGGTGTTATGTGTTTTTACACCTGATACTGGACTGTGGATATGCCGCTAGTGTGATCTGGTATGCCAGTTACCAGATTCCTAGTAAGATGAACATGTGATGGCAGGGAAAGAACAAAAGGGCAGAAATCCACTATCACAATGGAAACCCTAGTAAATAAGATATTACTCTTTGTTACAAGTACAATTGTAGAGAGGTTAACCAGGGCTCATCTCTCTCTAGGAACCCCCACTGCCTCAGTAAATTCGGGAGGAGGCCTAGCAGGGAATTAGTCCGTGTGCAGGAGTCTTCCTCTGCGGCCTTCCTGAGGGCAGAAATAAACAGTCATCCCAGGCCCTAGGTCAGCGTGGGGCAATGCTGAGTCAGGTGCTCAGGCAGGGGCTGAACAATAACAGTATATACCAGGGATTGACAACCTCTGGCATGTGGCTCGCCAGGATAAGCACCCTGGTGGGCCGGGCCAGTTTGTTTACCTGTCGCATCGGCAGGTTCGGTCAACCGCGGCTCCCACTGGCCATGGTTCACTGTCCCAGGCCAATGGGGGCTGTGGGAAGCAGCCTGGGCCGAGGGATGTGCTGGCTGTGGCTTCCCGCCATCCCCATTGGTCTGGGACGGCGATCAGCCAGTGGGAGATGCAGCAGGTGAACAAACTTGCCCGGCCCGCCAGGGTGCTTACCCTGGTGAGTCGCGTGCCAGAGGTTGCCGACCCCTGGTATATAACAGTGAGCCTAGGTCTGAAAGCCTCGGAGAGGGGGAGACTGCCACCCAGGAGTTGGGGGTTGGGGCAACGCAGGCCCTCCCACTCCACTGTATTCCAGCCTGGGGCCCTAGCAGCAGCAGAGGACCTGCTGCTATGTCAGTGGGGAGCCTGGCCACAACACATTGACATGGGTTCTGGCAGTGTCACAGCCAGACTAGGGTCAGCTGCCCCCCAGGCTACTTCCGAACTCCCCCTCTTGAGGTACCTGGGTCAGCGTGGTGTCCTCAGGGGGGTCCAGCATCATGGGTTCCTCGAGATAGCTGGCCTGGGGCAGGTTCGGCAACTCCTCCGGGTAGCTGGCCTGGGGCAGGCCCGGCCAGCCCTTGGGTCCGCCGTAGGTCGCTGGTGTTTCCCAACTGAAGATAGGCTGCAGGCGTCTGGCTTCCCCGGCGGCTGCTCTCAGTGAGTTCTGGGTTTGGGCCTTTATACTTCCTTTGCCAAGCCTGACCCTTGTGGGGCAGGCTCAGGGCTTCCTGGCTCTTCCCACTCTGTGGTCCAGAGGGGCTCATCTCTCTCTGGGGTGGCGGCGACCCACACAGTGATCAATAGACTTCTGCTGAGCACTTTCAACCAAAGCACTTACAAGTCATTTTTGGGATCATGTAGCTTACACAAATTCCATGGTAGGATTACTTATTTTGCTGTTTGTTCACGTTTGTTCCTATTTATGGTGCATGACTTAAGTGTTTGTAGGTCCCACTAGACTTGTTGTTTTTGAGTACCTAATTCCCCCTAGTAAGAGGTTAGGAGCAAATGAAAGTTTTGGTATCGGATGTAATTGCGTTAAACATACCTGATGAATGACTCTGACACATGAGTGGAAATTGGTTTTTGATATTGTATTAAAGCTGACCTTCAAGTTTAAGGTATCAAATCTATTATTTTGTCACCTGCACCTTTTCTACTTGTCAAAGGTCTTAATATGAGTTTTCTTCAACAAAAGTTAACAAATATTTATCATGGAAACTACATATTTTGAGCAACCAAAATGGTTCTAAATAGATTGTGAAACTTTAAAGAAATTTCGTTTTACAAACTTAAGAGTAAAAGAAGAAAACAAAACAAACACACCCCAGAATATATTTGGGTTATATTTCTTCGTTTTAAATAACCTGCAATATTAAAATAATTTTCCTTTGTCCTGTTTGATTTACATTCTTCAGCTGTTATTTTAGTTACTTATTGTGATATATTTGAAAAAGGGTTTTTTAAATATAAGCTGCTATTTTTCAGTTGATCCCAACTTTGGGAGAAAATGATAGTTCATGAGCATGAAAACTATAGGAATAATTGATTTAGGAATCAGAATGTAGAATTCTTAACCTTCTTTATAGGTGAAACCATCATAATGTATAATTATGAATTTTGTTTTTAATTCACAAGTAATTCAGAATTTTTCCTCTACTCAACGACAAGAAATATTCTCTGCCATTTCTGTTGATTGAAAAAAAAGTCAAAATATAACTTCTTAAAGCCACCTATTTTGTAGTCCTATAGTGACCAAAAAGGAATGGATCAGAAGGCTTTGGAGCCTTTAAACACAGTCTTAAATTTACATGATGTAGGTTTCTTCAATAATGACTTTTTCCTCTTTGGATGGTTAGCAGTTATTAAATGAGTATTATCCTGCTTGTAGACATAAATTGCTTACAAAACTAGCTTAAGTATCATTATGATATACACTGCAGATAAAACTGTTAAGAGCTTGGATCAATTGCCACCCTCCACCATGTGAAAAAGCTTGTTACTCAATATTCACCGTACATTTGGAGAATGAATTTTCACATGCCTACCTTGCATATGATGAAAATGAAGCCATACTTCTACGTAAAAAGGAGGTGATTGTTGCTTCTCTTTGTCAGAAGGCCAAGACCGCAGTGGAAATAAATTTGTAAACAGTAGTTTGGGCTCTTACTGTCTCCATTAGTTCTTCCTCCTTACTCAGTATTGCTGTTCTGTCTTCCCATTTTCTCTATTTCTGGAGGGGAAACTCACTCATTTTGCTAGGGAATGTTAAATCAAAGTATTCCCCTAAAATTTTTCTCTTAAAAGGTTGGACATTGCGCCGACTATCCAGTTTGCTATCAAACTGCTTATTGTTGGACTCTTATCAAGGTTTTATTAAGTATTTATGTGAAACTATTTTGTGTTTTTACTTCATTTCACAAGAAGCTTTCCTGGTAAGAATGTTGGAAACTCTGCTGTGAATATTCAACAAGGGTATTTGCACTTGTCTAGTCATCTGTGAATGCTGTTGATAAATTATTGAAACCTTGTGGTGAATTTTGCTGACAAGCACAAAACAAATACAGGTTGATATACTTTCCTGAAGAATGATCACTTCTAGATTAGTTGATAATTTTCTTGTTGCAGTTTTCTTTTTTACTGAGGATGAAAAGATAGCACTTTTTGTTGTAAGCTATGGAATTCAATAAACGTCTGTCAGAACATAGGGCCAACTTGCTCAATATTTCTTGACTTGTAAAATCTTTTCTGAAATGAACTGTTTTTCCCCTTTTGTACACTGGAAATATACTTCACAGAAACAAATAATTGAAAAATATTTATCGGCACACAATTTGTATTAAAAGGAAACAAAAATGTACACAATGAGTCATGTTACTTTAAAACATGCAATAAGTGGAAAAAACATGAAAATAAAATTTCAGGTGTCTTTTGCTCATTAAATAGCAGGATGGATTGATTCAAATAAAGCAATGTAAATCACCAGTTTTAATCTTGTTTTGCACTTTCAGTTATTTTCCTCAAGAAAAGTTGATTCTCATTGGCTGGGAACCATTAAAACATGTTGATTTTCAAATAAATATAGCCTTTATGCTTATTTAGTACTTTTGTTAACCAGAAGATATACTATGTGTATACATGCTTTCTGAAGCAATTATATAACTTAACATACATTTATTCAGATTCTTAATTTTTATGTCTTACATTAGAAAAATGGTGAATGATTAGTTTCTTCTTTGCTGGATAATTATTTTTTTCCCCCTTTTGATGTACTTTAAGTTCTATTTGGATGGAAATTTGAATTCAATTAAAAATGCACAAAACCAGCATTTTAATTTTTTAAATTAAATAGCTTTATCAAAATGTTTTCCGTTTTAAACTGGTTTATTAAGAAAGAAATATTACCTGTAGTTAGTGAATTAAGTGATTTTTTTTTTTCCTGGTTACTGCATTCCTCAAGGTTTCAGAAGTAGTAGATAACCTTTCAATTGGCTTTTATTCATTGATTGATTGGAAGGGGAAAACAGGCTGTGAGTGAACTAAACATTGAACTGAACTACTGGAATAAACTCAAATGAGAAAGCATTCTTTCTGCCTGCTGAAGAGGTTACTGCCTATCAAAAGCTAGCTTAGCACTTCAGCAAGCTCTGGTTCCAGGTGCTTAGCCAGTGACTTCTACATGGTCAGTGGTTTGACTTTCTTTTAAACTTTGGCAGCAAATGTACTGCTTAATATTTTATTTAATTGAAATTATTTTAATACATGGTAAGTTGGCAATCTGAACATAAATTGTCATAATTTCAAACAGGTTTATTTAAATAACATAAATATATGTTTAGTTTAAATTTTAAAAAGTTTAATTAAAAGACTTTTTCCCCACCATGTTATATAGTAGAAGATCAGTGCAGAAACGTGAGGATGACTTAGAGTTAACTTAATCTAAACCTTTTACCATGGGATAGCATTTTCATTAAGTCTGCAAGTATTAAAGGTGGACAAAGTTTAGGTTCACAAAACTCTGTATGTGACAGCACTTATTTGTCTTTGTCTGGAATTGCAAGGTGGCTCCTTCAGGCTGGTACAGAGGAAAAATTGACTGAATATGTGCAATAGTTGTTTGGGTATGAAATTCAGTGTTGATGCTGAGAAGCTAATTGCCCGTGGTAAAGTTAAAGATTTCTGCTTATATTAAGTGATTCAGTGTAATGACAGTCCACGTTTCAAGGTCTCTAAGCTTCATTTTTTCCAGATGTCCTTTAGTTGGCAGTGTTGGTTGGAAGGGAGGAGTGGGCCTAAGGCTTTGTATGGATTACTCCTTCACTTCCCCATGTAAAAGTAATTGTGGCTATATTGTACTGCTTTGTTTGTAAATATTTTCATTTGTGGGCCCTTTTAATTCTAAAATTATAAACAAAACTTCCAGTTTAGTAAGTTAAAACTAAAAAAGGGAATGTCAGTGGTTTTTAATTATGCAAAACTTAAGTTTCAACTAATTTCATTCACGAAGCCCTGTTTTGGTCTCCACTTGAGCATTCACACTGTATTGAAAACTCTAGGCCTCACAGCTGTGCTGGTGCTGCTGTACTGACTATGCAGACCTGAGTCAGAATTTCAGCTTTTGTGGGCATACGCTATTGTATTTTAGGGTTCCTTGAAAGCTGAAGTGACTCTAGGGGTTGGTTCACAGTGGGTTGTGGGAGAACTGGTCTGTCTGTCCTGCCGGAGTTGACCCACAAGTGTTTTGTGTGGTTTTAGCTTGCCAACTCCTCCACTCCAACCACTTTGTGTCTGCATACCCACCGCAGCTTGGGCCATCAACATGGAACTCAAACTGGTGGAGGAATTTTTCCACTTCATGCTATCAATCAGTTCTATTTTAGGAATCAGGCAAAGCATATGTCGGATGCAGGTGGTGGTTCTGGTGGCAGTTTGTGAACTGCCAGAGGTACCTCTTGGAAGGGGATTTTGACATGCCAGCTGCAACCCAGCTGATGCTGCTCGTGCCTGTAACATTAGCTGCACATTGCTCCTATGTAGACGGATGCTTCTGAAGTAGGGCCACATACACAGACTGGTGAGATCACATAGTCATGTGGACTTGGGGTGACCGACACTGGGTCCAGAACTCTCGCGTGAAGAAGCAGAGGTTTGTGATTACCTTGCCCCAACCCTTTAGCACCATATGAGAGAGGCTGCTGCTGTTCTAGAAGCAGGTTGCTATAGCGATCTGGAAGCTGGCTACACCAGACTTACAGGTCCATGGCCCAACCATTTTGGACTTGGTAAATCAACTGTGGGGTGGTTATGGCAAATGTTTTTGAAGTGATTACTCAAAGGTGCTGGGCATTACAAATTGTTTTTAAGTAATTACTGGCTTTGAGAGAATGGGCTTTCCAAAGTGCATGGGGGTCATTGCCTGGACTATGGTTTTGCCTTCTGCAGGGAGCATAAATACACAAACTGCAATGGGTACTATGTCATGGTTAGGCAGGCCCTGGTCAATCATAGGAGCAGATTAATGGACACTAATATGGCATCCATTGGAAGGGTGTTTGATGCCAGGTTGTTCCTGAGATCAGGACTTTATCTTTGTGGAGAAGCTGGGACGTTATTCCCATTGAATGACATCATAAATGGAGTTACTGTCCCCACTGTTATTCTAGGGGACTCTGCTTGCCCCCCGTTGCCATGGCTTATGAAACCATATCCTGATTTCAGAGCACCTGGCCAAAGAAGATGGAGTGACCCATTCTCTAGGATGGGGGTGGAATGTACATTTGACAGACTGATATCCTGCTATGCATGCCAGTATCATTAAAGCAGTCCACATTATTATAATGTGCTGTGTTCTGCACAATGTCTGCGAGGACAAAGTGGGGAACTTTTTCACCAGGAGTGGACTCAAGACACTGCTGGATTTCTGAGCCAGTACACAGTTAGACAGTGTACCTGTTATGCATGACTGGTGCTGGATTCACATGTGAAAGAGAAATCCTAGATGCTTTGTGTGCGTATAATGGGTTTACGTAGTCCCATGCATGAGGGGGAATAAATGGCATTTGAAGTTCTGTATATGGGAGTGGGGCAGCTGTGGGATTTTTTTTAAAATGTGTTGGTATTATGCATTTTTTTTTTCCAGTACTGGCCAGGTACTGCAACTCAGTTTAGGGATTATTGTGATGACAATTTCTAATTTTTTTTTATTATGAAAGTTATTGAGTCTGCACATGTGATGACATTCATTACAGTTTGTGCAACTTCTAACATTATGTATAAGAAAACTTGCTACTGTAGCCTTGTGTGCAAATTCAAAATTATTTTACACAGGTATTTACATGCCAATGTAAAAATCAGAAAGGCAGACCATCCACCATCAAAACTTTCAACACAATTTATACTGCCAAAAGAGTGAAAAGTGCATGTCCCCAAATGACATATTGAGCTTTTCCTGGATGTCTCTTGTCCCTCTGTTCTCCTTGCTTTGATGCACGTTGTCTGGGAAGGCTGTGACTGGCCTGGAGAAGTGCATGTGGTTCAGCCCCATTCCGGGGAGTACCAGTTCCACATACAGTCCCTTCCCTAGACCTGTCCAAATTCCCTTCTCTCAGGGTATAGCCACTTCACGAGTGGCTGTTGGGGGGTGACCCCAGGCTCACCCACTACTCCGGACCTCTACCTAGGGACCATCTCAGTAGCAGCCACATGCCGCATCCCTTTAACTAACTGCGTTTCCCTGGGCCACTTCCCCGCAGCTCTTATCTTTGTTGAGTCCCAGCAGCCAGCCAGGAACTTTTATCTTATTGCACTCTTTTTCCTGCACCTCAGGTTATCCCTTTGTAAAATCATGTGCCATGGTTCATTTTGGCATTTTTTTCAGAAAGCATTGCACAGAATTAAACCTTCAGGACTAGCATATTCAAAATCCTAAGTTTAAATCTTAATAGTTTCCTACTCGTATTCAAAGAAAATGCTAAATATACAATTGCTTAATATACAGATGCTTACATTTATTACAAATATACAATATAAGCAATAAATTAAATATTCAACTTTTTAAACAAGCTTTTAGGCAGTAAGTCCTTAGGGAGAACACAGTGTTGCAGGCTTTCAGAAACTTTTTCTGGTTCTGTTATGCACATCCAGGGAAGGGAATTAGGGTTTGTAACAGCTGTATCACAATGTAGGTTTTCAGTATCTTATTCTAGAGTTCTTATGTGGCCCCCATTACCACAGTAGCTGAGTGCCTCAGAATGTTTAACCAATTTATCCTCACAAAACTCCTCTAAGGTAAGGAAGCACTGTTATCTCCATTTTCTAGATGGAGAACTGAGACAGAGAGAGAGACTGAATGACTTGCCCAAGGTCAAACAGGAATTGTGTGGCAGTGTCTCGTGAGTTCAAGCCTAGCACCCTCCCCACTAAACAAATCTTCCTCTTTGTCACAGTCCTGGTTTAAAAAAAAAAATCTCATTGGTCAATCATCAGGATGCTGTTTTGGGCCAAGATGATGGGGCTGTGTGCATTTAAGCTTCCTGCATTTGAGTAGAGTCCAGGCACTGCCTGCGACTTTGGATTTTTAGGTACTCTTTTGAGGTGTAGTTCCTCCATCTAGCACCCACTTCTAAGAGCTAAGATACTGAAGTCCAACTGCCTAAGCCCTGTGACTAGGCTCTCTCAGACTTATCAGTTACTTAAGCACACCCTTTCCCAGAGTTCCAACCTTGTGAGCACTCTGGTTTACACTTCCCCTCCAGGACCACACAGACTTTGCAATAGTTCCAAAACTAATCACTCTTTAATTTAGATAGCACGACATATACAGATCTTAACAAAATAATAAAACATCTATAGGCCATCTGTGCCTCAGCTTTCTCAGCAGTTTTGAGTATCCTCTGGGATTTGGTCAGTCTGTTAGTGTGTCCAGGATCCCCAACCAGCACATGGCTTTTCCTTTGAATCATGGAGTCTGTTTCTTACTACTTGAGTCAGTTGCCTCCTCCTGCTTCTGATCTTTTCTCCCCACCTGTCTCCTTCACGTTTTTCTACCCACTTTCCGACATATAGAGGCATACAGTGATACAGGATTTTAATAAAAATAACCACAATTCATAAACTTATATATAGGTTCCACAACTATCACACTTTCCTTAAACCATTTTAATAGTCACACAAACATGTTGTTTCTTCTTGATCTACTTTAGAGATTAATCTATAACAAAGCCTGTTAGTCAAAAATTTTACTAATGAGAGATTGTTATAACATGTAACAAACTCTTTGATTCATGCTTTGCTTGGATTGAGAAAGAATAAGTGTCTTTTTAGAATCCATTCTCTGTACCAAAATATTTATCAGAGAATGATGCCTTTAATTTTTTTCTCTTATGTACCAAATAAAACATTTTCATTGTTTTTAGAAAATTTTCTAAAAATGATATATTGAGAAATACCCATATGGATTCAGATTTCAGATAGAACTGCAAACTTGATGAAGTGGCAGAAGGAAAGGAATGACTGACGTGCAAAAGAACTGATTGAAATGCAAAGCAGTGTGGGGGACAGACTGTCTTCTTGCCCTATTTACACAGCACCTAGTACAAGGGGTTCCTGGTCCATGACGGGCTCTAGATGTTGTTATAATAAAAATAATAATAATTCAATATCTGAAATACTGAGTTATTAATAATGTACTTAACTGGTGTTTTTTTTTCTCTTCTAGTTGGGTTGAAAACTTTGGACATGAAGGACTGGGTTTGTTGCTGGATGTTTTAGAAAGACTGGTTGAAACAAAATCGTAAGGACGCTTTATGTAAACCTTGAATTTTGTGTAATATATAATTACATTAATTACAACTTAAATTTTGTATATCAATTCAGTCAGGACAGAGTTGTGAAGAGGAGTCAGCATAAGATCGTACAGTGTTTGAAGGCCTTTATGAATAATAAGGTATGTGATTTATTGTTACTAAATAATTCAGTTTATGAATAAGGTAGTCCATGAATCTAAATCATAATGTAGCATAGATTACCATGATTTAACCTGAAGTGACTTTATTTGCTTGGATGGTTTTCAGGTATTATATCTGAAAGAAAACCACTGTTATGTTTCAGCCCCTTAAGCCCAGATCCATTAATGTGCATAGATTGTACTGTACACTCAAACCAAATATTTTCATCCAAGTTGAAATTTGTGAATCTTGACAACTAAACATAGTCAATAAGTTCAACTCTTTTAATTGCTTTAAATGACAAGTTTAATGTGGAAAATGTTATTTCAACACCCAACTTTGAAATTGTTTCTTCTGTTAGGATGGAAGCATCCTTTGTAATTGAAAGTGTTTCTTTTGATAGTTCCCCTCTGTTCCGTTTCATTCCTCAGCATGAAGCTGAGTATCTGTCCAACATGTTTAGCTAATAGTTCAATGGATTGATTTATATACTGATTGTAAAGCTAAAAAATTTCAAGACATCGTTTAATTTCTTGAACAGGGTACATGGTTTCAGAGTTTAAGTACAGAGCCTAATCACGTGCAGTGGTTTTAATATAAAATGTAATTTCCCCTAAATTTTCTTGAAGAAACAAACAATACAAATTAACCCAAGAGGCTAATATTTAGCTACTGAAATCATAATGGCCTATTAAATGTAGTCATAATTCAAACTCCTAAGAAAATTGGGCTTCTTTTTCTGCAATGCTGCATCATTATCGAGAGATTTTCCTATTTGTTTAGCGTAAGTATTCCTTTTGCACAGTGCTAGGAATAGCTCTTCCACTTTGTTTGTCATGATACTTCACGTTGGTACTATTTGTTTTTCATGAGGTCTTTTGCATTTCTGTCAAATGTTTGATCCTTGCTACTTTCATACAAATTTATCCACCTCCCAAACCACACATTTTTTAGCCATATCAACCCATGAAGCCCTGGGGTCTCCGCCTCATACTCTCTTCTTTAGCATTTCAGACAGGTTTACAGATAGCCTGGGGAAAAAGGTCCTGGATCTGCCCTCACTCTCTCTCTCTGCTTTCATGGTTAAGTCAGCTCCCTTAGGGAATATCAAATTATTTTCAACTAAGTTTACAATAATCTTTTTACATAGTTACTTCCTGGCTTCCAAAGAGTGTAAGAAGAGCATCAGGATGCCTCTTCTATGCCAGCAGCGCAGAATCACTTCACCATTGATGCCCAAATGTGAATGTCTAGGTTGACTGGTTTCCTCCCTGAGGTACCAGTGCTCAATACTTTGCCTACAGATTCAAACAGCAACTCTTGTGATCTGTTTGTTTGCTCCAGGAAATTGGATAAACATCAAAATTTAGTACACTAACACCACTGGTCTTTCAGTCTCAACTGTGGCCACACATATGACCCTGTATACATTCAGATGCCACTGACCAAGCACCTGTATCCCTGCATCCCAGTTGATTCCTGTTGCAATGCAGAAGTTGTTGCCCGGATCCAGAATGAATGGGACCCAAATTCACCAGGAGGGACTCCTGACTGTGTGTCTTTAAGACTGCCACAAACTGGAATTGGATGAGATAACTCTTGTTCTGAAGCAATGATGGCCATAACCAGCCAGCCTCAGTTCTGTATAAATCCTTAATGCTGCGCCAGGGATAATATATGCTTCCCCACCTTCATGCAATAATATGGACTCACTTTGTCTTTCCTGTTCTGTCTTTGACATTTCTGGATCAAGGTGACCGAACATTTGCCCCACTATAAATTCCTAAACTCTGATGCCTTATTAGAAATATCCTTTATAAACAATCCAGGCATCAGTTCACTGTTTCTAAATGCTCCAAAAAGTGCTAGTAGGAATGTGACTTTAAAGATGTGTCCTGTCTGTATTGACATACCTATTGAGGAACTCCCATCAGATCCCAAAATATCTGAATAATGATGGTTCCTTGGGGATGTGGCCGGGGCCCCAGGGGAGCCATGCAGAGGTTGCTCAGCAAGGGCAAATTGCAAAGAATGGGGCAGATGATCCCCTAAACTGGTGATTATTCTAATGCTTAGATTCACTAAGCCAGTAACAAAACAACTTTTATAATATCTTTCTGGTTACTCAGAAGCCAAAAATACAGTTCCCTTAAAGCAACCCAGCTTTGAGCTCCCGCCCAGACAGCCAAGTAACATATGGTGAGGATTACTGAAAATTTTGTTCATCATATAAAAGTTGTATCAATCCCAAAGGATTGGATACATTACCCCTCAGGTCAATGAATATTTCAGACCTTACCCAAATACATGCTTACAGCGAATTCTTGTCAACTAAACTAAGATTTATTTAAAAAGAAGAGAGAATTGGTTAAAATATCATTGTACATACAGATATGAATAGAGTTCTTAGGTCAATTTCATAGTAGAGATGCACTTGCATCCGAAGAAGTGGGTATTCACCCACGAAAGCTCATGCTGCAAAACGTCTGTTAGTCTATAAGGTGCCACAGGATTCTTTGCTGCTCTTATAGTAGAGATGGTGAGCTTTAGAGTTGCAAAAAGCCCTTTTAGAATTAGTCCATAGGTTACAATCCAACGTTTAATATCCGGGTGATCCAAAATGGAACTGGATACCTTCAGTCTTGCAACTCAAACTTCCCCTGATGAAGCGTAAGTACATCTGAGATGAAAGCATCAGGGTCCAAGAGTTTTTACAGATCCCTTGCATGCTATTGTCAGCTTCTTGACAGCAGGTGTTCCTTGGGTGAAGAAGAATAGTGTCTTTGAAGCATCGTCCTATTTTGTAAGCATCACCGGTAATTAGTTATATGGATTAACATAAGGCAATTGCCTATCTCTTGTCATTTACAGGTAGTTTACTATATGATTCAAAGAGAAATGAAGACCATGATATCACTACATTTACAGTTCAGTTAAATGTTAAGATCTCCTTTTGATCTCAGAATTAACAGACTACAGCGATAGACAGGAACTGTTAAGGGTTGACAATGTAACCAAACAATATATATGTAAACGCACAAAAAACCCACCACCATTATATACTAATATGTCTTTAAAGGTTGAATCTGGGTCAGTTAGCCTGAAAGTTGCTTAACCCTTTCTTGCCCTGTGTCACACAGGGTCTTCCCTAGGACTTGTGGCTGGAGATAACCTTTAATAGGTTCCTAACTAGAACACCACCACAAGGGTACAGATAACCTGATATTCTGCTACAAAATGGTAAATTTGTTCCAAAGTGTAGAACTTTTCATTTGTTGATATTGAATTTCATCATGTTGATTTCAGTTCTCTTGTTCATCAAGGTAATTTTGAATTCTAATCCTAATTTAATCTAAATCACATTTCCCTAGTTTACTCATAAGACTGTCATGTGTGACTGTGTCAAAAGCCTTACTAAAATTAAAATGCATCATGTCTACTGCTTCCCCATATCCACTAAACCAGTATTCCTGTAAATGAAGGAAATTAGGTTGGTTTGGCATGATTTTTTCTTGACAAATCCATGTTGTATATTTATCACCCTGTCATTGTCTAGGTGCTTACAGATTGATTGCCTAATAATGTATTCCAGAGTTTTTTAAGGTATCAGAGAGACCAACTGGTCCCTAATTCCCTGGGTTGTCTTGGTTCTCCTTATCAAAGAAAGGTACTGTGTGTGTCCTCTCCAGTCCTCCAGTATGTCACCTACCCTCCAGGAGCTCTCAAAGATAATGGCTAATGCTCCCAGGGTTGCTGTTGTTAGTTCCTTAAATACCCTAAAATGAAGTTAGTCAGGCCCTGCCAACTTGAAAATATCTAATTTATCTAACTATTCTTTAACCTGTTCCTTTTCTATTGTGGCTTGTATTCTTTTCCCACTTGTTGTTAATATTAATTGTGTTAAGCATCTGGTCACAATTGACATTGACCTTGATGGTGAAAAGTAGGCATAACATCATCTTGGCTTTCTTGGTATTATGCTTGATTAGCTCTCCCTCCCCCATAACTAGTGGATCTTGGTTTTCTTTTTTTCTATCTCCTGCTCCTAATGTATTTATAGAACCTCTTTTTGTTGTCTGTCCCTTGCTAGATGTAACCCATTTGTTTGCCTTTGCCTTTCTGATTTTGTCCCTAGACGCTTGATCTATTTTTTTTTATTCTCCATAGGAATTTGTCCATGTTTCCACTTTTTGTAGGATTCATTTTTCATTTTACAGGTCATTGTAGGGGTTTTGAGACTTGTGTTGCACAAGTATAGACTATAGCAGCTCTTCAGTGTCTTCACATCTACATGAGGACCAACAATCCAAATGTTAAGATGGTTAAGAATAGTCTTTTAGAAAATAAATTGTTTTCTTTTATCTTCAGATGTTGAAAAATAACATTCCTAAGCAAATTTTGCTTTGGGCCTTTTAATGTGTTTTATTAACCTCCTCTTGAATTATTCTTAACAATGAAAAGTGCCTGGAAATATCAAATTTCCCTATTAAATATTTAATAAACACTTGGGAAAAATACACTACTATATTGTAATGATGGTTTCTGCTGGTTTGTAAATACCTGTACCATCTGACAAGGACTCAAATTGATATTTCGTGAATTTACTACACACCAAATTATAAAAATAAAATAGGTATATCTCCATATATTTATTTTATTTCATAGAACTGGAAGGGACCCTGAAGGGTCATCAAGTCCAGCCCCTTGCCTTCCCTAGGAGGACCAAATACTGATTTTTGCCTCAGATCCCCATGTGGCCCCCTCAAGGATTGAACTCACAACCCTGGGTTTAGCATTTACTGGAATATTGTGTGCTGCATTCAGAGCTTTTTAGGGAATAATTAGATTCTTAACATCTCTAGGCAAAGAGAAAATTAAATCTTTGATGGGAAAAAAACTTTCAATCCCCAGCCAATTTGTGTTGCAACCTTATATGGCTGTTACTATATCACCCTATGGATAAGTGTTTTCTGTGGGAACACCCTGTTTCGTTTTTTTCCAGTGGTGTAGTGTAAATTATTCTGCTTATCCTTTATATTCTTTTATTACTGAGAGACGGAAAAGTTTAAATGAAACATAACTTTGAGGACGATACAGTTAATTCATATTCTGCTACTGCTATTTAGAATTTATTATTTCTTCAAAGTTTTTGATTAAAATTATGTTCATTTTGTTACAATTCATTTTTATCTTTTTTTGGATTTTGCGAGCCCATTTGACTGAAAATCTTGGTGTCTTTTTTACGTCACTCAGTATTGATATCAAAGAGGACTGGAGCAAAAATTTTCATCTATTGGGCATTGATATCCATGATTCTTGCAGAAGAAAGAAAAATTTCTTATTCTTTACTCCAGCTTCAGTGTTTGTATTTCAAAATGCAGAATTTGCAGACTGAAAATGCCACTTAACAAATTCCATTAGACCAGTATGTCAGTATCGTTTACATTTGCCATTTCTTAAGTTGCAATTTTGCTTGCCGGAGTTGTTAAAACTTAAGCCTTCATTATCTGTTGTTGTTACTTTAGTATGGGTTGGAAAGAATAATGGGAGAAGAAAGGAGCCTTTCATTGCTGGCCAGAGCAATTGATCCCAGACAAACTAACATGATGACTGATGTTGTTAAACTCTTGTCTGCAATATGCATTGTTGGAGAGGAAAACATGTAAGTATACAATAAATACAATATACCCTTTTAAAACTTCTAATTGTATTTAGATAGTCATTATCTGTTGAAAAAGTTTACTGAACCTCCATTTTTAGAAAATCTTAATTTCAAATGTATTAATTTTAGAATTGAAAGTAAATATCTTTACTGTTACCACCAGTTTGTCAGATTTAAATACCTTCTTAAAATGTAACATTTTAATGTGTTTTTATCACTAACAAGTACACCATAATTGGGTTTCCACATGTGGGAAATATGAAGTAACAGCATATTAAAATGGTAGCTCCTGAAAACTGAATTAATAATTCCTTGCCTTTTTACCTGTTGGCTATAGGTACATTTTTTTAAACAAGTAGGTTCATACACTTCACATTAGAATTCTGTGTTAAAAAGTGGATTAGGATTTATGTTAGCGGGAAACTATTAGTTTAATTTAGTTATTGACACCTAATAAGGAATTTATTAGTAAGAGTAAAACTTACCACAATGGGGGAGGGAGTTGGGGGAAAAAAATTGACATCCTTCCTCCCCACCACCTCATTGTTAGGTTTTTATTGTTTGTAAATTTCCTATTATGTTTCAATAGCTAAATTAAGTTAAAAGTTTCCTTCTAACAAAAATCCCATTTTAACACAAAATTACAGTTTAAAATGTATAGCTCTGCTTCTCTTTAAGAAATGTGTGCCTATACCCAACAGGTAAAAAAATCAAGGGGTGCATGTGAGGGAGATTACTTATCTGTCCCATAAATGGAACTGTCTTCTAATTTCCTATAGCCTTGAAAAAATTTTGGAAGCTGTAACAACAGCAGCAGAAGAAAGGAACATAGACAGATTTTCCCCCATTGTAGAAGGCCTTCAGGATAACTCAGTTCAGCTGCAAGTAAGTATTCTTTCTTTTATGAAGAGAACTTTTACATCAAAACAAAAATGAAATATGTATATTTGATGCTGAATTTTTCATTAAAATGAATGGAAGCTATCCAGGTTAGGTCAAGTTTTGAAATAAAAGCTATGTAATTTAAGGAGTGTAGGTTATTGCTGAAGCAATTTTTAGGGATAAACCATCTTGACACTGCACAACTGTCATCATGCCTGAGAGGGTCACAGCTGAGGATGCCAAATTCAGAACGAACTTCTGAGAAATTGGGCAGTCTCACCCTGGAACTGGTGGTTATTTTACTATCAGATATACCAAGCCAGTAACAAGGGTAATCTTCGATTTCACCACACTGGTTAACAAAAAGTCAAACAAGCAGCCTCCTTAGGCATTACAGCACTTATTTCACCATACATACACTAGACTTTGATATGTTATTTAAAACCAATTTAACCAAACAAAGCGTCTTTCTATCCTAATAGATCAGCCACATATCCAGTCACAATATATAACTCAGATCTTACCCAATAATCACACTGTTGCCAATCCTTTAGTATCCAATATCTTAAGGTTTATAAGAGAAAAGAAAGGGGAGAGAATTAAAATGGTCAAAGAAATCATACACATACGCTCACTACGAAGTTCTTGGATCAGGTTTGTAGCAGTGAAGGAATAAACTGCTAGCTTGTAAAATCTCTGGTAACTTCCAAAGGATGGGAAGTTGGTCAGTCCATTGGTCAGAATGTTCCTTTTAGTGTAAGTCCATAGTCCAGAGATCAGGGCAGGAAAGAGGTACAATGGAGATGCTTCCAGGGTTCTTTTATACCTTTTCCCATGTGGAGGGACTGCTCTCAGTCTTAGGGCTGGTCTTCACTATGGGGAGATCGACACTGCTGCAATCGATGCAGCAGGGATCGATTTAGTGGGTCTAGTGAAGGCCTGCTAAATTGATGGCAGAGCACTGTCCGGTCGACCCCGGTACTCCAGCTCTCCAATAAGAGTAAGGGAAGTCGACTGGAGAGCATCTCCTGTCAACACAGTGCAGTGAAGACATCAGGGTAAGTCGATCTAAGTTGTGTCAACTCCAGCTATGTTATTCATGTAGCAGGAGTAGCATAACTTAGGTCAACTTATCTCTGTAGTGAAGACAAGCCCTTGGTTTGTGCAAAATTAGACACAAAAAGGAGTCCAGGGTCACATGAGCAAGTTACATGCCCTTGCATGCTTTGATGACTCATTGGAGTCGCCATTACTCATATTCTGGCTAAGTTCACAGGAAGGCTCACTGGGTAGGGACAAGCTGCTTCTGTGGCCCATTGTTTTCCTCAATGGGCCATCAACTTGCGTAGTTAATTCACAATGTGCTGGCTAGACTGGATATAAACTACTTTGTGGATAAAACAACGAAGAGTTCTTGTGGCACCTTAGAGACTAACAAATGTATTTGGGGATAACCTTTCGTGGGCTAAAACCCACTTCATTAGATGCCTAGAGTGGAAAATACAGAGGCAGGTGTAAATACACCGCACATGAAAAGATGGGAGTTGCCAAGTGAGGGGTCTGTGCTAACGAGCCAATTGAATTATGGTGGAAACGAGCTATTTTCAACGGTTGACAAGAAGGGAGGAAAATAGCTTTTGTAGTGCTAATGAGTTGAGTGTAATCAGGTGGCCCATTTCAAACAGTTGACAAGATGGTGTGAGTATCAGCAGGGGGGAATGAGTTTTTGTAGTGACCCATCCACTCCCAGTGTTTATTCAGGCCCAATTTTATGGTGTCTAGTTTGCAAATTAATTCCAGTTCTGCAGTTTCTTGTTGGAGTCTGTTTTTGAAGTCTTTCTTTGTTGAAGAATTGCCACTTTTAAGTCTGTTGTTGAGTGCTCAGGGAGATTGAAGAATTCTTCTGGTTTTTGAATGTTATAATTATTGATGTCAGATTTGTGTCTATTTATTCTTTTGCATAGAGACTGTCTGATTTGGTCAATGTACATGGCAGAGGGGTATTGCTGGCACATGATGGCATAATCACATTGGTAGATATGCAGGTGAATGAGTCCCTGATGATGTGGCTGATGTGGTTAGGTGCTATGATGGTGTTCCTTGAATAGATACGTGGAAAGAGTTGGCACCGGGGTTTGTTTCCTGGGTTAGTGTTTTTGTTGTGTGGTGTGTAGTTGCTGGTGAGTATTTGCTTCAGGTTGGGGGGCTGTCTGTAGGTGAGGAATGGCCTGTCTCCCAAGGTCTGTGAGAGTGAGGGATCGTCCCTCAGGATAGGTTGTAGATCCTTGATGTAAATCTCTACAGCACGTTGGTGCTGTAGGTGACAGCTAGCGGCGTTCTGTCCCAGAAGTCACCTACTACAGGACAGGCCCAACAAAGAAGGTAACAGAATGCCACTAGCAGCTGGGTGAGAGGTATCAGTCGACTGGGAAACCCACAGGGCAAGGTTTGGGACTCGTGAGGTCCTGACAATTTCATACTTTTTAAATGTCCTTTTTGAATTAAGGACACCAAAACTAGATACATTCTAGAAAAATGATCTCTCTGTTGCTGAATATGGATTTTAAACCACCTCACTGCTCCTACTTTTTTTCCCCCACTGATTTGATACGTCAAGGATCTTGTTACCTTTTTTAACTGCAGTTTATGTAGTTTTATTTTTGTTTGTATATTTAAATGATTAAGACTTAGTTTACCTCTCAATTGCACAAATATTGTTTTGGAAAATGACGCATCCTAGGTATAAGTCTCAAAGAGAAAAGAAACACAGATTTCCTACTTCAAGCCCTTAATCCTTTCAATTGTCTGAATCTAAGAGTAGCCTGGGACCTAAGAAGGGTTTTTCTCATTCCTGTTCAAGTACTGGATGCTGTGCCACAGGTTCTCATATTTGTGTACCCAGAGACATCGCGGCTTTAGGAGGTACAAATGATTGCGAGATTCTCACCTGGTACCGACTCCTCTGGTATCATTGTTCTCAGTTCTGTCTTTGGCAGTGGTTGTGTCACAGACTTCGATGTAAGTGATACCATGAGCTTACTTGGCAGCTAAGGACCTCTGTTTATCCTCTGTGCTGGACTCTGCTCTCTTGACAACTTTAAAAGTATCCCCACCAATACTAGTATTGGTATGCACCTGATACATTCTCAGTACCCATGAAATGTCAGTCAGTCGAGGCATAGATTACTCCAATGGTATATTCCTCATGTAGAGGAGGAAGAGTTCTTTCTTCTCCTGTGGATCTGGGAACATTAGGGAAGCTTCACCAGCAAGATCCTTTGGGTCAGGATATGCAGGCCCCCTCAGGGATTTTAGGGCTGATTCTAGTTATCAAAGACATTGGAGCCTAGGAAGGGATAAGAGTCCTGGTATCCTTCCCTCTTGACAGCCAGTCCCCCGTGCTTATCTACACATTTGGTCCTGTTGGGTTCTGTGTGGCATTCCTCATGCTAGAACAACTATGTGAGCATTGCAGTCCAAACCCATTTCACCTTCTCTTCAACCTCTCGAGAAGGATGTACAACATTCTCCAATTGCGCAGCCTGATATTACCAATGCACACTTCGTTGAGAGTCACAAGCAGGAATGTATTCAATTCCTGCTCACATGTTCTTATCTACAGATGAAGCTGTAATGCCACAGTGGTCTACATTGACTCCACATGACTGAAGCATTTCAAGACTTTGAGGAGAGTAACCTCTACCTCAGAGATTCCTGTTGTGGTAGTCCCAAGACAAACCCCACAGATTCCTCAACATTCTCCATACTTCTGTATTGGGTTGTCTACCAAACACTGTGAAACTTCTGTGGATGCTCATTGATCCAGTGGCACCATGAGAAGTTGACCGTCACAGCAGTGCAACTCCTGGAATTCATAGGGGCTGACTCGGCTGCTTTACAGGCCAAAGCCTTCGTACCTCAATACAGGTTCCTGTCCCTGGTCTCACTCATAGACACAGCTCAATGCAGTCCTCAAGTACCAGCCAGGCTCTGGCTCCACCTGTTGGGGCATATGGTGGGAGGCAAGGTTGTGATACTGCACAGCAGATTCCACATGTGATGCCTCCAACTATGATTGAGTTTGGTTTACAGACTGAATAGACCAGGGGTCAGCAACCTTTCAGAAGTGGTGTGCCCAGTCTTTATTTATTCAGTCTAATTTAAGGTTTCACGTGCTGGTAATACATTTTAACGTTTTTAGAAGGTCTCTTTCTATAAGTCTATAATATATAACTAAACTATTGTTGAATGTAAAGTAAATAGGGTTTTTAAAATGTTTAAGCAGCTTCATTTAAAATTAAATTAAAATGCAGAGTCCCTCGGACCGGTGGCTAGGACCCGGATAGTGTGAGTGCCACTGAAAATCAGCTTGCATGCCGCCTTTGGAGGTCACCATCATCACTCTTTACCACTGACACATCATTCAAAGGATGGAGCATGCATTTAAACGGCCTCACAACGCATGGCAAGTTGTCGCCTGTGGCATATCTCTACACAACAATCTCCTTGAGATGAGAGCTGTCAGGAATGCCATTTTCTCCTAATAGCAGGATCACATATGAAGATCCTAACAGACAACATAGACTGCATGTATGACATCAGTCACCAGAGAGGGGCCAAGTCATCCTCCGTATGCATAATGAGGTTATGGAACTGGTACATCTCACGTCACTTTGTCCACCACTTACCTCCCGTGAATGCAGAACTCGATAGCAGACAAACTCAGTCATAAATTCTCGCATGATCATGAGTGGGAGATCCACCCATCAGTACTCTGATTTATTCACATGATGGGGAAAACCATTCACAGACCTGTTCACCATTTACCAGAAGAAGTGTCCACGTTACTTCTCCAGAGTGGAGATTGGACAACACTTTCTGGATGATGCTCTTCTTCTTTCCTTCCCGTTTCCTCTACTGCTGAAGGTCCTGCTAAAAATAAAGAACTGGGCTCACATAATCCTGATTGTTCCTACTTGGCAGAGACAGACCTGGTACCCTTACCTGACACAGCTTGTGAAGTTTCCCCCCGATGTCCCTTCCTACCATTTTGCACCTCCTTTTTCAGGATAAAGGATATCCTACATCCCAACTGGAGGCTTCTCCACATCAAAGCATGAGTCCTCTGTGCTTCCAGCACCTAGAAAATTCATGCTCATGGGAAGTACAGATTGGTTCTATTCCACAGTAGAAAGTCTTCCACACAAGGTACTTACCTGCAGAAAATGTTCAAGGTTTCAGGTTTGGTGCATGTCCCAACAAATCTCTCCAATGTCTGCAACTCTTCCACATATTCTGGAGTATGCTCTGACCCTTAAATCAGGGTTATCTAAGTTCCCTCTGGTAGCTATCACAACATTTCACTAAACCATAGAGGGGTACTTGGTACTATTGGACCCAACCACTAAAAGGTTCCTTAAGGGTATAATTAACCTTTCTTTAATCTCCACTGCTTACCCCTTGTGGGATCTAAACTTGCTTCTGAAAGTGTTGACTAGGTCCTCCTTCAAACCCATGACCACCTGTTTGCTAACGTACCTATCAATGAAAACTGACTTCCTGATGGCAATTACCTCGGCTAGAAGAACAGGGGAGATAGCAGCTTTGATGGTGCACTGGTTCATATGCTCTCAGCAAAATACCCTGTGCAGTACATGAATCCTGCTGCATGAGTTTGTCTTTGGTTTTAATGTGTAGATGCATGGTGAGCTCATTATAGTAGTGTTATCTTGAGGTAACAAAGGCATGGATAACAATGGCAAGGTCTTTATTCAGAATTAAAAAAGTTTTAACCTCCTGGCCAGAAGCAGACAAGAAACTCACTGATTTATTTCTTTAATATGATTATTCAGTAGTTTGGTATCTAGAATCATCTCTAAATTTTGAATCCTTGAATTCTGCTAAGTAATGGTGGATGCACACCTTTAACCAACAACACTGATATTACCTTTGTGGTTTGCTCCTTGCTTCTCCCTCCTGCATTAATCACCTCAATCTTGTGTGGGCATGACACTAAACTGGGAGGAGTGGTTGATACGCTGGAGGGTAGGGCTAGGATACAGAGGGACCTAGACAAATTAGAGGATTGGGCCAAAAGAAATATGATGAGGTTCAACAAGGACAAGTGCAGAGTCCTGCACTTAGGACGGAAGAATCCCATGCACTGTTACAGACTAGGGACCGAATGGCTGGGCAGCTGTTCTGCAGAAAAGGACCTAGGGGTTACGGTGGATGAAAAGCTGAATATGAGTCAACAGTGTGCCCTTGTTGCCAAGAAGGCTAATGGCATTTTGGGTTGTATAAGTAGGGGCATTTCCAGCAGATCGAGGGATGTGATCATTCCCCTCTACTCAGCACTGGTGAGGCCTCATTTGGAGTACTGTGTCCAGTTTTGGGCCCCACACTGCAAGAAGGATGTAGATAAATTGGAGAGAGTCCAGCGGAGGGCAACAAAAATGATTAGGGGGCTGGAGCACATGACTTATGAGGAGAGGCTGAGGGAACTGGGATTGTTTAGTCTGCAGAAGAGAAGAATGAGGGGGGATTTGATAGCTGCTTTCAACTACCTGAAAGGGGGTTCCAAAGAGGATGGATCTAGACTGTTCTCAGTGGTAGAAGATGACAGAACAAGGAGTAATGGTCTCAAGTTGCAGAGGGGGAGGTTTAGGTTGCATATTAGGAAAAACTTTTTCACTAGTAGGGTGGTGAAGAACTGGAATGGGTTACTAGGGAGGTGGTGGAATCTCCTTCCTTAGAGGTTTTTAAGGTCAGGCTTGACAAAGCCCTGGCTGGGATGATTTAGTTGGGTTTGGTCCTGCTTTGAGCAGGGGGTTGGACTAGATGACCTCCTGAGGTCCCTTCCAACCCTGAGATTCTATGGGTTGAGTCTCAGCTAGCTAGCCAATTTCTGCTTGAGCCTCCACCAGACAGTGTCTAAGGTGCTGATTGATATCAGAATCAGATGAGGTGGACAATATGTTGGTTAAAATGGTGGAAACCTTCAGAACTCTTTCCATGCTAGGATTTACATTAATACAGACTGTCGTGTAGCTGAATGTGTGGGAGCACCAATGGGAAGTTTTTGGTAAAACTCCCTAATACATGTGAAGTAACAGACTTCTTAGCTCATGTTGACTTCCAACATATAACAAACTAATGAGTGCATTCAGTTTCTCACGCTGACATTTAAACTATCAACTTCAGTTTTGACATCAGTGAGATTACCATTACACATGTGTAGAGAACAGATATTAAAATTTAAAATGTTGTTTTGTACATTGAACTGGATGGTGGGGCCACAGAGTCACTGTTGTGCCTTTTGGAGCTTAGTCTCCATGGGGCTCCTGACCTCTGTCTTCCTGCTTCTCAATGTACAACCCCCGTCTCCTGATGCCTCCATGGCCCCCCTTTTCTCCTTTTAGATATAAAAACTTTCAACAGCAGTAGCTCCAATACATACAGTTGTCAGACGTTGGCTGCATGTGTGCGTTCTTTGAGTGTGCTGTTCCAGTTCTGTGCAGATAGTGGACACAGCAGACCTCAATAGAACTGCCCAATAACCACATACCCTTTACTAGCAAAGGCACTCAGTCAGGTTTGTTTCCAACGAAGCATGGTCCTAGCTTCCCAGATCAATGTCTGCAGTTACACTAGCACATGTACACCCATGACAATGGACACACTCAGTCAGTGGTGGGGCATTCCACTGCTGCCCAGGCTGGCCAAAGATTATCCATTTGAGACTCCATTTTATACGCCAATACAAACAAGTTATGTATTGCCCCTTTGACATAGTTAGTTACCATCTTCTGACGGGGTTAGTTAACACCCTCTGCCCACTACATGTTGCTTCGATCAAAACAATCTCTATCCATCACACTATCATCCTGACCTTATCTTTAAGAGAGGTCAGTGTGTTCTCGTTATCTTTGGGGTTTGTTTGTACCATACTTGGTAGTGGGGTTTTCTGGTACCACCCTTCTGGAATGTGTTTCCATGAGTGTCCCTGAGTACTACTTAGGAATGCATGTGTTTTTGTAATACCAGCCCCATTCTTGCCAGGTTCTGTGAGCTTACAAGCAGGTGTGTTTTATAGCAAGGCCTGCCTTCTGCTCACAGGCTGACTTTGCTTTAGATCAGCAAAGCTTGACCACAACTTTAGTTGTGACCTCAGGCATCACATTGGGCCTTGGATACAAGAGATTATGTCTCAGGCTCCCTTCCTACTACACATAGCATGTAGCAACTTTGCTGTAAACTTGGTTCTCTCTCTACTTTATGTCTGGTCCTTATTTAAAGGCGGAAACATGTGCGGCATGTAAGTGCAGAGAAGGAGGCTCTCATCTAAAATTTGTTTATTGGTATGTTAGGCTGGGACTTCAGCTCTACATAGAAAAATGTCTGCAGTTGATAAATGCATTTTTTTCTCAAAAAATGCAATGAAAACATTTAATTAAAAATTAGTTTTAAATCACCAATTTTTGACTAAAATGACAATTGTTTATGTGAAAACTTTTTTTGTTTAAAAAAACCAAAAACCTTCCAGTCAAACAATATTTTAGTGGAAAACTTTTGACCAGAGCTATTTCCCCATCTTAAGGAATATGATGGGGATGGATGGGCAATGGAGGCACCTATGATATGTTGAGGGTTACTGAGGACTGCATGAGGGAGGGTGGCCAGTGTAGGATGGTGAAAGAGACAAGACCGCATTGGAGAAAATTGAAGCAAGTTCTCCAGAATGAACACATTGTTCTGTCAGCTGCTGGAGAAAAATAAGATACAAGTCAAATCAAATTTTAATTTTCTTTCATATACTGCTTCATCTTGGACTTCTCTGTAGTCTGCATCCTTTTGGAAAGTTTCAAGATAGGTCCTTCTGAGATTGTTCTAGGGAACACTCCAAAAAGTGAAGTATTGGGGAGAACTTCAAAAAGGACTTTTAAGTCCTGAATTACTCTAAAGAGCGTCAGTGAATTGAATAAAAGTTGAATAAAAGAATATAAAAACTTCAACACTCATTAAAACAATATCTGGCACCCGGCTCCTGAGCTGTGAGTCATTACACAATTTAATGTTTTTTGAAATGGAACACTTTCATATTGCTTAAGCCAATATGTTATCATAGCTGGAGGATTAGGTTTGGCCACACATCCTGGGCTCTATCAGAAAAGCATATCCCATATATCAGAGTTGTGCTAGTGAATTTTTTTTTAAATTAGTGTAATTACAGATAAATGCATTCATTGTGCAAAATTCTTCCCTCTAGCTAAAATAATAAAATTTTAATTTTTCCCTTCCATGGTGTTCCTTCTCCTTTTCCCACATGGACATATGGCAGTTTTACAGGACCCCTTCCTTCATTGAAGGGATGTGGTGTTAAACTTCAACAAAAACCTATTTTCTCAAATAGTAATTAGTCTTACCTTTTGTGATACAATTTCACTGGTTTTCAATTAATATAGATTCTTCTAGGCTAGGGATCGGCAACCATTGGCAGGTTCAGCCACTCGTGGCTCCCGTTCCCTGTTCTAGGCTATAATGGACCTGAATTTCTGATATTAAAATAAACACGACCCTGCCTCTCAAACTTGAAAGAAATTTTTTTTTGTATACCTTTATACATGATAAAAAAAGGCATGAGTCCTTGGATTTTCCTTTGCAAATCACCTTTGAAGGGTGAAAATGTTTTGGTCTTAATGTACAGTAAATTATCAGTTTCTCACCTGTGTTCCTTGTTAATCCCATATAATGTCTAAATACTAAGCTAACAGCAGGGAGTTTAGTCTAAAACTATGCAATGTACCAAGTAAAGATATGGTCCAAGTCCACCTTTTCCAAGTTGTCACCATTGTGCTGACTCTCTCATCACTGCTATTTTTGACAAGGTAAATAGATTAATACAGGGGTTGGCAACCTCTGGCATGTGGCTTGCCAAGGTAAGCACCCTGGTGGGCCGGGCCAGTTTGTTTACCTGCTGTGTCGGCAGGTTCGGCAGATCGTGACTCTCACTGGCTGCAGTTTGCCGTCCCAGGTCAATGGGGGTGGCGGGAAGCCATGGCCAGCACATCCCTCACCCGCGCTGATTCCCGCCACCCCCATTGGCCTGGGATGGCGAACCACGGCCAGTGGGAGCCGCGATCGGCCAAACCCGCTGATGCGGCAGGTAAACAAACTGACCCGGCCCGCCAGGGTGTTTATCCTGGTGAGCTGTGTGCCAAAGGTTGCCGACCCCTGGCTTAATAGGTGGCAGATTTCCTAGCAAAAGACACTCTCAGTCAGTGGAAATTAACCCTTCAGGCTATAGGGCTCTTAAAATTAGAAAATTGTCTTCACGGGAGTCTGCTCTGAGTCTAGACCGCAAAATATTTTAAAATTACTAAAAAACAGCTGCATCTGCATTTAGGTTAAAAAAAAAAAAAGTAAGGTTAAAAATGTTATGGCAGTTGTCTCCTTGTGTGTTGCAGATAGTATTTTGCATGAAGTATATTTTAATGCTAGCTGGCTATGAATCGACAGTGTAAGTTTGTCGTCTGTCAGATGAATGGAAATGAAGGGAGGATGTGGATGACTTTGTGGCCAGTGTACAACATTAGTTTAAATGCGAGGCCATATATTTTTATACAAAGCATGTATTCCTTATTAGGTTTGGATAATAAATCTTGGCCCATATAGGCAATCCTCTGCACCTTAACAGGTGGAATAGCTAACATTCATTATTCACCCTGCTACAAAAATGAGTTGTCTAAAATTGTGATGAAAACAAAATAGGCTGTGTAATATGATGTGTTGGAGCAAATTTGGCAAGCTGATCTTACTTCACTAAGATTGATTAAAAAAGGTAGTTTTCACACCAGTCCCTCTTTTCTATAGAGGGGACTTGGATGCTGCAGAATCTTAACCATCATAGACAGATGCAATACTGTGCATTGCAGAGTTCAGCAATGTTCCTTGATCCACTGAAGCTTTCTGTCATATTTTCTAGGACCTGTCGGCCCCTTATCCCTGAACAGGATTAACTAGACAGTTCTCTTAGCAGCTCGGAATTGGAAGTCAGATATCCATTTGGCCAAATGAACCTTCCAGGATTCTGTGCACTATTTCACCCTTGATTGATCTGGTCCTATGAGCCATGAAACTTGCTCAGATAGTGTTTCATTTAGGCCAGGCCAAGACATCCTAGCTCCAGCAGTTTGGGTCTTCTCATTGTGGTAGGAAAGACCCTTCAAATTTCTCCAGCCATCCTCATGGTGCAGTCATAAGATGCAAATGTACACATAGAGAGAAAAATCAATGTCCCTTCAAATCAGGAACTGACTGGAAGGTTCTAAAGACTTTTTTGTATGCGTGTGGGCATGTGGTCACCAGTGGGAGGAGGCTCATGTTCCTATTTGTTGCTGCTGTCACCTTAGTGACCATAAAATCTTAAGTATGGGCGGTTCTGCCAGCTCACAGGAGTGAGAATGCTGCAAGATACCTTCAGAAAAGCAGAAGTTTTCCTTTTCATATTATTTTTAAAAATTAAGTTTAATTAAAAATACTTTTTTAGGGTTTTATCCATTTCGTAGTATTAAACATATTCATTTTGTTGAAGATATTGCTGGTAAACAAGCACAGAAGCAAACAATGACGCTATTATTACTTTAAAAAAGTGCTTTAATGACCCAATTTTTTGTCAAACATTAAAGAATGCATTGATATGACATGAACTATGAGCACTTGCAAATGAATCAGTTTATCACTGAAATAACTTTCTCAGTTGTAGGAGAATCTTTTAATAATTGGTAAATCACAACATCACAGTCTTAATGTGATTTCTCTCCCCTCTTCCCCCCTTTCATTGCAGAAGCATAGAAGGATTGAGTGGGTAAAAGATGTACAAAACTTGTATAGCCTGGTGTCAATTTTTAAGACTTCCTTAGCAAATAACTTGGCTCTACTTGAGCAGGTCATATGCAGAAAGTTCAAACTTGATCAGAACCGAAATGTAAACCTTTTAACTTTGTTTTTAATAAAGTTGGTAGTTACATAGATTAATATTGACACTTCCAAACTGCCACTCAGCTTCTTTCCTCCGTTACCCCTAGTCCTAGTCATTAAATGTTGGCTGATTTCTTGTAGGTGTTGCATGAGAAGTGATTTGAAAGAGCAGTGTTCAGTAGCTTTATAGATCAGTTCTGGGACATTCCAAACTTCAGGGCATTGTGAAATTAAAAAGCACAATAATATATTTGGGAGGAGTGTACTCTTGAGGTAGAGCTAGAATGAAGTTTTTTAAAAGACTTTGGTGACGACCAAGTATGTAGTGAAAAGGGAGATGCCAGAATATACTTCAGTTTTGAGAACAGCATGTGAGATGAGAATGAGAGGGGTGGGGAAAAATAAAATTGAAGTGGAGGACACTAGTAGTCATGTGGGAATGGGGATTGAGGGAGTGTTACAGGCTAAAGAGCAAGTGAGAATTCTTAGCTTTGGTGACTGGATGGAGAAGATAGTGTTGAAAGGAATGGAGGGCAGCAGTGAGAGTTATAGGGCTGAGAGTGAAGGTAGGTCTGGCATACCTTTCCTTTTAAAATGTTGGCAAGATCTTGCATGCAAAAGAGCATGAGTAAGTAGGGTTTTGGGAAGGCAGTGCAGGGTAGCAAGTTAACAAGTAGGGATTGTTGATGTGGTAGTGAATGCAGGTAGAGAAATAATGCTGTCTGTCAAAGAATGTGGTAGAACTGGAGGAGGAAATACACTTTAATTAGAGGAAACATTTGCTTGATAAAATCCATATGCAGAATATAGGCAATTAATTTCTCCATATTTCAGTGTATGAGACAAGTTAGTATAACACCACATATACTAGGAAAGCTTAGCTCTTTCTTTGTCATCCTCGAATGCCAGGTCCAGAATAAGAGGATTTATTCTTCTTAGTCCTTGAGTGTCATGGTTTTTAGCATCGGTGGGTTAGTTTTTAGCAAAGCAGCGTTAGTTGCACTAGCATTAACACACTTCCATAAATACATAAACTACCCAGGTTCTTCTAATGTAGTTATTTATTTTGCTTTCAGAGAGACTAACCCCTTATCATGAAAATGTTGTTTGCAAAATTTCTAACTTCCATGATATCATACCACAATGCTGGTCCAGATATATTGTGGTGGAAAGCTCCTTCTTGTAAAAGGCAAGAGACAACATATAGCTACAGATAGAGAAAGGGTGTATAAGGAAACAATCAAGCAATATTGGTCAACATGACAAACCGTGATCTTAGCACACCTTAGCCTAACTCTTGTCAAGCTTTTTGCCTCACAGCAAAGGAGAGTTTTGAGGAGGAGTTGGAAGGTGGATAATGAAGTGGCTTTGTACGTGATACTTCTGAGGAGCTCTTCCTAATCATGAAAGGGGCAGCATGGGGGAGAGCGCACAAGTGCTTGTTAAATTTTCAGACAAGCAGGTGGAGGTTGGCATCCTGGGCTGATTAAAGGCAGAGTTAACTTCTCATAGCAAGTGAGAGATGATCAGTAGAGTGGGATGTGATGCTGTATATAAGAAAGATGACCATTTGAATCATTGTTGCTACCACTGTTGCCTGTTACAACAAATCTTATATAAAATATGTCATGTAAGGTGTGACTGGAAAAGTTATGATTTGGTAAGTATGATTATCTTGTTTATATACACACATCTTTGAATCTGAAATTATGAATATTGGCTATGTACTTGTATCTTAAACTTATTTTTTCTGCATGTGAAATTTAAGTTGCCAATTTTCATCATGTTATACATTTTAAATATATATTCACATGTACAGATTTCAGTTATTTACATTAAGTTGTTAAACAAAGCCTTTTTTGCATAAACTCCCTAATGCATTAATTCATCAAACACTTGAAATATTGAGTATAACTTTACTATAAACTCTCTCTTAAGATACTCTGTTACTATGGGTGAAATGATCTAGGTTCTTGTATAAAATTGCAGCATTCAGGAGAGATAAACAGAACTGAAATTAATTATTTTATGGTTACATGACAAATATGTCATCTCACTTTCTTATTTGGCACCTATGGCTTAAGTAGATTTTGATAAATTAAAGTATCTTTATTAATGATTTACAGATGACAGATTACGTTTAAAACTATAAAATGTGGAACATACTAAAAAAAGTAGGTATTCAGATTTCAGTAATGCCCTTTTAACATTAAAATATATTGAAAACTAAGAAATATTGTAGTCTATTTTCTTCTTCTGTCACAGGTAGCTTGTATGCAGCTCATCAATGCTCTTGTAACATCTCCTGATGATCTGGACTTCAGGCTCCACATCAGAAATGAATTTATGCGCTCTGGACTGAAGGAGATATTGCCAGTAAGTGGCTTGGTAGTCTCTTTGCATTAATATTTAAATTAGACTACCTGAGTTGGGGGAGTTGTATGAAATTCATTCTTGAATATTGTACTAAGTTAGAGTATTAAAGGGGTTAAATATAAAAAACAGTTTTGAAAGAGGAATGAAAAAACTATATATTATCTAGATGTATTAAATCAACACTGATTTTACGATTTTAATGATAGAAAATATAGAACAGCAGATACATTTTTATTGAATATCTAATATGAGTTCTTGTAATGTTAGATATTAAAATAACATAAACCTGGGAAAATTACTCAGACTTGAAGGGCTTATTTACATGTGCAATTGTTAGTTTTGTGTACCTTTCTACTACCTTTTTCTTTGCAGCAATTGACATGTATAAAGAGTGATGCTCTAGATATCCAGCTGAAAGTCTTCAATGAGCACAAGGAAGAAGACATGATTGAGTTCTCCCATCGTTTGGAAGATATTAGGTCTGAACTGGAATATCCTTTTGGGAGTATGCAGAAACAATAATGGTTTAGTATTAGAAAATTCAATTCAGTTTTTGTGTTAGCAATATAAGATTTTGTAACACAAAACTTAACTAAAATGTTTTTCTTAACTGAGTGTTTGAACAGTATACTGCATTTTAGTAGTTTGTTTAAAATTAAAAAAAATATATATATCCTAGACTGCAAATAAGAGAACATGTTTTCTTCTCCTTAACTTGTTTACTGAAGCAAATGATGTTTACAATATGGTGTGGAACACAGTCAAGGACACTAATGCTGAAGGATATTTTCTTTCTATTCTCCAGCATCTTTTGCTCATACGAAATGATTATTTTATACGGTAAGTTAAAATTGTGGTAAATATCAGCTCTTGAGCTCTTGTTTCATTGTGCCAAACTGAATAATGGGATATGGCTTCAATAAAATCAGGTGACACATTATTTTGAGTTAGTCTCTCATTTTGCATTTTGGGTTGCTGTTATAGAAAATTGATATTGCACAAATGGCATTATTACTTCACAAAGAAGAGAATGAATTCTGAATGAGAAGAAACTATTTAAACATGTTTGTTTATTTTTTTTATTAGAACACAGTTGTGCTTTAATCTGAGGCCCTGTCCGTATTGGGATGTGCACTATATTAGCTGCCTGTGTTGTCTGTAGCACATGCTTAAAACAAAATATAAAAATAGTTGTCTTATTGATCATGGAAATCATGCTAGAATCTTACAAGAAATATGACTTAAATACTAATGTGAGGTGGATAAAGGTTCAATTTTATATCTACAGATATTGATGTATGTTCTTAAATTAAGACTACTTGTGCTCTAGAACTGGGAGTGCCAGGTGTGCAATTCAGACATGCACGAACTAATGGCTCTTAAAAATGTGGCCCTGAATAAAGAAACGGTAGGGGAGCTGCTAAGTTGCCCTATATTTAGGCTGCCAAATACTTCTTTAATTAAGATTCTTCTTTGAGTGCTTGCTCATGTCGATTACATTCTAGGTGCGTGCCTGCCCACATGCACAGTTATCAGAGACCTTACCTTAGCGATATTTGAGGGTGAAGGACATAAATCCACACTGTGTAGAGGTCAAGCATAGGAGTTTATTACACACAGCGCTGGCGGAGTGTCACCTGGCTTATTAGGCTCAGAGACACTGTCAATCAATTGATTACAATAGAATATATAGATTTTTCCATGGGCAGAGGAAAGTGACGGGGTAGGCAGTTCCACACCCCGGGATAGGTTTTGCAGCAAGACAAGATAGCACATTAGCCAATAGTTAAAAGGTTACATAATGTCTCCGCCCATGGTCTCAAGTTAGCAAGTTAACATTTAATTAATACTTTGATAAAATGTTATTAGTATAAAATATATATGTTGAATTCTGATTTGGGGTCCATAGGAATGGAGCAACTCCTTTGATTGTCCAACAGGTACATTCCTAAGGGTTAAAGCAAAGAAACAGTGAAAGTATATGGCAATAAAGATTCTTCTTTGAGTGCTTGCTCATATCGATTCCAATTAGGTGTGTGCGCTCCGCGTGCACGCTCGTCGGAAGATTTCTATCCTAGCAACACTCGGTGGCTCAGCTGGGTCGCCCCCTGGAGTGGCGCCGCTATAGTGCCGAATATATACCCCTGCCGACCCAACAGCCCTTCGGTTCCTTCTTACCGCCCGTGTCGGTTGTTGGAACAGTGGAGCGCGGCTTAGCTGACCTCCACTTCCCTAGCTACTCGTAGTTCTCTCGTTAATCTTGTATATATAGTTCAGATTTATATAGTTGTAGTTAACTTTATTCGTTTATAGTATAGTTAATATACATAGTTCAGAGGGGTTCGGGGATTATCCCCTTCCCCGCAACCGGTGCCAGGGCCTATGCTCGGTTCACCAGGTTTCAAACCGTGCTCGGCCTGCCACAAGCCGATGCCAACAGGAGATCCCCGCGACTCCTGTCTTAAGTGCCTCGGGGAATCTCACCTAACGGATAAGTGCCGTATTTGTAAGGCCTTTAAGCCAAGAACAAAAAAGGAGCGGGACTTTCGTCTCAAGCAGCTCCTGATGGAGGCAGCTCTTACTCCTCCGCCCTCGGCACCGAACGCTGGACAGTCTTTAAGAAGCGCTCCCTCGGCACTGGATTGCGCCGGTTCCGCCAAGGCCTCTCAGCACTGGCCTTCGCCGGCACTGACGTCCGCTTGGCACCAATCCCTCTCCCCGAGGGCGAAGAGGCACAAGACTCCTGCTGCGTCCACGCCGCCTGCTCAGCAGCCAGAGCGCTATACTAAGTCAGACCGCCCGGCACCGATACCTGCCTTGGCACCGACAACATGGGCACCGTCGATTCCGGCCACGCAAGAGCTGTCGAGTCTGGTGCCTGAAAGCTCCCCGGTGCGAGCCGTAGTTGAGCTCACTATTCCCTCCATGCCGGAGACATTTTCCACGGCGAGGGAGTTGATTGCAATGACGGAGTCTACGCTGCCTGAACCCCCAGCACCGCTGGTGCGGGTTATACAGTCGATCGGCAAGCCTGCCTTGATCAGACCACCCTCCGTTGGCACCGCAGAGCGGCACCGTTCACAATTGTGGTCCCGCAGACGCTCTCGGTCCCGTCGCCGATCCAGGTCCCGACGCCGCTTGCGGTCCCGGCACCGTTCTCCATTTCGGTACTGGTCATATTTGCGGCACTTGTCAGCGTCCCATTCGCTGGCCCGGTACACTCGGCACCGATCCAGCTCCCGGCACCGCTCCAGGCACCGTGACTCCCGTAGCCACTCCCGTCGTTGAGCCTCGAGATCTCGGTCAACCTCCCGGCACCGCTTCAGTCGCAGGTCCCGATCTCGCTCCCGGTACCGGTATGCCTCCCGGAACCGATCCCCGGTGCCGCATCGAGCAACGCCAGCTAGAGAGGGAGACTCTGCCCAGGGCTTTTCAGCTCCTCCATAGCCATCCAGACATGCATCAGTGTTGTCCCACACCGGCAGTTCATACGCGCAGGACCGTGATTCGGATGTGCCCACCAGTGTCTTCCAGGAGCCCCAGGCCCAGGACCCTGGCCCCCATCAGTGGTCATTCTAGACACCTTGGGCGTACCACCAGGCCCAAGGCGTACCTGTGATCCCATCCCGCTCTGTTCCGTCAGAGCACCGGTTGCCAGAGGCGACAGTTAACCGTCCCCCTCTGACCGGTATGGAGGAAGCCCCGGTTCAGACACTGGACTCCACGATTCCACTGGAACAGGAGGTCGTCCAGGAGCACGAGCCCACGCAGGACCCGCTTGTCCCCGGCCTTGCTTCTTCCTCCTCCCCCCCAGATGAGGCGGTGGCAGGAACGTCCTCCTCGGGCCCTCCTCCAATCGACTTGAGGGCCCATCAAGACCTCCTGAGACGAGTGGCACTCAATCTGAACCTCCAAGTGGAGGAAGTCTCGGAGATAGAGGATCCGGTCATAGACATTTTGTTGGCTGACACCCCCACTAGAGTGGCCCTACCGTTCATTCGGACGATCCAAGCCAATGCGGATACCATCTGGCAGTCTCCAGCCTCTATCCCACCCGCGGCCAGGGGAGTCGAACGCAAGTACATGGTACCCTCCAGGGGGTACGAGTACCTATATGTACATCCTCCTCCTTGCTCCCTTGTCGTCCAGTCCATCAATGAGAGGGAACGCCATGGCCAGCAGGCACCAGTCCCTAAATCGAAGGAGGCTAGGTGAATGGACTTACTAGGCCGTAAAGTGTACTCGGCAGGGGCCCTGCAACTCCGCGTAGCAAACCAGCAAGCCCTGCTTAGCCACTACAATTACAACACCTGGGCGGTGGTGGGCAAATTTACGGAGTTGGTTCTTCAGGACTCCTGTCAAGAGTTTGCTGCCCTCCTGGAAGAAGGGAAGAAGGTGGCGAGAAGAACTTCCCTCCAGGCCTCGTTGGATGCAGCTGACTCCGCTGCCAGGAATCTGGTCTCGGGTGTTGCCATGAGGCGCATTTCATGGCTCCAGGTGTCGGGCCTTCTCCCGGAGCTGCAGCATACTATACAGGACTTGCCCTTCGATGGCAAAGGCCTGTTCTCTGAAAAAGCTGACCCTAGGCTACAAAGCCTAAAGGACACCAGGGTCACTATGCGCTCTCTTGGCATGCACACGCCGGTGACTCAGCGCTGGCCTTTCCGTCCCCAACCCCACCGCTCTTACCCTGTACCTAGACAAAGACAGGACTTTGGCAGAAGGCATGGCTGAGGCAGTCGTAGGCGTCAGTCAGGGCCCCAAGGGGGCCAAAATCAGGGTCCCTCTAAACCACCAGCGGGGCCAAAGCCAAACTTTTGAAGGCACGCCCGAGGACGGCATACCAGTTATTACACAGGATCCGTTCCCTCCCTTTTACAACCGCCTCTCCTTTTTCCTCCCTGCGTGATCCCATCTAACCTCAGATCGTTGAGTCCTACGCACTGTGGAACTTGGGTACCGCCTCCAGTTTATCTCGCCCCCCACCTCCCACCCTCCATCCTCATCCCTCTTCAGGGACCCTTCTCACGAGCAATTCCTCTTGCAAGAGGTGCGGATGCTCCTCGCCATCGGAGCTATAGAGGAGGTACCAAAGGACAAAAGGGGCAAGGGGTTCTACTCCCGCTATTTCCTAATCCCCAAGGCGAAGGGAGGTCTCAGACCTATCCTAGACCTGCGGGAACTCAACAAGTTCATGGTAAAGCTGAAGTTCTGCATGGTATCCCTGGGGACCATCATCCCATCCTTGGATCCCGGAGACTGGGATGCCGCCCTCGATATGAAGGACGCGTATTTTCACGTCGCCATTTATCCTCCACACAGAAGGTACCTCCGGTTTGTGGCCAACAGTCAACATTTCCAGTTTACAGTCCTTCCGTTTGGCCTCTCTACAGCCCCAAGAGTATTCATAAAGTGCATGGCTGTAGTCGCCGCCTCCCTCCGCCGCCGTCAGATACATGATTTTCCGTATCTAGACGATTGGCTCATTCGAGGGACCTCCGAGGCCCAAGTCACCCGTCATCTGGGCATCGTCAAGGACCTATTCCTGCGTCTAGGCCTGATGATCAATATAGAGAAATCCACTCTGATTCCCACACAGAGAATAGAATTCATTGGGGCCATCCTGAACTCCAATCTCGCCAGAGCCTGCTTACCTCAGCCTCGGTTTCAGGTGATGGCAACAATTATACAAGGTCTATGGAACTTCCCGACGACTTCGGTTCGCACTTGCCTAGGTCTCCTGGGTCACATGGCTGCCTGCACGTTCGTAACCAAACGTGCCAGGCTTCGCCTCCGTCCACTCCAGTCATGGCTCACCTCGGTATACCACCCGAGCAGAGACAGCGTAGACATGATCGTCATGATCTCCCCCCCCAAGTATCCTAGGCTCCCTCGACTGGTGGTCGACGCCCTCCCTGGTGTGTGCAGGGATGCTGTTCCATCCGCCTCAGCCCTCGGCGTCCCTGACAACGGACGCGTCGTCTCTCGGCTGGGGTGCTCACCTCGGTCAGCTTCGCACCCAAGGCCTTTGGTCAGCTCAAGAGCTGGCCTTGCACATCAATGTCCGAGAGCTGAGAGCAGTCCGCCTTGCGTGCCAGGGATTTCAGCAGCACCTACAAGGCCGTTGTGTCTCAGTGTTCACAGACAACACCATGGCCATGTATTACATAAAGAAGCAGGGAGGAGCACGGTCCTCCCCTCTTTGCCTGGAAGCCATCCAGCTCTGGGACTTCTGCATAGCCCAATTGGTAGACCTGGTAGCGTCCTTTCTCCCAGGAGTCCGGAACACTCTGGCGGATCGCCTCAGAAGATCCTTCCTGTCTCACGAGTGGTCGATTCGTCCGGACGTTACCCATTCTGTTTTCCGGAAGTGGGGCTTTCCCCGCATAGACCTCTTCGCTTCTCGTGAGAACAGGAAGTGCCAGGCGTTCTGTTCATTCCAAGGACTCTCCCCGGCTCGATCTCGGACGTTTTTCTGATGCCGTGGACGAGCCATCTGCTGTACGCTTTTTCCACCGTTCCCGCTGGTTCACAGGGTCCTGCTAAAACTCCGCAGGGACAGAGCGCACCTGATCATGATCGCTCCAGCGTGGCCCAGGCAGCACTGGTACACGATGTTGCTAGACCTGTCGATAGCCAACCCGATTCCCCTGCCTCTTCGCCCAGACCTCATAACACAGGATCACGGCAGACTTCACCACCCAGACCTGCAATCCCTGCACCTCACAGCATGGCTGCTGCGTGGCTAAACCGATCCGAGTTACGTTGCTCTGCCTCGGTGCAACAGGTACTCCTGGGTAGTAGGAAACCTTCCACTCAGTTAACATATCTGGCCAAGTGGAAGCGTTTCTCCTGCTGGTGCGAAACGCATGTTACTCCCACCGAAGGCCTGATCCATTCCATCTTGGACTACCTCTGGTCTCTCAAACAGCAGGGCCTGGCGGTGTCATCATTGAGGGTGCACTTAGCAGCCATCTCTACCTTCCACCCAGGGGAGAGTGTCCGCTTCGTTTTCTTGCACCCTATGGTTTCCAGGTTCCTCAAGGGCTTGGAGCGCTTATACCCCCAAGTTCACCGCCCCGCCCAAACCTGGACCTCAACCTGGTTCTAACCAGACTTATGACTGCCTCATTCGAGCCTCTGGCAACCTGCTCGCTGCTATACCTGTCCTGGAAGACAGCTTTCCTTGTAGCCATTACATCGGCCAGACGAGTCTCCGAGCTTTGGGCTCTCACGGTGGACCCACCGTATACTGTGTTTCACAAGGACAAGGTGCAGTTGCGACCACATCCGGCCTTCCTCCCTAAGGTGGTGTTGGCATTTCATATCAACCAGGATATCTTCCTCCCGGTCTTCTTTCCGAAGCCACACTCATCGCAAAGGGAGCAACAATTGCACTCCCTAGACGTCCGTAGGGCGCTCGCATTTTATATCGAGCGGACAAAGCCCTTTCGCAAAACGCCCCAACTCTTCGTCGCAGTGGCAGACCGAATGAAGGGCCTACCTGTCTCCTCCCAGAGGATTTCTTCTTGGGTGACGTCATGCATCTGCACCTGCTATGACTTGGCCCATGTTCCATCGAGCCACCTCACTGCACATTCCACCAGGGCTCAGGCTTTTGGTGCTGCCTTCCTGGCTTACGTACCCATCCAGGAGATATGTCGCGCAGCTACCTGGTCCTCGGTCCACACCTTTGCCTCACATTGTGCACTGGTCCAACAGTCCAGAGATGATGCAGCCTTTGGCTCAGCAGTTTTGCATTCTGCAACATCTCACTCCGACCCCACTGCCTAGGTAAGGCTTGGGAATCACCTAATTGGAATTGATATGAGCAAGCACTCGAAGAAGAAAAGACGGTTACTCACCTTTGTAACTGTTGTTCCTTGAGATGTTGCTCATATCCATTCCAAACCCACCGTCCTTCCCCTCTGTCGGAGTAGCCGGCAAGAAGGAACTGAAGGGCCGTTGGGTCTGCAGGGGTATATATTCGGCGCTATAGCGGCACCACTCCAGGGGGCGACCCAGCCGATTCACCGAGTGTTGCTAGGGTAAAAATCTTCCGACGAACGTGCATGCGGCGCGCACACACCTAATTGGAATGGATATGAGCAACACATTTCGAAGAACAACAGTTACAAAGGTGAGTAATCGTCTTTTGTCCCCTTTATGTTTTAAGGCAGGGCATTGGTCCCTGGTAAGGGAGGTGGAAGGATGCCATATCTTATACTGACATGTGCCAACTTTTCACAAACTCAAGGTTGGATCTGTGGGAAGAACGTTCTCTACAGAAGAGACTGACACAATAGGAACAGGGATCCTTTGTTCAATTTGCAACTCTGAATAAGACACAATTATTTAGTTCTTAGCTCCAACACCTGGCAATTTGCTGACCAGGCCTATTTTAGCAAAAACAAGATTATCTGTTTACCCCAGTTTTCTCTTAGCTAATTACTATTTGCTAGGCCTCTGGTCTCCTGACCAAACTCTGGACTTTGGGTCTGAGAAAAAGCTGGCACAATCCATATACCAGGTTGTTATATAAAATGCACATGGATTTTAACCCGTCAGTGGGGTCAGCTGCGGTGCCCTCTGGAGTGCCATGCTCATATATCTGTGTATCAGGTGCCGCTGGGCGTCCTCTCAGTTCCTTCTTACTGCCCGCAGTGGTTGGTCGGAGTGCCTCTCTCTCTTGCCTCACAAGTGGCCAGCGGTTCTTTACCTTTGAACTTTGTGTTTATAGCTGTAAACAGTTTTAAGCCCTGTGCTGACTGTAATAGTCACGTGACCCACGTGGCAGCTGTCTGAAAAGCCTGGTGGAAAAGTGTTGCATCTGTAAGAACTTTCATCCCAGGACACACAAGGAACATGACATTCGTCTGAGGGCCCCCGCCTCATGGATGGCTGCTTTCTGCCCAGCGTCAGAGCTGTCCTGGCTGGATGCAACCCCCAGCATTTCAGGCTTGGTGCATAGCACATCCCCAGCACTGATCCCCTTCACTGATACCCAACAAGAAGTCTAAAAAGCGGGACCCGACACTGAGCAAAATAGACCAAGGGTCATTGGGTAAAGGACCCTGTTCGGGCCATCTGCCCATGCCAGAGCCGCATGTCCCCGAGGGAACCTTCTACCCCAGTAAGGGAACTGCCACCGACTCCAGGGAGTGGTAGGGGATGGAGATTAATGGCGGAGTCAACGCCTTCCCAGCTCCTAGCGCCCAGAGAGCAAAGGACTCTTCCAGCACAGCTGGCACTGCATGCGGCAATGACCCGGCAAAGGCTTCCTATGGGGCAAGCCCGCCATGAAAGTCTCCCAGAAGGTGAGTGAATGCCACCAGTCTCCAGAGCCAAGGCAGAGCTCTTTGGCACCATGTCTCTGGTCTCCACATCAGCCTAGGTCACCAGTTCACAGGCACAGATTGCCAGCACCATGCTCCTGGTCTCCGCTGTCTCGTCAAGACTCTCCCAGAGGGAAGTGTTGGTCACCGTATGGTTGGCACTGATCATCCTCACGCCAACTATCACTGTCGCCTAGATGCTCCCCAACACGGCACCAGTCTGCCTACTCAAGACACTGTTCACCCCGGCAAAGGTTAGCCGCCAGACTCAGGTGTTGACGACTCCACCATCGTCACTGGAGGAGGATTTCTCTGGTACAGAGAGGGAGTTTAGCTCCTTGCCAAGCTAACACCAATGTGACTGGGCTCCTCTCCTGAGGCTGTGTCCACCTCAGTGATGCCATCCTGGCTGCAGGACCAGTGGCCAACGCAATGGCCTTACTGGAATGCGTGGGGCATGTCAGTTATTCCAATGCCCCCGTTACACCAATCATCGGACAACCTTCGGACAAGCATCAAGCGGCACCGATGGCACTGGGCTTGGTGCACGAGGCACAAGCAGAAGCTGAGGTGGAGCTCCAGGTGCCCAGCCTGAGAACCCCTTCCCCCATGGGGGATGATGCCCTGGGCCCTCCCCAGGTGGTTCCGTCGTCCTCATCCCCTCCAGTTGAGGCTGTGGCAGGGCCCTTTCACACTATTCCACCAGACAACTTTAAGAAGCACCAAGCCCTGCTCTGAAGGGTGGCCACTAACATAGGCCTATGGGCAGAAAAGATCGCTGAGCAATCAGACAATTTTATTTAATGTGTTCTCTGCATCCACCCCCGCATATGTCACCCTCCTGGTGCACAAGGAGGTTCTAAAGATTTCCAAAGCCCTTTGGCAAACCCCGTCCTCAATCCTACCCACTTCCAAGAGGACTGAGAAGTATTTTATCCCTGCCAAGGGTTTTGAATACTTATATGCTCACCTGTCTCCAAGGTTATTGGTTGTTTCAGTGGCCAATGAGAAAGATAAGCAAGGGCATTCTAGTTCCAGCCCCAAAAATAAGGAAGCCAAGAGACTAGACCATTTTTGGAAGGAATATTTTATTCCGTGACCAGTCTCCTATTCAGAGTCGTGAACCACCAGACTCTGTTGGGGGAGATATAACTAACCTGTGGGACTCTCTCCATAAGTTTAAGGACTCCATGCCGCAGGAGGTGGCCCAAGAATTCAGGGCCCTTGTTGAGGAGGGTACAGCAGTGGCTCTGTGTTCTCCAGATGGCCTGGGATACAGCTGGTTTGGTGGCCAGGGTGGTCGCTTCGGAAGTGGTGATGAGGTGCATTTACTAGTTTCAGACCACAGGCCTGTCCCAGGACATGCAGTCCTTGATACAAGATCTCCTGTTTGATGGGGTGAGACTCTGCGGAGCAAATGGATGTGAGGCTGCACAGTCTGAAGGATACTCAGGCCACCCTCTGCTCAGTGGGGTTGCATAAACCTCAATCGGCGAGGAAAAAATTCTGGCCACTCCTGCCGCCAAGGCCTTGGCAGCCTCGGCAGTGGTCTGCACACAGAAGGAACACTAGTTTTAGTCGCCAGTGTCCTTCCTCTTCCCATTCACCTGCACAACCTGGCCCAGCGAAACACCATGGGGCCCAGAAGTGTGCGTTTTGCGCATACACCCCAGTTAACTCCTTGGATCTGGCCCGTCTTTTCTTCAACAATCTCCATCCGTATCATTCAGCCTGGTTGCGGGTTACCTTGAAAGTAGACAACCTCCTACAGCCGGGGGGCGGTGAAGGAGGTCCCTCAGAAACTAATAGGGAAAGGTTTCTACTCCCACTATTTCCAGATCCCAAAAGCAAAAGGGGGCCTGAGACCCATTCTGGAATTACGGCAACTCAAAAAGTACCTCAAGAAGTTGAAGTTGTGCATGGTTTCACTGTCCTTCATCATTCTCTATCTAGATCCTGGTTTTACTGGACTCAATCATTTCCTTCCTGGATCCGGGAGACTGGTACGCCGCCCTCGACTCGAAAGATGCTTATTTTTGCATCTCAGTCTTCCAACGACACAGATGGTTCCTCTGTTTTATGGCGGGCCAATTCCATTTCCATTTAACGGCACTTCTCTTTAGCCTCTTCTTGTCCCTGTGGGTACTTACAAAATGCATGGTCCCGGTAGTCACTTACCTGATGCATCGGGAGGTCAAGTCTATCCTAATCTCAATGATTGGCTCATCAAAGGCAGGCAGAACAGTCTCGATCTGGTGTGTTCCATCTGTTGCGACCTGGGCCTGTTCATAAATGAAAAGAAATCAAGCCTCATACCAGTGCAAGGAATAGAGTTGATTGGAGTAGTCCCCGACTCCTCACAAGAGCTTTCCTTTGGGAGGCCTGTTTCCAAGCCATGTCAGAAGTGATCTCCCATATAAGGGGCCACCTGTTCACCACTGCCCGCACTTGCCTAATGTTGCTAGGCCATGTGGCTGATGGCCTTAGGTGGTCCATCATGCTTTGCTGCACCTCCGGCTGCTACAGGTGTGGTTGATGTCAGTCTACATCCCCAACTGACACAATCTAGATTGGGTAGTTAGGGTGCCAGATTACATTCTGTTGTGTCTGGAGTGGTGGTTGAACTCTGGGTTGGTGGTGCAAGGAGTTGCCTTCGCGGCCCTCTCCCCTGTTGCTAACTCTGGTTTCTGATGTCTCAGACCTGGGCTGGGGAGTCCACATGGGTAAGCGCAGTACACAAGGCCGCTGGTTGGGGGTTGATTGCTCCCTTCACATAAATGTCAGACAGCTCAGGGTGGTTTGCTTGGCCTGTCAGTCATTTTGGTTCTACCTACAAGGCAAAGTGGTTCAAGTCCTCATGGACAACATTGCCACAATGTTTTATATCAACAAGCAAGGCGGAGCCAGGTCATCGTGTCTGCCAGGAAGCCCTCTGGCTCTGGGATTTTTGTGTGCAGCATGCCAATGATCTTGTGGCAGTGCATCTTCCCAGAACCAGGAATGTATTAGCAGATCTCATCAGCAGAGCCTTCTCATCTTGACACAAATGTTCACTCCTCCTTGAGGTGGTCAGCAGGATTTTCCAAAAGTGGGAATCTCCCCATATGGACAAAATGTCACCTATTCTGCTCATTTTGGGGCATTGACAGGGGCTCCTTGTTAGACATCACCTTACTTCTGTGGTTGGAGGCTCTGATATACACTTTTCCACCAGTGCCATTGCTTCACAGAGTGCTCATGAAGATCAAGCAGGACAAGGCCAATGAGATCCTGATAGCCCCGGCTTGGCCTTGCCAACACTGGTTTGACACGCTGATGGACCTGTTGGTGATGACCTGGATGCACCTTCTCCTCTGGCCATATTTCTTGTCCCAGAATCATGGCAGGCTCCTGCACCCGTATCTAGCAGCGCTGCCCCTAACAGTTTGGTTGCTGCATGGTTAGCTGCTGAAGAGCGGGAGTGCTTGGCCCACATTCAGAAGGTCCTACTGGGTAGTAGAAAGTCCTTCACTAGAACAATCTATTTGGCCAAATGGCAATGATTCATGTGCTGGATTTTGGTCTAAGGAGTTAGGCGTGAGCAGTCTTCGCTGCAGTCAATCCTGGATTACCTTATGCATCTCAAGCTCCAGGACTTGTCCCTTTTGTCAGTTAAGGACCATTTGGCAGCCATATCAGCGCTTCACCCTCTGTTCCAGGGCAGTCCGGTCTTCACTCATAACATGACAGTCCGGTTCTTGAAAGGTCTGGAATGACTCTACCCCCCGGTCTGGGACCCTGTCCCTCTGTGGGACCTGAACCTGGTGCTTGGGTGGGTCATGAGAGCTCCCTTCAAGCCCTTGGTATCCTGTTCCCTTCTTCTGCTCTCCTGGAAGGTGTCATTCCTGGTAGCGATAACTTCTGCCTGAAGAGTCTCAGAGATTAGGGCACTTAACTGTGAGCCGTCCTATACAGTGTTTTTCAAGGACACAGTCCAGCTGCGGCCGCATCCGGTTTTTCTGCCTAAGGTGGTTCCTGGCTTATGTAAAATTGCGAACTTATTTTTGCCAGTCTTCTTCCCAAAGCTTCATAAGTCTGAGGAGGAACATTCCTGACATCCAGGGAGTGTCACCTGAGTGCTAGCCTTCAACATGGAGAGGACTAAGCCCTTTTGTAGGTTGACACAGTTGTTTGTTGTGGTGGCGGATAGGATGAAATGTTGTCTTGTGTCCACTCAGAGAATTTCCTCTTGGATCATCGCCTGCATCTGATTTTGCTATGATATGAGAAAGGTGCCTCCACTGGTGATTGTAACCGCCCACTCAACTAGAGCACAAGCTTCGGTAGCGACCTTCCTGGCCCAGGTGCTAATTCCAGGTATCTGTAGGGCCGCCGCCTGGTCTTCTATTCACGTCTCGCTATGCGCTTACCCAGCAAGCCCAAGACGACGCTGGTTTCGGTAGAGTAGTAGTATAAACCACACATCTGTGAACTCCGAGCCCATCTCCAGGGATACTGCTTGTGAGCCATCTAGAATGGAATTGACATGAGGGAAAAATGGTTACCCAACTTTCATAACTGTTTTTCTTTGAGATGTGTTGCTCATGTCCAATCCATTATCTGCCTTCATGCCCCTGTGGGAGTTGCCTGCAAGAGGGAACTGAGAGGGCATAGGGCTGGCGATGCCTGATATACTGATGCATGAGTGCGGCTCTCCAGAGGGCACCACAGCCTACCCTATGGATACTGCTAAGGCAAAAGTCTCTGAACTTCTAACTTTGAAACAGGGTGTATTTGGGGCAGTTCAAGCGTAACATTTTAGAGCACTCTACAAATCATATTGCCATAGTCCAGACTGCAGTGCTGTCTACACCAGCCGCAAGACATCTTGGAGCATTTGCTCTTGCTGAAAAAAACAGGGTCTGTCAGTTAGTTCCCTGAGAGTTCACTTGTTTGTAGTCTCTGCTTCCTAATGGTTTTGAATCCCATGATTAGGTTTCTGATAGTTATAGATACTCTTCTTACTAGTCATAGACCCTATAGCACTTGGGACATGATTTTTAATTTAATCATCTCTGATAGGTCCACCCTTTGAGGTGCTGACTGCATACGCATGTTTACTTCTCTCTGACAAAGTGTCCTGGTGGCCATCACCTGGTCCAGAAGTGTGTAGTTCACGTGGGGTTGGGGTGGCTCTGCCCTTTATACCCTCAGCTGGAAATACAAGCAGGCTCAGGGTGCATGCACTGCCCCTTTGGGTACCACTATAGGAAAAGCTTTGGCTTTAGTACACTGGGCACGTACATCCCTAACATTGAATGGATATGTGCAGCACATCTCAAAGAACAACAGTTACAGAACAGGTGAGTAACCATTCTATTGCAGTATTTCTAGCCTGCACTCACTTCAAGAATACTAGATTTGACTAGAGAATACCCCATCCTGATATTTAAGAACAAAACTTTAATTTGATAAGAAATTTTGAAATGTACAACAGCTTTAAATAAGCTGTAGCTGCTTTTTTCGTTACATGGGGTTATCTGCTTAGCCATAATAAGGTGAGAGGTAGAGTATTGAGATCCATGGCATTGCCACAAAGAGAAGGTGTCTTCTAGGCTGCTGGTCAGACTCTACCAAGAGGAAAACTATTTTCTGCACAAGTTCCACTGTCTGCCAACATTTACACCCCTCAGCTCTGTGATTCATAGTAGGCAAGTAGAGGGACCAGGCAGTAGAAGAGCACATGTAGGAGGAGAAAAAAAAAGCTGCAGAGTGCATGTGAAGAAGAGAGGGGCTAGTAGGCTAGAAAATATATGCAAGGATAGAGGAGGGCTAGGTGATAGGAGAGTTGGGGGAAAGAAGTACAGAACTTATGGGTGGAGGGAGAGAAAACGAAGAGCAAAACAAGGGTGGGTGGTTTTAAAGGAAAAAAATCAGTTGCATTTAAGGTTAAAACTACTTAATTGAAAATATGTGAGGAACATATCCAGTTGCTGTAGGTGTCAGAGATATTACGTTATTTAAATGGCATCATATTTGTGTTGGATTTGATCTGTGCTGCATTAAAAAGTTTGAGATCCACTGGCTTAGCTGTATTTGTCCTTGAATGGTGAAATGCTGTTAATTTGTTGGGATTGAAAACTATACTTCTATGAAACTAAGTCATTCTAAATGCTTTGGCCACTAATGTATTCATTCTGAAATACCTTTGATTTATGACACTAATATAAGTATGTACTGACAAGTAAACACATTGTAAAATGTCTTCCTTCTGTTTCCTTCCTTAGACCCCAGTATTTCAAATTAATTGAAGAATGTGTGTCCCAGATAGTATTGCATCGAAGTGGAACAGACCCAGATTTCACCTACCGTAAAAAGTTAGATGTAAATTTCAGTCATTTAATAGGTGAGAGCAGTTTTTAGAAATGATTATTTTGTAGAAATGTGTTTGTGTGTTTTTAAAAAGCAGAGAGTTTAAATGATGTATAAAATTAAGAACCTTATAACTTTGGTTTTAGATGTTTGTGTAGATAAAGCAAAAATAGAAGAATTTGAAGAGAGAGCTTCAGAACTTTCCAGGAAAGTAAGTAATTTTGAAGTTATCTAATCAGAAGTATGGTTTACTTGATCACTATATAAATTTGGTTACTGCAAATGTGACAATTCACAATATATTTTTATCTTTCAGTAACCATGTTTATTAATTAGTGAAAAAATGTGTTGTATGTGTGTCATATGCAGTAGAAGGCAGGGATCTAGTGCAAAGTTAGTTACATTCTGACCCTATTTACAAATACTTGGTAGATTTTTATTTTAAATTGTAAACAGCAAACCTTAGCTTTAGATAGTGAGAAATTGAAGTCTTTTATATATGACTAGAGTTGTATGTTATAAACTTTTTACCCCGTAGAATAAACTGAGAGATTGAGAATAAAAATTGACACATTTTATAATCAATACAGAATACATCATAACTCTCAGATTTAAGTCAGACTTCTCTATTTACACCACATTCTTGAATAGTGTATCTCCATAAACAACTCTAAGTTTTGGTATGATGGTATTCCCAAACGGATCTTTGAAGACAGTTTTTACCTTGTAGAAAAGTCCTTTTAATCAAATACTTGTATAGTCTAAGTCAGAAGTTGGCAACCTTTCAGAAGTGGTGTGCCGAGTCTTCATTTAGTCACTCTAATTTAAGGTTTTGCGTGCCAGTAATACATTTTAACGTTTTTAGAAAGTCTCTTTCTATAAGTCTATAATATATAACTAAACTATTGTTGTAAAGTAAATAAGGTTTTTAAAATGTTTAAGAAGCTTCATTTAAAATTAAAATGCAGAGCCCCCCAGACCAGTGGCCAGGATCCAGGCAGTGTGAGTGCCACTGAAAATCACCTCGCGTGCTGCAGGTTGCCTACCCCTGATCTAAGTAAAATATTAGTTTGATGCCTGGACATCAAAACTTTACTATAATCTGTTGGGTTAATGCATCACATTTCATACATTAAACACACATGATACTGTAGTAAACTGATTGATATGTTTGGATGAAATTTGCTAAGTGTTCCCTCTCTTCTTGGCACTAGTAATTGCTATGGTTTTTCACTTGAGGATTAAAATATTCAAGAGTTAATTGTTAAGAAAGCTATTGATTTTGTGTTGAAAGATTAAGGAAATATTAGAATTTTCTGAAGCAACATAGCAGTGTTGATAATATTTAGTATGGTCTCATGTTGTTTTTTTCCCTTTCAGTTTGAAAAAGAATTTATAGTCCATCAGGAGATCCAGTCCCTACTGCAGAAAAAAGAAGAAAAAATCAATGCGCTAGAAGCAGAATTACAGGCTTTTAAATCCCAGGTAAAGGACAATATTAAATAACATTATTCTATACCATAATGTTGCTAGAAACAAGCATACTTCATTTAATACTTTTCAGTCCTTAATAGAATGTGTGCGGTTTTAGAAAAGAAAAAAAGAACCTATTTTCAGAACATAGTTTACTATCCATTTCTTTTGTTTGTGTGCCACAAATCTTTATTAAAAAGAATTGTAGTATAACATTAATTAGTTGCGTGAACTCCCAGTTGATCCCTGTTTTGTGCCTAGGCTTCTGCTAATTAAACTAGTTCCTTATATTTCATTTGGGTTTTACTTTTCTTGTCACATTTCCTGAATAATTAACCACAAAGGGTAAGAAATCTTCTACTCGTAGATTTGGCATTCATCACTGATCTTTATCCCACCACAGGAAATTATTCCTCATGCAATTTATTTTGCTCAACCTTCAGCAATGGGTAGCCTGCAGTGAAAGATAACCTCGAGCTGAATGAGAACACTTTCTAATAATTTTTCAATTTCCAAAAGTAAACAGATTTTAAAAGATGACAAAAAAGAGAGTAAATCCAGATTTTAAAGGAGATAACTTACATACAACTGCTGCACATTTAACATTTAGAGAGTAAAACCATATAACCAAAGGATTTCTCAGTGTTTTATAGCCAGGAGTAGGAGAAATAGAATCTAAACATTGACTAGACGCACAGCTCCTTGGGTAACATGTACACGTAGGAAGACAGTGAAATATATTTCTTTGAGTGCTTGCTTGTGTACATTCCATGGTAGGTGTGCGCGCGCTGTGTGCACTGTTGCCGGAGCACCCTCTGGAGTCGTGCACACATTGGCTGGTATAAGGGGTACCACTGGGCCTGCACCTTCTCCCTTGCTTCTTACCTCCTAGGATGGTTCCTGACACGATCCTTTTTGCTGCGGCAGGGCTTCTTTCTCGGTGTTTTGGACTTTACTCTGTTCATTCTTAGTATAGTTATTGTAGTTAGTATATATAGTTCTTAGAGTTAGCATATATAGTAGTGTAAATAGTTGTCCCTGGTGTCTTGGGACTTTTTGCACCATGGGCTGGGCATGCGCCTGTTCCCAGGCTTCAAGCCGTGTGCCGCTTGTGACTTGCACCCTATATGTCTAAAGTGTCTGGGGGAATCTCATGTTAAAGATAAGTGCCAGATGTGCAGGGACTTCAGACCATGCACTAGAAGAGAGAGACTTTCAGCTGAAGGCCATTATCATGGAGGCAGCCCTCAGACCAGTCTTGGAACTGAGCCATTCTGAATTGGTGCTGAGCACTTCGACATTTGTGTGGAGCGCTCCCCCGGCACCAAGCTCTTCCTGTCACCGTTCCCTGTTTGTGGTGCTAAGGAAGAAGCATAAGAATCAGAGTGCACTGTGAGAGGGTGCTCTCCGCTGCAGAAAAGGGACCAGTGGGGAATGGACAGCTCAGTCGGGAATGGACAGCTCAGTCAGACCTGTTCTCGGCCACACATTTTCCCCTGAGCCATTGATGGTGCTGCCGATTCCATGTAGAGCGCCGAGTCCAGTTTGGGACCCACTGCTGACTCCCGGAAGCAGCTGTGATGCCAGGCATCAGCCTCCTCCTTCAACACTGGAGGTGTTCCAGCAACAGAGGACTTGCTGTCCCTCCCAATTCCGCTGACCCCACAAATACCCCCAGCAACCAAGATGGCTGGTGACAGAGGAGAGCAGGAAGTGCTGAGCTCCTTCCTGGTACTGATCACCTCAACACTATCTAAAGCAGGGATGGGCAAACTATGGCCCGCGGGCCGGATCCGGCCCTTCAGGGCTTTGGATCCGGCCCACGGGATTACCCCTGGTGGTGCTGCGGGCCCGGCGCTGCTCTCAGAAGCAGCCCCCGGGCCGGGAGGCAAAGGGCTCCATGTGCGCACGCAGAGCCCTCTGCCCCCCCCCACCCAGGGGCCGCAGCACTTCCTGGAGTGGCGTGGGGACAGGGCAGGCATGCAGGGAGCCTGCCCTGGCCCTGGTGTGCGCCACTGCCACCCCGGAGCCACTTTAGGTAAGTGGCACCGGGCTGGAGCTCAAAGCCCTCCTGCCCCCCGCTCCCCAACTTCCTGCCCTAAGCCCTCTGCCTATACCTCACACCCCTCCTGCACCCAGCTCCCTGCCCTGAGCCCCTTTCTGCACTCCTGTGCATTCCAACCACCTGCCCTGAGCTCCCTGCTGCACCCTACACCCCGTGCACCCCAACTCCCTGCCCTGAGCCCCATCCTGCACTCCGCACCCCTCCTGTACCCCAACCCCCTTCCCTGAGCCCCCTCTTACACTCTGCACCCCTTCTCTGCCCCAATCCCTTGTCCTGAGCCCCTTCCTCCACATCCCGCACTCCACCCGCCCTGCCCCGGCCCTGCATACAATTTCCTCACCCAGATGTGGCCCTCGCCCCAAAAAGTTTGCCCACCCCTGATCTAAAGGCAAGCCTTTCATGATCCTAGCACAGCAGTCACTGACCTGTGCCTGTCCTTGGACCCCCAGCACTGCATAGTGGCAGAAGTGGGTACTGCTCCATCATGGGCGCCAAAGAAGAATCCTCTTCAGAGTCCGAAGGGGAATCTTCACCTCACCAAAACCTTAATACCAGTACCCAGCCTACACTCCACCAGACTTTGGTACCAGCCATCTGGCTGTCACTTGGCCATTGGCTGATGCAATGGCTATATTGGAACCCTTGGGGGTTTCTCCCAGTACCGACCCACCTCCCCTTCCCACCACACATATACTCAGTGGCTTCAGTTAGACGTACCGTACCCTGATTCTGATACAGACCCTGGTGCCACTTTCCAGGATGTGGTCCCAATGGACATGGTGGTGGCAGAGGAAGAGAAGAGTACTGTCCCTCCACTACAAACCTCTTCTTCTTCATCCCCAGATGAGGTGGTGGCAGGATCCAGTAACCTGCTCCCTTAGGATGATTTCAGGGCAACCAGGATTTCCTGAACAGAGTCACTGTAAACCTGGGTCTGGAGATTGAGGCGCTTAAGGAATCTACACACAGTCTGATCAACATAACTAATGGCAGCTGCGCCCTGTAGAGTGGCTTTGCCTATCAATGAAGTAGTGATGTTACCAGTGAAAATGCTGTGGAAACCCCGTCTTCTCTCCCCTCCCCCACCTAAAGAGAGCAGAGAAGAAATACTATGTACTGGCAAGCAGGTTCAAGTACCTTTATTCGCACCCCTTCCTGGGGTTCCTGGTAGTGTTAGTAGCAAATGAGCACGACAGGAAGGGGCAGTTGAGTGCTACCCCCAAGAAAAAAGATACTAAAAGACTTTTAGACCTTTTTGGGCCAAAAGTTTAGTCAATGGGCAGTCTCCAGTTAGTATCTCCAACCAGCAGGCTTTGCTGGGGAGGTACGATTTTAATGTATGGGACTCATTGTCCAAATTTAAGGGCTCCCTCCCACAGGAGTTGAGGCAGGAGTTTGCGGCCATCTTGGAGAAGGCCAAAAGTGTGGTCAGAACCTCCCTCCAGGTAGGTCTGCATGCGACGGACTCAGCTGCCAGGACTATGGCATTGGCGGTCATCATAAGGTGCTGTTTGTGGCTCCAGTCCGCAGACCTTCTTCATGAAGATCAACAGTCTATCCAGGATCTTCCCTTTAGAAGGCTCCTTCCTGTTTTTGGAGTAGATGGACTTGAAACTTTATGGTCTCAAGGATTTGAAGGCCACTCTGCAGCACTTAAGACTTTGCATACCACCACCAGCCAGAAAGCACTTCAGACACGAGCAGCCTTCCAGATATGCAGCATCTCCCAGACAGGAGCACTACAAAAGAAAGGGAAAAGGTTACAAGTGTTGCCAATCCCTCCTGGCCACATTAACCTCTCAGTCGGGCTCTCACACATGTCCCGGCGGGGACCACCAGGTCTTTTGAAGGTGTGCCCTTGGGCATTATACCAGTCTCAGTTCTGGATCTGGCCCATCTTTTGTTGTTGGGCTGCCTGTGACCCTTCATCCCAGTGTGGTTATATATAACATTGGACCATTGGGTCCCTTTAGTTTGTATCCATCCCCCTCCTTCCTCTTCAGGGACCTTTCTTACAAGCAACTCCTCACCCAGGAGGTGCAATCCTTCCTACGTGTGGAGGCCATAGAGGACGTTCCTCAAGGCTTGATGGGGAAGGAGTTTTACTCTTGGTATTTCCTGATCCTGGAGGCCAAAGGGGGCCTATAGTCTATTTTGGACCCGCATAACCTCAACAGATATATTAAGAAACTGAGGTTCTGCTTGATCTCTCTGGCCTCTATCATTCCCCCTCTGGACCCGGGAGGTGGGTACACCATCCTCAGCTTAAAAGATGCTTATTTTCATATCTCTATCTTCCATGGCCAAAGAAGACTTCTTAGGTTTATTGTGGGTCAATGCCACTATCACCACTCTTCCCTTGGGCCTATTGGCAGCCCCACAACTCTTCACAAAGTGTATGGTGGTAGTAGCAGCCTTCCTGAGTCGCTGAGGTGTGCAAGTCTACCTTGACAAATGGCTGATCAAAGTTCAGTCACAGGCTCAGGTATGGCACAACATCAGTACAAGTCCAGGTCACCTTCCAGGTGCTGGGCCTGCTGATAAATGAGCAAAAGTCAACTCTGATCAGAGAATAGAGTTCATTGGGGCAGTGCTCAACTCGACCCAAGCCAGAATCTCCCTGCCAGAGGCCTGATTCCAGACTATGTTGGATCTGATATCCAAGGTTACCGCCCACCCAATAACAACTGCTTGGGTCTGCCTCAAACTATTGGGACACATAGTGGTGTGAACTTACATGGTACAGTATGCAAGGCTTTCTCTCAGACCCCTCCAGATGTGGCTGGCGTCAGTCTACTCCCCAAGGAAACACCACTTACACTCAGTACTCAGTCCAGCTTCTGGTCCTTGCTTCCTTGATCTGGTGGAAAGACGCAGGTTCGGTAATGGAAGGGGTACCCTTTACTGCCCCATAACCATTGATAGGCTTGGTCTTGGATGTGTCGGATCTAGTGTAAACAGCTCACCTCAGCAATCTCAGGACCCAGGGCCTCTGGTCCCATGAAGAAGTCTCCCTACATATAAAGGGAAGTGTAGTGCCCTGAGCTCCCTGACCAAGTGTTACTTCCTCAGCTCTCAAGCGAAGTGGTGCAGGTTTTGACAGACAACACTGCGTCCATGTTTTACGTCAACAAGCAGGGAAGGGCTAGATCTTTGGCTTTGTGCCAGGAGGCCCTGGGGCTGTGGGACTTCTGCGTGAATTACCCCATTCACCTCAAGGCGATGCATCTCCCGAAAGCCCGAAACATACTAGCGGATCAGCTCAACAGAGCCTTTTCCTGTCTCCATGAGAGGTCCCTTCACCTGGAAGTCATCAATGTCATCTTCCAGAGGTGGGGCTTCCCCACATAGACCTGTTTCCCACCAGGCAGAACAGGAAATATCAGTTTTGTTCACGATGTGGGTACTGCACGGACTCCCTCTCTGATGCCTTCCAGCTCTCGTGGGCGGACCGTCTACACTCTCTCTGTACCCCAGCTGTTTTGTAGCATTGATATATATTCTTAATTATTTCTTTTAATTTATTAGCCAGAGTTTGAAAAATGTACCTTAGGCCTACTAGTCAAGGTGAAGCAGTTTCAGAATTAACAATTATTTTTTGGAACTCAAGGAGGACAGCTGAGCTCTCAAAGAACTTGGAGAAGGGCAAACATTTTAAAGGAATGGAGCAGTTTTGTACAATTTATTGTATTCTGATATTTCATTGTTTCCTTGTTTTAAAAGTATTTCCTATCCTTTGCTTAATCATAAAGTCATAGAAATATTGAGATGGAGGGGACCTTGAGAAATCAAGTTCAGCCCCCTGCAATGGGGCAGGACTAAGTAAACTTAGACTATCTCTGACCGGTGTTTGACCTGCTCTTAAAAACTCCAGTGATGGGGATTGTACAGCCTCCCTTAGAAGCCTATTCCAGTGCTTAACTACCCTTAGAGTTAGAAAATTTTTCCTAATATTTAAACTACATCTCCTTTTTTTGCAGATTAGGACCATTACTTTTTGTCCTACCTTCAGTAGAAATGGAGAACTGACCACAGTCCTTTTTATAACAGCCTTTAACATTTCAGACGATGGTTACCAGGTCTCGGGGCCTCCCTGCCCCACATCATCTTTTCTCGAGATTAAGCATTTCTTTATTTCCTCTTCTTCACAGATTAGGTTTGCTAACCCTTGTATTACTTTTTGTTCTCCTCTGGACTCGCTCCTATTTGTCCACATCTTTCCTAAAGGATTGGACACAATACTCAGGCTGAGGCCTCACCAGTGCCAAGACCATCAGGATGGTTACCTTCCATGTCTTACGACATTCCTGTTAATATTCCCTAGAATTATATTAGCTTTTTTCACAACTGTATCATGTCTGTTGACTCATATTCACTTTTTGATCTACTTTTATCCCCGGTCCTTTTTCAGCAGTACTACCACCTAGCCTGTTTTTCTCCATTTTGCAGTTGTACGTTTGATTTTTCCTTCCCAAAAGTGTAGTACTTGGTATCAGTTCTCCAATTTGTCAAGTTGGTTTTGAATTCTAATCCCGTCCTTCAAGGTGCTTCCATCCTCTCCTAGCTTGGTGTCCGCTGCATATTTTATAAGTATAAACTCTATTCCATTATCCAAATAAATAATGAAAACATTGAACAGTATTGGCCCGAGGACTGACACTTGTGGGACCCCAGTTTGATAGTGAACCGTTCACAACTACTCTTAGACTGTGGTCTTGTCAAAAGCCTGACTGAAATCAGTATATCTCACATCTACTCCTCCTTTTGAGTAGTGTCCCTGTGGGTACTCCACTCTGGGCATGCCAGCATCCCCTGTGTCTTTGATCAGAGAGTTCTCATAGCAGTATCCATTGGGCCCACTCATGTCTGTTTTAATATGTGCTGCAAAGAGCCACAGGAGACACATTAAAGAGGCACTTGCAGATTCCGATCCTCAGTCTGAGTATCACTGTATTAGATAGTTACTAGTTCTCTTTACTGAGAGGTTATGCCTGGTTCTCCTGCCTTCAAGTGTTGTCTGTCCTGCTGGGAGGTGATCCTGGTCAACAACGGGCACTCCCAGTGTATTCGTTGCCTTGGGGAATCACACATTGCTCAGAAGTGCAACTTTTGTCTGGCACTAAAATCAAGAGCCAGAAATAGAGAGAGAAAGCTTCATCTTCTTGTGATGGAGAGCTCACTACAACCAGTTTCTGACCCAGAATAAAGGTCACCGAGTAGGGTCTACTGCCTCAACAACATCACAGCCTCACATCTCCAGGGCGTCTGAGAGAGAAAGATTCCCCTCTCATTGGTTCTTGAAAAAATGTGCCCCTTGCTCACCAGATAGAGAACCTACCTTGAAAAAGCCAAGGTCATCAGTCTCCTCTGCTATCCCAGTGCCACTGGCTCTTCAGTCAGGTACCGTTGAGGCTCCTGGTTCTTCAGGGACCCAGAGCACAGCTAGACTGCAAGGCCACAGGGTTGGAAAGACCATTAGTAACATTAGTGGACCGGTGTGGCAAGACGAACTCTTCCTTGATACCTAAGAAACCCACTCAGGTTCCATGTGAGCTTTCCTTGGAGTTTGAGACCTTTGGTACCACCAGTAACTGCACTTCCCTCTGAGCGCCCAAAGCCTGTGGTACCATCAGCATCCTCAGCCACAATTACCTTGGTGCAGACTTAAGTCTTGGTACTGATAACCCTCGCGATACTGCAGAAGTTGTGATTTTCTTGGAACGTGGGTGTATCTGAGATACCCAACTCACTGCTCCTCGACTCCGATGTGCTGTCAGTACAGAGAAAATCCAGATTCCCTGAACTTTGCCTGGTTCTAACTGTTTCACCTCAGATCTCTTCAGGTGCTCCACCATTCCTGAATAAACTTGAGGAAGAGGATTCTGATGAAGACTTTCCTTGGTCTAAAATGTCAGTTCAGGGCTCTCCTCCTCACTGGTACAGAGGCCCCTTTCCAGAAGCCTCTGCTGAAGCTGCAACTCTGCACAGTCCACATTTACCACCAATGTCTTGCTGATATGAGCAACCTTGGGTGTCGCCTCCTATGCCTTATGCACTTCCTCCCTGTCTGTATTGGGACCCCTGTGTGGCTTATCACCAACAATTTTCCAGAGTGTTGAGTATCACTCACCATAGAGAAAAGGAACCAGATTCACCTACTCCCTCCATGAGGCCTGATCCTCCAGAGGAATCCCTTGTGGAACACGAGGCTAGAGCTGATGAAAGGATATCTCCTAGAACCAATCTCTTCTCTTTGTTTCTGGAAGGAGCAGTTATCCCTCCTCTATCTCTGGTGGATGATTTTAATCATAGAATCTTAGGACTGGAAGGGACCTTGAGAGGACATCTAGTCCAGTTTTCTGCATTCATGGCAGAACTAAGTATTATCTAGACCATCCATGGCAGGTATTTGTCTAATCTGCTCTTAAAAATCTCCACATCCTCCATAGGCAGTCGATTCCAGTGCTTAACTACTCTGATAGTTAGGAAGTTTTTCTTCATGTCTAGCCTAAACTGCCCTTTCTCCAGTTTAATTTGCTTCTTGTCCTATCCTCAGAACAGTTTACCTCCCTCCTCCTTGAACAACTTTTTATGTACTTGAAAACTGTTCTTATGTCCCCTCTCAGTTTTTCCCCCAGAGTAAACAATCATGACCTATGAGGGAAGATTGAAAACATTGTTTTCTAGACCTTTAATCATTATTGTTGCTGTTCTCTGGACTTTCATCAGTTTGTTCATATCTTTCCTGAAATGTTGCACCTAGACCTGGACACAATACTCCAATTGAGTAGAGTGGAAGAATTTCAAGTGTTTTGCTTATAGCACTCATGCTAATACATCCCAGAATGGTGTTAGCTTTTTTTTTTCTTTTTGCAACAGTGTTACACTATTCAGTCATATTTAGCTTCTGATCCATGAGACCCCCCCGGATACCTTTCTTCAGTACTCTTCCTAGACAATCATTTCTCATTTTGTATGTTTGCAAATGATTATTCCTTCCTAAGTGGAGTACTTTGCATTTGTCCTTGTTGAATTTCATCCTGCGTACTTCAGACCATTTATCCAGTTTTTCCAGATCCTTTTGAATTTTAAGCCTATCCTTCAAAGCACTTGCAACCCTTTCCAGCTTCATATCATCCGCAAATGTATAAGTGTGTTCTCTCTATGCCATTATCTAAATCACTGATGATGATATAGAACAGAACTGGACCCAGAACTGATCCCTGCTGGACCCCACTTGATATGCCCTTCCAGCTTGAATGTGACCCACTGATAACTACTCTTTGGGAGCAATTTTCCAACCAGTTATGCATATTTCCAGGACCTGGTCAAGAAAGTGGTAGACTTTCTACAGATTCCTCTTGAGGAGTTGACAGAATCTTATCATAAGGTGTTCAACATTTTCCCATCAACTTGCTTGGCCTCTTAATAAAGCTCTTCTGGACCGAGCGAAGATCATCTGGCACATGTAGCTTCTATTCTGCCTACATGAAAAAGAAAGGATAAGAAGTATTGTGTCCCAGCAAAGGACTTAGGTTCTAACTCTTTGGTAGTTGACACAGTGAATGAATATGATAGGCGGCAATACCATGTTAAAATCACGCCTCATGACAAAGACCTCAGGTGTCTGGATCTACTGGGGAGAAAGTCTTATTCCTTGGCCTCCCTGCAGTTTTTTATTGCCAATTATCAAGCATTGATGGCAAAGTGCAACTATGTGAAATACATCAAACTGACCTCTTTCATGGACCATCTACTGACAGAACACATGGATCAGTTCCATGCAATTATTGCAAAGGGCTAGGTAATTGCCAGGAGAACCCTTCAAGCATTCCTAGAAGCTGCTGATACCATTGCCCATTTGATCGCTTATAGCAGTGATAATGAGAAGAGCCTCCTGGCTCCAACTCTCTGGATTCCCGAAAGAGGTCTAGCGTATAGGAGAGGACCTTGGTTTGATGGGTCTAAGTCAGTGGTCCCCAACTTTTTTCATCTGGTGGGAAAGTGGCATCATCCAGAGGCATCACTGCCAAAATGCTGCCAAATTTCGGTCGCATTTTGGCGGATGCTCGACCACCGGCCAGGACGCGGGTGCATTTAGATACCACCGTGGGCACCGCGTTGGGGACTCCTGGTCTAAGTTATTTGCAGATATCATGGACGAGTTTCTGAGAACATTAAAGGACTCTCTAAAATGTACCTACCTTAAATCTAACTGCAATTAATTGACAGCCCTAATTTATACACCCATCTACAAGAGAGAACTCAGCAAGTCTCACTGCCCAGAGATCCTGCTCCATCTTATTCCCTTCTTCCATGAGGCGCTATGAGCGATACTAAAGGTGGCAGAGATTTTAGAGAAGGAAGTGGTCCTCTTCTCAGCCTCCCGCCTCGTAGCCATGCAAGTTTTACATCAGTTCCCAAGGTGGAATGAGATTCCCCCTCTCTCTGCACCGAGGCTGTCAAGCTTTGGCAATAGTGCATATGCAACCAGATCATCATCACAGCAGCCTATCTCTTAGTTTCTCAGAATGTGACCATGTATGCACTTAGCAGATAATTCTTCCAAGATCACAAGTGGGAAATAGACCCCAGAATATTTACATATTCCATCAGTGGGCACTCCACAGAGTCAAGCAAGAAATGCACTAACTTCTTGAGCGGCGAATAGGGTCACCAGTCCCTAGGGGATGCTTTTTCCTACTCTGTGCATTTTTGTCAACTCTCCTAATTAGTCAAAGTTATGCCAAAATAAAGAAAGCCAGAGTCATGGTAATAGCTCTGACCTGGCCTACACAAATGTGGTATCCTTACCTGATGCAACTGGCTGATTGCTGTCCGATTACTCTTCACTCTGCTTCTCATCTTGTCTCTTAGGAGAGCAGGAATATTCTTCATCCCAATCCGACGGTACTTCATTTCAAAGCACAGTTTGTCCATGGCTCTGGGGATGAGACATAGCCTGCTCAGAAGATGTAAAAAGGGTATTATTACACAGCAGGAAACAATCTACTCACTACATGTATTCTCAGTTTGTAAGGTGGTGTGACCACAGACAGATTCCTCCAGTGACTGGATCACTTCTGAATATATTGAAATACGCCCTAACTCTCAAAACCTCAGGTCTATTGATGAGCTCCATAAAGGTCCAACTGGCAGCCAGCATGGCTTCCACCCACCAATAGAGGGTTATTTTGTCTTTGCTCACCTGACTACAGCGAGATTCCTCAGTGGGCTGGGAAATCTCTATCTGCCAGTCCAATGTCCTACTCCCATATAGGACCTCAATCTGGTCCTTAAATGTCTCAGAAGACCACCCTTTGAACTGCCGGCTATCTGCTCACTGTTCCATTTGTCACTGAAGACAGCATTCCTGATAGCCATCATGTTGGGGTGACGGGCTGGAGAAATAGGGGGCCTGATGGTATTCTCCTCTTCAGTGTTTTGTGACCCCACCCCAAATTTTTACCTAAGATTTCTTCACAGTTCTATTTTAATCAGCCCATTCATCTGCCTGTTTTCTATCCCAAACTGCATCTAAATCTTCAGGAGGCACTGCTGCACTCCCTGGATGTTAGAAGAGGCCTGGCCTTCTATCTACACAGGACAAAGCCCTTCAGAAAGACCCACAAGTTATTTGTCTTGTTTGCTGGCCCTTTTGATCTATCTGCTATCTAACTGGAGGCTTTCCACGTGGATATCAGGCTACATTAACTCCTGTTACTAGTCTTCCAACTTCAACAAATCTTTGGATATACACACTCATTCTACAAGATCCATCACCGCCGTTAAGGCTTTCCTCAAGAATGGGCAGATTATCAAAAACTGTAAAGCTGCTACTTGGACAGCTATACATACATTTATCAAATACTATGCGATAACTCATGACTCCGACTCTGGTACTGTGTTCGGCTTGGCTGTACTCTCCTTTGTACTGGACTCGACTCCGAAGCCACCCCATCTTAGAGGATACTGTTCGGTAGTGAAGCGCCTGTAGTGACGCTACTCAAAGAAGAAATGGTTACTCACTCTGTGATTCTTTGAGATGTGTCTCTCTGTGAGTGCTCCACTATCCACCCTCCCTTCTCTCTGCTTCAGAGTTCTCTGTCATAGAGCTTCACCACAGAGAAGGAACTGAGGGTGTTTCACCTGTGCAGTGTTATATAACAATGGCACAGGGCATGAGACTGACTAACACGCATGTGTTGGCCAAATGGACAGTTATGAGAGAAATCTGATCAAAAGTGCAGGGGTTGCTAGTGCATTTAAAGTGGAGCACCCAATAGGGGGGACACATACATTGAAGAAAACAGTTACTCTACAGGGCGAGTAACCATTTCTTCTTTTCTCTCCTTCCCTACTCTGCCCCTCCACTAGGTCAGTAACCCTGTCAAAGTAGGAAATTAGTTTGGTTTGGCATGATTTGTGCTTGACAAATCCTTGTTGGCTGTTCCTCATAACCCTATTATCCTGTTGGTGCTTAAAAAATGATTTTTTCTCTCCTCCAATAGCTTTCCAGATGTTAGGCTGGCTGTTCTATAATTCCCTGGTTCCTTTTTGTTCCCCTTTTTAAAGATAGGTGCTATGTTTGTCCTTCTCCAGTCCTTTGGGGCTGCACATATTCTCCATGAGTTCCAAAAGATAATCACTATCGGTTCTGAGATTGCTTCAGCTTGTTCTTTAAGTGTCCTAGGACGAATTTCATTAGGGTCTGTTGACTTGTATATATTTAACTTCTCTAAATATTCTTTAACCTATTATTTCCCTATGTTTCTTGCTCTTTGTTGTTAATATTAATTGTGTGAAATATCTTGTCACCCTTTTATAGAAGACTGAAACAAAATAGACATGAAATACTTCAGCTGTCTTGATGTTGTTAGTTATTAGTTCCACTTCCCTACTAAGTAGTGGATCTACACTTTACTTCCTTTTTCGCTTGCTCTATAATTTCATGATCACTTTCACTCATTTCATTATCACTTTGATCTTGTTCTTTAGACATTTAGAAAAGAAACAAACAACAAATAGAATATTGCAGGAACTCTCCATTCTTCCGGTCAGTAATATAAATAAGAACCAGCAGCTAAAAGTATATTTGTGATCTTTATAATATTGTCAATCAACTCTTTATTAAATATGTTTAAAACAACTTACAACTAATTTGTCAAAACAGCAGAAAATAGTTTATTTTAGATGTATACAAATGTTAAAAAAAAACATGTCTCTAGCTGTTTCACGATTAAAAAAGTAAACCTCTACCCCCATATAACACTGTCCTCGGGAGCCAAAAAATCGTACCGCTTTATAGGTGAAACTGCATTATATCGAACTTGCTTTGATCTGCCAGAGTGCACAGCTCTGCCCTCCGGAGCACTGCTTTACCGCGTTATGTCCGAATTTGTGTTATATTGGGTCGCGTTATATGGGGGTAGAGGTGAATTAATTGAATAACTTATGTTACAAATAACAGTAAAACTCATAATTGCCAAATACTACTTAAACAGGCACCGTATACCTTGCTTTTGTTACACCTCCTTTCTATTCCTGCCCTCACTCTTGTTTTAAATTTCCGATAGCAGATCCAAGTGTAGTTTTTCGTGAGTTGTCTTCCATGTCTGTTTCACTTTTACTTTATGGATCCTGTTCTGGGGCTTCTTCTTTCATATCAGCTGCTGGTTGGTATGTGCCTAATAAATTTGAAGCCCACCCTCACCAAATCAATTTTCACTCTGCTACAGATCATGCACGCTTAGGACATCACAGTATTGATTTAACCTTCCAAATACAAAGTAATGTCGTCTTCACAACTGTTAGAGCTAGAAACTTCCATTTCATTTGCAGAATCAAAAATTTCTTCTAAGAATATGTGTGACGTTGCACTTCATATGATTTTATGAAAATATGCTAATGAGTGTGAATATAATTTAACTGGAATATGCTTCATACAAAAGGTCTCTCGTAAAGTATCATTACAAAGCTTATCCTACTGAGTGTGGTCATCCTATTTGCATAAATGTATCATTCTTGTACCTGAAACTAGAAATATGAAATATAACTCTGAGGTCCTATTGTAATTATGCAAAGCGTGGGCCATTAATGGTGGTTTGGAATCTTGATGGTTTACTTGCAAGTCGTCCTGTGAGTCAGGCCAGGAAGAATGAAGGCTTGGGGTCTCACAGAATAAGTGGCGATGTCACCTGGTACTGGAATCCATCTAAAACCTGGGGCTTTTCCATTCAGAAGGCGGGGTGGAGACCCAGAGAGACAAAAGATACCCACCTTCTGCCAAAGCTATATAAGGGGGTGGAACAGAACAAAGGGGGTTCCAGTCATGAGAAATCGCCTAGCTACCATCTGAGCTGGAACAAAGACTGTACCAGGGGAAAGAATTGCTCAGACTAGAAAGTAGTCTAGTCTGTGAAAGAAGCTTATTGGAACATCTCTATGGGTGAGATTTTATCTGTATTCAGTTTCCTACTGTATTTGGCTTAGACTTGTGTGTTTTGTTTTGTTTTATTTTGCTTGGTAACTTTGTTCTGTCTGTTATTACTCGGAACCGCTTAAATCCTACTTGTTATACTTAATATAGTTACTTTTGCCCGGGTCTGTGTTTGCAGAAGGCTAGTGTGTCTGGCTCAACAAGGCAGGGAGCTGAAGTCCCAAGCTGGCAGGGAAAATTGGCTCAGAGGTAGTCTCAGCACATCAGGTGACAGTCTCAAGGGGGTCTCTGTGACCCAACCCATCACAATGTGAATGGCTTTTATCTAGGAAAACAGTTTTTTTTCCCCCCAGTTCTTTTGTTCATGTAGTTTATAATAATCACTGGACCAAGTTAGTCCCAAGTGATGCCACTGGTTCTGGATCCTTGCTTTTTGGAATAGTTCTTTTTCAGCTGTAATAGCAGCTTGAGGATCTGACGATCTTGATTTTGGTTTGCTCCAAATTCTGGCTGGCTTAGATAAAAATCCAACCAGAACAAGAAAAATTACTCTTAGAAATATTCTGAAAAAGAGCTCTGTGTAAGCGTAAAAGCTTGCCTCTCACCAACAGAAATTACTTTACCCACCTTGTCTGTCTTAGCAATTCTATCATGTCCAATGAAACAAGGTGTTGAATACAGTATCTCTAAGTATGTTTTTGTGTCTGCTTCTGAGTCTAAATTATATTTGCAAGACAAAGAACTCTTATTATGAAAGATATGGATGTAAAGAGACCATGTCAGTTTCAATAAAATTCATATTTCATCGTTTCATGGAGGATACTGTCACTGAAAGCATTACTTTTTCATTTATTCTGTAACTATGAACCTTATGGCACTCAGTTTAAGAAAATGAGTCTGAATAAAATTTTTGTTTTCTCCCAAGTATGGCTCCATACCACATGGATCAGATGTTCATTTTTTACCATCAATACAAGGAGGCACATCTATTCCTCCATCAGCTGCTGCAGCACCTGAACAGTTACTACCATCTCCCCCACCAGCATCTTTTAATGGAGCAGTGCCGCCTCCGCCGCCACCTCCGCCACCTCCGCCACTGCCTTTTATGAATAGCTCAGGAATGGCTCCATCTTTTGGTGCACCACCACCTCCTCCGCCACCAGGCTTTCCTGGAGTACAGTGGTCTCCACCTCCACGTACATTGCCCTTTGGATTGAAGCCTAAAAAAGAATTCAAACCTGAGATCACCATGAAAAGGCTCAATTGGTCAAAGGTAAAACTTAAATGTGGAAAATTTCTAATGCCAAATTTAATGTAGAAATTACAGTAATTTGGCATTGCCAGATGGGTAAGCTGTGTAGAATGAATGTCAGTTGAATGAAAATATAGTATTGTATCAATCTTCTGTTATGGATTTTCTTTTTCTTTCCTCCCCACTCTTTCCTCCTTCCTCCCTCTAGGGATTTCTGTATCTGTCAGTATTTCCATCTTATTACTTGTCTTTAAAAATAATCCATTAAAAAAATCATGTAGTATTCTTTATATTAATACAAATGTTTGGACCAAAAAACTCAGTGTAAAGAGTTATCCATAGGAAAAATATAGCTAAAAGAATACAGTATTATACTTGTGTTTGACTCAGTTGTGTTCAGAGAAGGTCTCCCTTAAAACTGATGATGTTTTAAATCTACACTGATGTCAAATTTGCTATATTTCTATGCAGGGCACAGTTAGACCCTTAACTAATAAGGTAGTACTGATAAACTATTTTATATTAAAATCTTTTTGTCTATAGACATTCGTCATGAGTGGTTCAACATAAAAGTCAGAATTAAACAATTCTAAACAAAAGTTGTATAAAACTCAGTTTGTGTTAAAGAGCTTGGTGTGTGTATTGACATCTTCTAAACACTAGAATCTAATTTCTTTTAAACAGTATGTTTAGTACATTAATATATTTTAGATATACTGTATTTTCAAAACTAGAAATCTTGGTAGTTGTGAAAACAGTGATTGAAATACTCTATGAACATGCAGCCTTTCAAGTGTCCAGTTTATTACTTTGTATTAATTCTAGTTGTGGACCAGGACTTGATTATGCTAGGCGTTGTACACACATGCGACAAAAAGACAATCCTTGCCTCAAAGAGGTTACAATTTAAGTACAAAACAAGGGACAACAGAAGAATAGATGGATACAGATACATGGGAGTCAGTATTGTTCAGCATGGTAGGCAGTGGTCTCAGCATTCAGCTGCTTCACCATTGTTACGTCTTGTGTAGACCTTACAGCAAAGTAGAATTTTAAGGAGGGTTATGCTACATATTTACAAGGAAGCTTTGATATCTCTTTGATTTTCAGATTAGGCCACATGAAATGAATGAAAACTGTTTCTGGCTAAAAGCAGATGAGGACAAGTATGAGAATGCTGATTTGCTTTGCAAACTGGAGCTTACGTTTTGTTGTCAAAAGAAAGGTAAGTAATTCATTGACTTGATTTACTACTTTTAAAGCTGTATTTTCTAATCCATTTGTAATCCCAGCCTACTAATTTTAAATATTATATATATCAAACACTTTGACTCTCCATATTTTACATGAGAGCATATAAAAATATGCAGTCTGAAAAATGGTAAATTTTAGAATCAGACTTCATTTTTATTGAAGTAATATTATTCTATCTCATCATTTTGAAAGCAGTATGTGATGTGTGAGCTAGAAGAAAAAATTCTGTGAAAAACACCAAATTGCTTCCTGGTATTTTCAGATTTTTGTTCAGTCATATTTAAGAATATCTGTGCATACAACATAAGATGTTTAGCTCTTGACAAACTAGTGAATCTCATTGTAGAGTCCAGAAGTTCTGGTATTTAGCTTGCAAATATTCTTGGTTTATTGATGCACCAAGGACACGGACAAGCCCACATTGAACATATATTGCAGCAATTAAACATATGAGTATAATTGACCAAGGCTTTCTGGGAAACAGTTCTTGTAATCTTTTTTCACGAGATTCCCTCCTTCCTACACATGAAGTCCTGCTCTTGCTCAGTCTGTCTCTGACCCAGTTTTTTAAGGCCTGTGGAAAGGTCAGCTATCCCACAGATAATCAGAGGGCAGCCCCCTCTCTAAAGTAGTTTCATTTAGCCTGCTCCTGGTTTTCTTCTCTTTCTCTACATTTACTTTTTGAGTATATTGCAACCAAGGATTTCCCCTTCAGAGCCTGTGGTTGTGTTGCTACTTTCCCGAACAGGAAAATTAATATTCTCCTGTCCCCATGACATCTGAGAGTCTGAACTGTGAGCTGTTTCCATTGTTTCTGAAGTGGGGAGACAGACCAATAGATTTGGTGGCATCTAAAGCATTAGGACTGCCCTTGGCAGAAATTCTCCAAAGTTTTCACTTTCAGTGATAGGGCATATTTCTATCACAGCTATATTGAAGTATGCTTTTAAGGAGATGCCAGATATGTATATCTTCACTGACATTGACTGTTGAGGAAAACACCATGATATTCTGTACCAAGAAATAATTGCTTCTGTATCAAGTTAACTATGTATGAACCTACCATCAGAATAATGATTGTGATGATTCTTTTTATTTCTTAGGTGCTAGTGGTATGGTTTCAGACTTTGATGTGGTATTAAGAAGAACAGTATTGTTTAGATTAACAGAATCTGACCCCTTTGTTATGTTACATGGCAAGAATTACCTTTATTTCAGGGTGATTGATAAGTTATAATTTATTAGGATTGCATCCAGCAATGCATTTTTACAGGCTTTTGCAAAACAGATACCCTGAGAAACTTGCAGTCTAAAATGTAGATGTCATGGTGAAAATGAGAGGAAGAAAGGGGTGAGATTGAACATGGCTGTATTAACTTCATGGGGTGACTGATTTTTTTTTTTTTAATTTGTAAAGAAGCTTTTTGTGCTAGTTCGTTTATTGTAGATTTTATGCCTGAAGTAAGTTTCTACGAGGTACTTGAATGAGGTGAGTCTGGTGGCATGAGAATTAGGTATATGGAGGGTATCCCTGACATAGGGAGTAGCATGGGAGCGGCAGATGAAGGTAATGTCATGACTCGTTGCATTGACAAAACTGAGTAAGTGCTGGGGACACCATAGTAAACCAGAGCACTGATTGAGCAACAGTGCCCCTTTATCTCCTTCAGAGTATGGACAAAAAGTTTGACTTTATTCTTTAGAGTGATGGGTGCATTAATGGATGAGTCCTAGTTGTTTGTTTATTTGGTAGGAAGGAATTTGAACGAGCCAGTAAGTTTACTGAAAATGTTTAGTAATTTCAGCTGCACGCTTACTAACAAGTGAAAGTTCTGGTAAAAAAAATGGGTGAAAGGTAATGAATTTATTTTACTGTAAATGTCTGTTTTTGTTTTTTTTCATTTTTCTTAAACTTCACATTTACCCTATCCCTTCTAGATTTGTTGGTATTAAAATGATAAGCATGTGGCAAAATGGCCTGAGCCAAAAAAACCCCCAAACATGCATTCACGTTTAAATAACTCACTCCTCCAGCTACGAATGCACTATTGCTTTTTCAGCAAAGCACTGTCTGACTGGCAGCATTTTGAAGTCTCTGTTTCGTATATGATTAGTCACATTATTCTCAAAAGGCATGCAACTGCAACAAACATAAAAACAATGTATGCAAGGCTGCTTGTCAACAGATCAGAGTTTAAAAAAAATCAGATTTGGGAAAAAAAAAAAAGCCTGTTCTTCTTCAAAAGCTGGCTCCTGTCTGTATTCCACTGTGTGGTAGGCATGTGTTTTATGCACCTGGAGTAAGAGAATTTTGAAAGACATGTGCATGTATCCTTGCTTTCCTCATACCTGAGGAGATGAAGGGTGGGGTGGGGTGGGCTAACAACCTCTCCAGTTCCTTCATACTGTCGTATGCCCTGGGTCAGAACCTCCAGTGTCCAGAGCTCTCCTCCTTCAATTCCTCATGCTGTACGTATTAAACGCTGTATTAGTGCTTTTTCCATGTAGTTACTCATAGAAGATATAAAAACTGTAGAAAAGTTTTAGTAGTTTGATTCCTCATCTCTGGGGCAACCCTCCCTTCCCCCTCCAATACCGTCTTATGGGTATCAGACTATGCCCAGAACTCCGGGCTTCAAGAATTGTCTCCTGCCCCCATTCTTTTTGGTCAGCAGTGACTATCTGCACTGCTTCTACTGTCTTGGGGAAGCACATGTCACAGCTAAGTCAATATTTGCTGCTCCTTCTCTGGCTTTATCCATTAGTCATGGGAACTTAGGCTTAGAAAATACCTCATAGAAAAGGCCAAGAAACCACAGTTGGACCTTGGCCAGGGCACGCTTCCTGTACATCAAGCTAAATTGACATGGAATGCATGTCTGCCATGATGTCCAACTCTGCTACAGGGGAGCCTGTAATCACAGACCTCATCAGTCTCTCATCAGGAAGGCAGAAAACAATCGCACAAATATAAGAGCAGTTCCTCTTAGTTGGCTACGTAATTGTCTGACACAACTCCACATAAGTCAAGCAAACCTACTCTGTCAACCTCTTAGGACATACTAAGTCTCAGAGCCAGGACTTTGAAGCCCATAAAGTGAGGCTCTTTCAGTATCAGACGTCGTTCAGGTTACACCCTTTCCATCGGTACCATCAAAGTTGAAATCTCAGGATCAGTCAGTTCTAGTGTGATCGGAGTTGCTGCCAATGATGGTAGAAATACGAAGTTTCTCTCCTCCGAGCCCTTCGTGATGAGTGAATTGGACCCCTCGTGCTCCAGGGAGGTTCAGAGACTTGTCACATCAGAGGAAATCTTTGCTCTTCCCCCATCGTTGGGACTTTCCCAAGTAAGGGTCCTCCATTTAAGCCAAGAGCAACTTGCTCGTCTCTCCTCTGCCAGAAGACACCCTTTCTGGTGGCTATAACGTGTAACTCAGAGTGGTCAGGAACACATGTGCTTTCTTCCTTCCGATGATCAGAGGTACACACACATGGACAATATAGCGCACATGTATTACATAAGCTGTCAAGGAGGCACCAGATCACTCTCCCTTTTTATGGAAGCACTAAAGCTATGAAACTCGTGCATTTCCCACAATGTTACAAGATCAGTGTCCTACCTGCTGGGAATGTGCAACATGACAATGGGCAGTCTTAGCTGCAAATTCCCACATGCCACGAATGGGAGATAGATTCATTGATGCTCTGTGACATAGTCCGATGATGGGGGACACTGATAATAGACTTGTTCGCTATTTATCAGAACAAGAAATGTCAATGGTACTGTTCCAGAGTAAGCATTGGCCAGCGCTCCCCGGGAGAGAGACTCCTCTCATGGGACAAGCACCACCTTTCCCCCATTCTGTCTATTGCTGAAAGTCCTGAAAAGGGGAGAAAACAATCATCATACTGCTCACTCCCGTATGGCTCAGACAGATGTGGTACCCTTACCTGTCATAATTGGTGCTGTATCCACCAATGATTCTTCTAATCACTCCTTGCCATCTCTTGAAGAAAGAGAGAGACACTCTCTATTCCAACCTGTGGATACTATAGCTCAGAGCCTGGCTTTTCATGGTTCCAGCACATAGAAACGTCATGTTCTGAAGAAATACAAGAAATTTTATTACATAGCAGGCTACAAAAGTGGACTGGATTCTGGATCTGGTGCCAGGTCAAAAAAGTCACCCTGTATTTGGCCACTCTACCTGTAGTCTTAGACGGTTTGCTACATCTGAAGAAATTGTCCCTCTATTACCTAAATGTGTACACTTAGCAGCAATAGTGACTTTCTGCCAGCAGGTAGAAGCGTACTAAATTTTTCTTACCTGACTACCAAGAGGTTTTCAAAGGCATAGCGAACTTCTTCCCCCAACTCAGGCTTCCTACCCCACAATGGGATCTCAATCTATTATTTAAAGGACTGACTAAATCACCCTTTGAATCCGTGGCCATTTGTTCTTTAACTCACCTTTCCGTATAGATAGTGCTCCTGATTGCCATTCCTCAGCAAGAAGGATAGGAGAGATAGTGGTGCTTCCTCCCGCCCCGCCCCCTTCACAGTGTTCTTCTCAGACAAGGTCACGCTTAGACCACATCCGAAGTTCACCCTCAAAGTGAGTCCTCATTTCATGTGAACCAACTCATTCACATTCCAACCTTTTATCCCAAGCCTCACCAGGATAACAGGGAAGCCATCCTCCATATGCTCGATGTAAGGAGAGCTTTGGTCTTTTATTTGGACAGGACAAGAATTTTTAGAAAATTTCCGAGACTCTTCTCTCAATTGTGGACAGGTTTAGAGGCACAGTGATTTCAGGTCAAAGACTCTGTAAATGGGTCTCAAACAGTATCAGACTCTGTCATCAGATTGGCAATTTTGCACACCCATCTACAATTTGCCCACATTTGAAGAGATCGGTTTCCTCCTCTGTTGCCTTCTCCAAGGATATTTCTATATCAGAAATCTGCAGAGCAGCTACATGGACATCTGCACATAACTTTGCAGAACACTATGCCATCCTGGGGGACTCTGCTGCAGATGCCAGATACAGCACCACAGTACTATCATCCATAACAGACTTGACTCCGAACCCCAGCCTCCAGTGGCGGATACTGCTTGGAGTCACCTATAGTGGAGCACCCATAGGGACACTACTCAAAGAAGAAATTACTCAATTTGTGCAGTAACAATGGTTCTTCAAGATGTGTGTCCCTATGGGGGCTCCACGATCCACCCTTCTTCCCTCTGTTTTGGTGTTCTCATAATAAACTGTGCGGTAGAGAAGGAACTGAGGAGTGTTTGCCCGTTACAATGTTGGTTAGTCTTGTGGCAGAGCACGAGGCGGAGGGCAGTGCATGCATGGGCCGAAAATTCTCCAGTCAGCAGTGCAGGGACAAAGACACCTACATTGGAGCACCCGTGGGGGACACATCTGAAAGATCCATTGTTACTGCAGAAGAGGAATAACTGCTGCTGCTTCTTCTTAGTAGGTATTTTAATATTATGAACACTGTACAGTATCAGTTTGCAGTACAGTAGAACCTCAGTTACAAACACCGAAGTTATGAACTGCCATCTACACACTTCATTTGGAACTGGAAGTATGAAATCAGGCAGCAGCAGAGAAAAAACAATAAACAAATACAGTAGAGTACTATGTTAAATGTTAGCACTTAAAAAAAAGGGAAAGCAGCATTTTTCTTCAGCATAGTAAAGTTTCAAAGCTGTATTAAATCAATGTTCAGTTGTAAACTTTTGAAAGAAGAGCCATAAAGTTTTGTTCGGAGTTAGGAACATTTCAAAGTTAAAAAAAACTTCCATTCCCCAAGGTGTTCATAACTCTGAGGTTCTACTGTACTACAAATATTGCAAATTCACTAAAAAAAAATATTATTTCATAGATTTCTCTTGGGCTTTATTATGTTTACTTCACTTGTTTCTGAAGATGGTGGTGGTACGCCGCCTCCACCCACAAAGCAAAGAGTTGGTTTCTGTCAATGGCTATTAATTTGAATCTTATTTTAAAAAATGAGAAGGGGTGAGGTTTGGATTTGGCTGCTACTTATTGTGTTGACGGGTCCATATATCTGATCACCTCGCAATCCTTTTAATGTACTTGCCCTCACAGGACCCCTGTGAACATTCACTCGAGTACTGTTAGCCCAGTTTTACAGATGGGGAACTGAGAGAGAGAGAGACATTGTTTTTCCAAAGTCACACAAGACGTCTATGGCAGAGCAAGAATTGAACCTGGGTTTTTACGGTCCTAGACTAATGCCCTCATGAAAGGATTGTTTGCTATATTTTGGATAGAGATTTGCAAGTATTTCTTGGTGAACTTTTTGTAGCAAGTAGGATATGTCGTTTTGGTGCTGAGAATATGTACCAAGATTTAGAGGATGATCACATTTTCTTTCAGTATGTTTAATTCAGCTGTTTTTGTCCTTAACAAGCAGAAATCACCTGCGCATCCAACTGGTACAAGATAGCTCCAGAAGCTTCGTTAGCTGCATAGTCAGGCAGACCTCTATTTCAAGGAATTTTTCCAACTTACTAATAACTGCATATTACTTTTTCTCCTGTGTCAAAACCTGGTGCTTTGTGATCCATTTCAACTGGGTTATTCCTGTTCATCTTCCAAGCATGGAGGCACTTCTTTTTATTATTTTTTTAAACCTCCCTGTAGCTTCACAATGTACTGTGAGCAAGTGGAGCTGTTCAGAAAACCGATTTCTTCTCTAACATTCCAGTGTCTTGCCTCCACTTGAAGAAGCAGGAAGTTCCTCTAAGATTGGTTTTGTGTGGTGTGTGTTTTGTTTCCCTCTCCTTGATGCCTCCTCAGTAAGGAGAAGATTTTTGGCAAGTTTTTCTGGTATTTAAGGAGAAAACATGGCAGACTCCTGTTAGAAAATAGAACAGAAAATTTCCCCCCATACTGGTCCTGTTCAGTCTGCCTGATAAAGTTCAAGTCCTATTTGTGTGTTGTGTCCAGATCTTCCTGACAGAGAACTCTCCTCATAATTTTTGGCCTACAAGGAAGCCTTTCTCCATTTGCCAGTTTGCCTTAGCTACAAATAATACCTGTATTTGGCAACATTGTGGACCCATTTCCAATTCCAATAAATCATCCTTTGATTTATCTCGTGTTCCTTGTTTTCTGACTAGTCCAATGGTATCTCTGAGGGCCAATCTATGACAAGGAGGTTACAGATGATTAGTGAATAGCCTATCCATATGAGGTAAAATATGTACATACTGAAAACATCTTTCAACTGCTTGAGTCCTTTGACTCTATTTTCAGAGAAGGTCTTTAATACTCTCTCAGGATCTTGTCCATCTAGGCTTTCTAGATTGTGTCCAGTTGATCCAAGGAAAGATTTCAGAAGTTGTATTTCTTCTAGGAGCTCAAGTATTTGCCCTCCAGGCATTCTGGTTACATTGTGTGACAGTGACCAGATGTTGAAACTGTTCCATGTTAGTGATACACCCCTGTACCCTACAAATTGTCCTGTTTATCAGTGTCATTTCCAGAATCAGGAACCAAATTATCTTCTTCATCAGTGAGAGAGCTCAGATAGACCCCATTAAATTCAAGGAAAATGATCATCTCAGGAAGCACGTCTAAATAAGTTCCCAGAGTTTCAAGCAGTTAAGAGGTAGTTCTCTCTTTTTATTTCCCTCTAAATTGTCTTATAAATATTTGAGACAGGCAGCGATGCCGTCAGTGTGAGCAATGTTGCTGTATAGGGAGGTGATAAGGCTCATGTTCTGAAGGAGGTTATTAATGTGCACAGTTTCTTGAGAAAGCTGGTTGTGTCTTTATGGAAGCTGGCCCTTTCTATGATGAGTGTTTTGAGGATGGTTGGAGTCCTGATTTTCCTTCAGTAAGAGTGCTGTGGCCTCCATCCCAACAAAAATAGTCTTTGACTTGCAGCCTAGCTATTGAAAGTGAAGTGTCAGCTGCACTTGGCTTATGTTCCAAAATGATCAGGCCTCTGCTGTCATCCAGGACAGTTTCCACACTAAGTAAGTTAAATTCACATTGTGAAGAGTGCAGTGCAGATCCAAGAAAACCTGGGATTCCAGCCACACTGAACTTCCTTCAGGAAGGTGCTTATAAGGGTCTTTAGCCCAGCACTGTAGTGTGCCAGACCAGATAAACTGTTGTTGAGCGTACAAGTTATTTTTGTATATTCATGTTGAGAAGATGACAAAAATAAAAGGTGAGTGAATAGAGCACATTTGAGGGCAGTATAGGTAATGAGTTATGATATGTATAGCGTGCGTTAAATATTAAGGATTTTGTCATCAGTTCTTCTAGCTTTGCTCATTTTTCTGCAACTTCAGTTAATTTAATATAGGCAGAAATATTCCATTTCTCTAATTCTGGATATACATATTTCTACAGAGGTTGTTTGTTTCTTCCACCATAGTGGTGAAAAACATTTACTGGCTGTTGTCACAAATTCTAAACAAGTATTTGTTTGATATTATCAAATCAGGACATTTTTCTACCACCTTGAAAATAATAAAAAATATATTTACTTTTGTTTAAGCCAAATCAGGTATTAATATTAAGTTTCTGTTCAGTAATTGTAGGTACTACAACTCAATTTGAATTTATTATACAATATCAGTACATCAAATAAGCCAATGCAAGTTACCTTTCAAATGTTTTTTTTTTAAAGAAGATTGAGAAGCTTTGAAGCTGTTTCTGTTGCTATCCATTGCATCAGTTAACATTCATAGGGCCTTTGAGTTAGATTTCTTTTTGATAATTGTTAAGATGTCTCTCCATTAATATTTTTCATATTTTTAAAAATAGAAAGTGCTGGAAGAGGCATATTTAGGATCTGAAAATTTATCAAAACTATCGAAAATTATGGTGCTGCTTCAAATAGTATCCCCAGGTGTGCTCCACTGTAGGTGGAGCTTGTGTTCCTTTGCTGCTGATCGGAGAACTTCAGTAGCAGTGTCTCTTAGCCCCGCGTGTGCACTGTGTCTCCTTGTGCTGTGCATTGAGGCTAGCCAGTGTGTGGGCTAACCCCCCTCAGTTCCTTCTCAGCTGCCCCTGGCTAGAGATTTAGCTTCTCCCAGTCCGTTGGGATCATTGCTCTTTTCGCAGTTAGATAGTTAGCCTCTTAATATAGTGTAGTTGTATTGTCTATTTTTTTTACCGTTTTTTTTTCTCCTAAAAAAATTTAAAAAATAAAATACAAACCAGAAACCTTTATTTTTCCCTCTTCATCGTCTTTCCTCAATTGGGTATGCTCGCTTTGCCAGGCTTCAAGAAGTGCCTCCTTTGCAAGGAGGCAATCCCGATAGCAAACAAGCACTCCCAGTGCATTCGCTGCCTCGGGGAAGGCCACATCTGGCAACAGTGCCAGCAACTCCGGCCATGATCTTGTAAGGGGAGAGAGCTCCAACAGATTATCTTAATGGAGGCAGCTCACAGGCCCTTCCAGGACCTATGTCATGAGTCACCTGGCAGATGTGAGTCTTCCCCATCGCCCTCTACATGTAAAGGCTGTGAGTTGAAGAAATAAACTGCTGACCCCCTCACAAGAAGAGAGTGGAAAAGTCCCCATAGTGAGCCCTGAGATGGCCATAAGCGATTTCCATCTCATTAAGTATCCTCAGCACTGTCGGCCCAGAGAACATCTCAGTCTGGCACTCGTGGCTCACGGAGACCGACAGCAGCTGGTACTGCTGACGTGCCCATGGATGTGAGCACTGAGGGACGACATATGCTCCTCCACTTTCCAGTGAGGGTTCAAACAGCGAGCCAGAGAGTTTAAGTCACAGTACTTCTCTCAGGCCCCGTACAGTGCTCAGTACCAATAAATCCCTAAAATATACCCACAAATGGCCCCACCACTGCCATCCTGGTACAGCTACTCATGGGCACTACCAACGGGCTCCATGCCACTCTCACCCTAGTTGGGACCCTTGTGTGGCATGCCTCTCGGGTTTCGAGCCTTGCCCAGGAATCCTTGAGAGACACCCCATTGGCCAAAGCATGTAGAGGCTCCATAAGACATCATAGAGGAACGCGAGGGCGGTGCCAAGGAAGAAGTGACACCAAGGACCATACCCTCCTCCTTCTTTGATGAAGCTGTCATGCCTTTCTCACCATCTCTGGCAGACGGCTTTCATCTCTTCTAGGAGATGGTAAAGAGAGTTGCAGACACCCGCCAAATACCACTGGAAAAAGTCAAGGACACATACCATCGATACTTTGACATCCTCCATTTTTCCTCTTAATGATCACCCTACCTATTAACGAAGCCGTCTTAGGCTCAGCAAGAACTGTATGGCAAACTCCAGCATCGGTAGCACCTACGTGCAAGCGGGCAGAGAATAATACTATGTCCCCTCCAAGGAATCTGAATTCCTCTCTCCCACCCACCATGCAATTCTATCATGGTGGATGCAGTCAAGTCCCATGGCTGGCAACACCAGTCAAGGGTCATTCTGTATGATAGGGATTGGAAGTGCCTGGACCTTTTTGGAAGGAAGGAATACTCCTCTACTACATTTCAATTCCATATCATTAACTACCAGGCCCTCATGGTGAAATGTGATTACATAAACTGTAGGGCTGGCAATTAATCGCAGTTAATGCCTGCGATTAACTGAAAGCAAAATTAACGCATTAATTTTTTAAATGCATTTATCTTATACCTGTGGGCGGGGTAGGAGGCATCCGCAGAGGCATCGGCGGAGGCAGGGGGCTCTGTCGCTGGAACCCTGACAGGGCCCTGCTGGCTGCCAGCTCCAGAGTCCCACAGCCTCTGGGGATGAAGCAGAGAAGGTCAGTCTCTGGAAGTCACGGATTCTGTGACTTCCATGGCATCCATGACACAAATGTAGCCTTAAGCACGTAGGCAACTCAGCACTAGTTTTGAAAGTGAAAGGTGTTTGTGGGGAGGGTTGCTTTGTTCATATAGTTTTCTAAAAAAAGAATAAGATAAATTTAAGAAAACATAACACAGGGTGTAATAGAAGTTATAAATGAATAATAAAAATAAAATAAGGGGGTATATAGGAATATGAGAATTACCATACAAGAGCTGACCATTTTCTATCTAGTACAGTATACTAGTAATTTTACAGAAACTTGCAAGAATTCAAGAGCAGAAGAATTATAGAATAACTTACCCATGGAGGGAATACATTCCTGACCTTATGTAGCTAATCCTTTGGCTTATCCATGAGCGTTTATATCCCTTGTATTTGTATCTTGTGTAGTGTAACTGAGGTTTATATATGTCTATATAAGCTTTTAATAGGTTTTCTTACTCCTGCTAAATTCTTGAAGTCACTGATAGTTGTCTGTAGTGAGCTGCGCATGTTTTAAAAAAAAATAAAAATATAAATGGTCACCTCCATGCCTGGAATGAAATTATGGTTTGAGGGCTTCTGCCTCTTAGGTGCCAGAGTGGAGGAAGGTAGGTGATGGGGATGGTTTCTTGGGCTTTCCCTGCTTTGTAACTGGTTTGATTAAATCCACTGTGTCACAATAATTCCCCTGTTGGAATTATTCAATAACTTATTCATTTTGATTCTTTATAATCTCTTGTATAGATTTCATGTCAGTTTTAGGTCCAAAGTTGCAAATGCAATAAAGGTTTCAATGTACAGGTGTCCAGGAAACCGTAACTGTATTAGAACAGTAATATAATATGCAGAAATTACTGAATGTGTGAAGAGCTCTTCTTTCTGGACAGAGTTTCAAATACATTCACATTAAGAGACTCACTATTTAATACACAATTTAAAATTGCCTTTTCATTGTCATTCTGATGTGACAATTTCCTCATGTAATATTAGAATGACCGTTACTTCTTAACACAGAAATGTCTCTCTTTTGGCAACACAAGAGACTTAAGAATTTACAGTGATACTGTACTGTAGGTGAAAAATTCATTTTTACTATTTGACAATGAGTCTTAAAAATCTTTTCAACTAGAGAGGGATTTTTTTGGCATTGTCTTTCAGAATGTCAATAGTTAATTCCTATTTCATACGAATATTCAGTATAGTAAGTGCGATAAGGTATTCAGTTAAGGTAAATTATACAAATTCTTTCCTTATGAGTTTTGAATTTAACATCTTAAATTACTTCAATTTGTAAACATATCTGTGTTTGGGATGGATCCTAACTTGCTTTGAACTATGTGCTGCTGGCCAATCACTTCATTCCTTCATATACCACAAGAGTGTCCCATAGTACAGTAAATAATCTGTTGCTTCATAGCAGTTACTGATTTGATGTAAGATAATAGACAATCTAATACAGATTTGAAAGTAAAATCCATAGTATTTTTATAATATTCCTGAAGTAATATAACGTATTCAGTGAAAGATATAAATATTTGCTTTGAAATGTAAGTTTTTTTTCTTTGTAGAAAATTCAGCTCAAACCTTATGCTCATACTTTTAGTAAAATCAACAATTGTTATCCAGTATATGAAAACCTAGTGGTTTTAATAAATCTTTTTAAAAATATTGGTTTATATTTGTTAGTCCCTTTTGTCTTTTGGTTTCATATTACAGAAACTCATTATATTTATGTTGTTTAACGTTGTTATTGCTAGGCACCTGAATTGTGAACTAACAGCAACAAATTATTGTGGTTTAGAAGCATCCTGTAGCCATTGAAGAATCAAAATTTTATACATTAAGATATTTCACTGTATTTTAAGTGATTTATTGACTATGAAGTGGTGGTTAAACAGTTTGAGCCTTCATCATGGCTGCACTGTTAAATATGCTTAGAATTTATGTAATTAGTTCTTGTACTATTTTAAGACCAGTATACTGTTGTTTTCAGGGAGGAGTTGTTACTTATTCCAGCCATCTCCAAAGGGCTACATTTTTGTGTGTCCCCGCTGTGCTTACAGATTATATGAGGCACATGTTATCTTGATGTAATCACCATGTTTATAGTTTATAGGCATCCTTTTAACTGACTGCTTTAGTGTATTATAGTCCAGAATATTTTACGTTTTTTGGTTCTTCAGTGACAACTGTATTCATGTGTAAACTAAAACTAACTAGGCTTTCTCTTCCACTCTTTGTTTTTATATGAAAGAACTGGGTAAGGAATTATTCATCTCCAGTCATCTCATTATGTTTTGGCTCACCACACACACATTTCCAATCAATGTGAATATAAGCAGATGGCTTATTTATAACTTTAACGGTGATGCTAAATAATTCTAATCCACATTGTAACTCCAGCTGAAAAAAAATATTGTGAGTAAATGATTATCCAACTGTAGCTTTTGAAAATAAGAGTGTGATATTCTGCTGTTACTAGTTAACAGCATTAGTTTTCTGTTTTTGCAGAAAATCTTAATCTTTCCTCTGGCTATTATCCATAGCTATGAATTTACCAAAGGCCAAATGTGAAACATAAGCTTGAAAATATGGAGCAAATGATTAGAAGGAAAGATGCAGTACAAGTTAAAACATCAAAAATCTTGAAGTAGTTTGGAAAATTTTTTATGAGGAATATATTAGCTATTTTACGATGTGGGTTTAGAATTGTCAGTTCAATAAATTAGGTAAATTTACATAAGTTGTTGAGGTTGTTGACAATGGTCAGAAATCTGTATTTAAAAAAAAATCAGTGTTCTCTACAACTTAAACTCATTGTGAATACTGCGATAGCGAGCATTGCTGAGTGGTGCTATTACACATAAACCTCTAAATTCTTTTTCCTAGCATGGGAACAAATGATCAGTTTGGGGAAGATATGTTGTGGTGCATCTGTGTTTTGGTTGTACAATACTCTGTATAGAGACAAGATGGAGAGGAAAATGAACAAGAAGCAGGGGGTTGAATTTTTGCTTTGGTCTCTGCCTAGAGTCAGTTCTTGAGATAGAGCTCTCTTGAGGGAACCGGGCATTAGTGTTAGGCTGAGATTCTTAAAGAAGCAGTTGTGTACACGTTGTTTGATCACCTCTGTTCCAGGACTGGTGAATAGGTAGACTGGCATAAGTAGGGCCCTACCAAATTCATGGTCCATTTTGGTCAATTTCACTGTCCTAGGATTTTAAAAATCATAAATTTAATGATTTCAGCTATTTAAATCTGAAATTCTTCTTCAAGTGCTTGTTCACGTCCATTCCACATTAGATGTGTGCCCACCATATGCACGGACGTCAGAAACTTTTTCCCTTAGCGGCTCCCGTTGGGTCGGCAGGGGAGCCCGCCAGAGCGGCGCCTCCATGCCGGTGCATATATACCCCTTCTGACCCGACCCCCTTCAGTTCCTTGTTACCGTCCGTGGCGGCATTGGAAGAACTCTTCTCTCGCTTGCGAGTGATCCCTTAGCACAGTTGTAACAGTTATCAGTAGTTAGCAGTTATCTGTAGTTAATAGGTATCGGTAGTTAGCACTTCTTAATAAAAAACAGGAGTACTTGTGGCACCTTAAAGACTAACAAATTTATTTTAGCATGAGCTTTCGTGAGCTGCAGCTCACTTCTTCGGATGCATAGAATGGAACACGCAGACGGGATATTTATACATGCTAAAATAAATTTTAGTCTTTAAGGTGCCACAAGTACTCCTGTTTTTTTTTTGCGGATACAGACTAACACGGCTGCTACTCTGAAACCTGTCACTTCTTAATAGTAGATAGTTAAGCTTCCTTTGTTTTAGGTGTCTGGAAGCTGTTTCCAGCACCAGCCCTGGGTTGTGGGGCATGCCGCAGGCCCAAGGGTTTAAGGCTTGTGCCACGTGCCACAAGCCTATGCCGATCAGTGATCCCCATGACTCGTGTCTCCGTTGTTTGGGGGAAGTGCACCAGACTGAGCGCTGCAAGATCTGTTTAAGCCAAGAACTGAGAAAGAGAGAGACTTTCGCTTCAAGCAGTTGCTCATGGAGGCCGCGCTACAACTTGCAGCCTTGGGCCAGCCGGCTTTGGTGCTAGCGTCCTTGGTGTGGAGTGCCCCGGCATCTATCTGTGATCCAGTACTGGTGGGGCACCGCAAACATTCAGCACCAAAACAACAGGACAAGCCCAGGCACTGCTCGACCTCTCCAGTACAGTCAAAGGGGGCAGCCGAAAGGCAATAGAGGGCACTCCCCACATAAGAAGGCAGTGCCTCCCAAGGGACCAAGCACTCAAAAGAGCAGTGCGGCCCCAGGGCATGCACCAGCACTGGTGGCTCCGGTGCCGCAGGGCCCGTCGAGCCGTGGGATAAGTGAGTTGAGCGCAGAAGAAGGGCTGGAGGACATCCGAGAACAGCCCTCCACGCTAGACACCTTTGAGGTGGCAAAAGACCTCATCGAGCTGTCGTCGTCAAGCCCCCGCCCTGGCAAGGAGCAGCCTCCAGCACCATCACCAAGGATGCCGTCTAGAGGCAAGCCGGCAATCGTGCGCTGCTCGAGGTCACCTCCCTGGCACCGGTCCCGGTTGATCTCAGCCTCTGTGGACTCCCAGCTACCTTTGACTCAGTGGGACTCGATGGCACCGGAACTGAGCCACTCTGGAAGATCACGGCAGTGGTGTTGTCTGTCAGAACTGTCATGCTATGTTTTATATAAACAAGCAGGGCGGATCCTGCTCCTCTCCCCTCTAGTGTCATATCTCCCAGGAGAACGGAACAAGCTAGTGGACAGCCTCAGCAGGTCGTACTGCATGCACGAGTGATTGATAAGATGGGACATCTCGCAGTCAGTCTTCCAGAAGTGGGGGTTTCTCCAAATGGACCTCTTGGCCACCAAGGACGACAGTCAATGTCTGTGGTTTTGCTCGTTCTAGAACCACAGCCCAGGCTTGGTCGCAGACGCTTTCGCGATCCCTTGGAGAGCGAGTCTGAAGTATGCCTTCCCTCCACTACTGCTCATCCATAGAGTTCTCCTCAAAGTTCGCAGGGACCAGGTGATAATTTTGATCGGTCCAGTCTGGCCTCGGCAGCACTGGTTTACAACCCTGCTAGAGCTATCAGTGGCCACTCCAATTGCCCTGCCCCTACACCGGGACCTCCATCACGCAGGATAGAAGGCACCTGCTCCACCTGGATCTGCGTCTCTGCACTTCATAGCATGGAAGCTATCTGGCTAAACTCTATGGAGAGCCAGTGCTCTCTTTCGGTACGACAAATTCTCCTTAGCAGTAGGAAACCTTCCACTAGGGCGGCCTACCTAGCTAAGTGGAGAAGATTTTCCTGCTGCTGTGAGCCTAAGCAGATACAGTCATTCCAGGCCACTATTCCAGTTGTCCTAGAATACCTCCTGCACCTCAGGCATCAGGGTCTCGCTCCTTCCTCAATCAGGGTGCATCTAGCTGCCATTTCAGAGTTCCACCTGGGGGAATCCAGATGCTCTGTGTTCTCTAACCCCATGGTGGTGCGATCCCTCAAGGGACTGGAGAGAGTGTTCCCCTACTCGTGCCCGTCGGTCCCTCCCTGGAACCTTAATCTGGTTCTTTGCAAGCTTATGGGGCCCTGGTTCGAGCCGCTAGCCTCTTGCTCTCTCCTGAACCTCTCCTGGAAAGTGGCATTCCTGGTGGCCATTATATCGGTAAGGAGGGTGTCCAAGTTACGAGCCCTAACCTCGGAGCCTCCTTACAGTTTTCTATAGGGACAAAGTGCAACTCAGGCCACACCCAAAATTCTTCCCTAAGATAGTCGCGCAATTCCATATGTGCCAGGATATTTGTTTACCAGTGTTCTTTCCTAGACCACACAAGGACCCGAGTTACCGTAGCCTGCACGCTCTGGATGTCTGAAGGGCCCTGGCGTTCTATTTGGAGTGAACTAAACCTTTCTGCAAGTCGATGCAGTTGTTTGTCGCCATAGCTTAGGGGTCGGCAGTCTCTGGCACATGACTCACCAGGGTAAGCACCCTGGTGGGCCGGGCCAGTTTGTTTACCTGCCGTATCGGCCGGTTCGGCGGACCGTGGCAGCAACTGGCCGCGGTTCACCATCCCAGGCCAATGGGGGCGGCGAGAAGCTGTGGCCAGTACATCCCTCACCCACAGCACTTCCCGCTGACCCCATTGGCCTGGGACGGCGAATCACGGACAGTGGGAGCTGTGGTCGGACGAACCTGCCAACGTGGCAGGTAAACAAACTAGCCCGGCCCGCCAGGGTGTTTGCCCTGGCGAGTTGTGTGCCAGAGGTTGCCGACCCCTGCCATAGCTGATAGAATGAAAGGGCTTCCGGTCTCAGCGCAGCACATTTCATCGTGGATTGCGGACTGCATCTGCGCTTGCTACGAGCTCGCCAAGGTTCCAGTCCCAGCGATCAACACTCATTCGACGAGGACACAGGCCTCCTCAACAGCTTTCCTGGCGCATGTCCTGATCCAGGAGATATCTGTAAATCAGCCACCTGTCATTGGTGCACACTTTCATAGCCCGCTACACAGTGAACCAGTAAGCCAGAGATGATGCGGTGGTTGGCAGGGCTGTTCTTCAATCAATTGCTCCATGACTCCTACCTTCTCCTATGGTAAGCTTGTGAGTCACCTAATGTGGAATGGACGTGAACAAGCACTCGAAGAAAAAATGGTTACCTACCTTTCGTAACTGTTGTTCTTCGAGATGTGTTGTTCACGTGCATTACACTTCCCACCCTCTTTCTCCTCTATCGGAGTCTCCGGGAAGAAGAAACTGAAGGGGGGTTGGTTGGCAGGGGTATATATGCACCGGCGTGGAGGCGCCGCTCTGGCAGGCTCCCCTGCCGACCCGACGGAAGCCCCAAAGGGAAAAAGTTTCCCATGTCTGTGCATGTGGCGCGCACACATCTAATGTGGAATGGACGTGAACAACAGTTACGAAAGGTAGGTAACCATTTATTTTTACAATGTTATAATTGTAGGAGTCCTGACCCAAAAAGGAGTGTGGGGGGGTCACAAGGTTATTGTAGGGGGCGTTGCAGTACTGCTACCCTTACTTCTGCGCTGCCTTCCGAGCTGGGCAGCTGGAGAGTGGTGGCTTGGTTCCCGACTCCCTGATTGTTAATCTCTTTTTTTCTCTTCTCCCATGTCAATTAGGTTTTTGAAAGTTCTGGACTCCTTATATATCCAAGTAGAGGAACCTATGCCCCTTTGGGTCTTAAGCCTGGTACTGACAAAGCTAATGGATCCTCCCTTGGAACTGTTAACTACCTGTTTGTTACTCCAATTCTCAACCAAGGTAGACTTTGTAGCAATCATCTCAGCCAGGGGAGTGGGTTAATTATATCTTTTAGTATTTGGACCTCTGTATACAGTCTTCAACAAGGACAAAGTATATCTCATCCCAAGTTTCTCATCAAAGTGGTGTCTTCTTTCCATGTTAGTCAGGCAATATATTCACCACTTTCTTCCTGAAGCCTCATGCTCATATAAGGATGTGGAGAGAACTCCACACTTCAGATGTCAGGAGAATGTTAGTGTTTGACTTGGACAGGACTAAACCATTTAGATCCTCCTTGCAGTTGTTTTTGGCAATTGCAGACAGAATGAAGGGCCTTCAGGTCTCTTCTCAAATAATCTTGTCATGGATCTTTCTTGCATATGTTTGTGCTGCAACATGGCTAATGATACTGCCACCAAACAGGGTGCTAGTGCATCCAGCCAGATCTCTCTCAGCCTCCATAGCGTTTTAAGCCAAGGTGACTATTCTGAACATGGGTAGAGATGCAACTTTGGTCTTCAGTGCATATCTTTGCCTCCCATTATGCTATCAGGCAATGTTGGATTTGGAAATGTGATTCTTCAGTCAGTATTCAGGTCCCACCTCTAGATCAAATGGCTTGTGAGCCACTTGAAGTGGAATGGATATGTGCAGTCATTTAAATAAGAAGAAATGTTTAATAAACTCTTACATTAGTTACTGTTGCTCGAGATGTGTTGCACATGTCTTTTTCACTTCAGGTGACCCACTCTCCTTCCCCTCTACATTGGAGTCAGTCTTCTAAGAAGGTAGTGAAGGGGTTGAGGGCAGTTCTGCCCTTTATGATGATGTGTTGCAGTGCAAGGTAGCAGAGGGTGGAAGTACTGCATTGGTAGAGTTGCCAACCCTCATGGTTTGGCCAGAGTCTCCCAGAATCAGGCTTGGTCTCCCAGAGGCTACTGAAGAGAGAGTCTGGCGCAGTGGGGCTAAGGCAGATTCCCTACCTGTCCTGGCTCCGTGCTGCTCTTGGAAGCAGCTGGCATGTCCAGAAGTGGCTCCTAGGAGGAGAGGTGGCCAGGGGTTTCTGCACACTGCCCTCCCTCCCCCATTAGTGCAGACTCCAAAGCTCCCATTTGCCGAGAATTGGGGAACCGCACAACCAATGGGAGCTGCGGGGGCGGCACCTCTAGGCCGGGGAAGCACGCAGAGCTGCCTGGCTGCCCCTGAAGCTAGGAGCTGCTGCTGGACATGCTGCCTCTTCCAGGAGCCATCCGAGGTAAGTGCTGCCCAGCTGGAGCCTGCATCCCGAACCCCCTCCCGCACCCCTGCCCCAGCCCTGAGCCCCCCTCCCGCACCCAAACTCTCTCCCAGAGCCCACACCCTGGAGCTCTTTCCCATAGTCTGAGCCCTTGGTCCCAACCCCCTGCCCAGCCCTGTGAAAGTGCGTGAGGGTGGGGGAGAGCGAGCAGTGGAGGGAGGGGGGCTGGAGTGAGTGGGGAAGTGGGGCCTTGGAGAAGGAGAGGTGCAACGGGCAGGGGAAAGGTGTTTGGGTTTGTGCGATTAGACAATGAGTATCGCCATGCACTGGGCATGCATACACCTGAATTGGAACGGAGATGTGCAACTCATCTTGAAGAACAACAGTTATGGAACACGTTAGTAACTGTTTCCTTCTCTGAATGAATTTTCTGGCACTGTATGCATTTTTCCATTTATAATTTATAGTACCAGGAAACTGGCATTTTCATATAAATATTGATTAGCAAAATATATAGTATAGCATACAGTAGTATAGATGAACTGTGTGTAGATTGGCATGGACAAAGATTGTCTTCATCATTTTGTGACATAAAAAATACCATGACTTAGATTACTCAAGTTGATGCTTTTTTTTTAAAATAAAAAATCCAAATAGTTTATGTTCAAGACTGATTTTAGTGGCAGGAGGATTGGGTCTTTAATGGGATATTGAGTTGAGTTTAATGGGAGCTGGACCAGGTCCCTAGATTTCAGATTCAAAATGAGTCAATGAACATTAATGTTATTCTATGTATTGTGCTGCTGTTTTATTAGAAGTGCCAAAATTAAGTGCATGAAATTTTTTCTGAATAGCCTTGAGAATATTAAAGCATATAATCTAAATGAAAGTATGCTTCATTTACCTTGTGTTGCAGTCTGATTATGGTTTGAATGTACAAGAATTCAGCATATAATATGATGAGCATGGGGATTCATGACAGTATAATTCAGACACTTACACTATATATCCTATAAATAGCATCAACTTTTGTTTAGCACATGTATTGAAACGTCTAAAGAACCCACTAAGTATTTCTAGTGAGCTTTTCTAACAACAGTTAATGGGCTGATCAACCTTTAAATTTGTTCAATTGGATGTAAACTGTCATGTAATTTTTTAAAAAAGAGTTAATCCAAAAATTGCTTAAGTAAGTTGTTATAAAATGTTTTGTAAATGTTTCCAAGAGAGAAGAATGCCCCACGCTTGGTCTTGCCTTTGAGGTCAGTCATACTTCTTAACAAAGAGTGAGAATCCTGTACTACTGGCATTTTTTAAAAGAAGACAAACATAAGAACATAAGAAAGGCCGTACCGGGTCAGACCAAAGGTCCATCTAGCCCAGTATCTGTCTACCGACAGTGGCCAATGCCAGGTGCCCCAGAGGGAGTGAACCTAACAGGCAATGATCAAGTGATCTCTCTCCTGCCATCCATCTCCATCCTCTGACGAACAGAGGCTAGGGACACCATTCTTACCCATCCTGGCTAATAGCCATTTATGGACTTAGCCACCATGAATTTATCCAGTCCCCTTTTAAACATTGTTATAGTCCTAGCCTTCACAACCTCCTCAGGTAAGGAGTTCCACAAGTTGACTGTGCGCTGCGTGAAGAAGAACTTCCTTTTATTTGTTTTAAACCTGCTGCCTATTAATTTCATTTGATGACCCCTAGTTCTTGTATTATGGGAATAAGTAAATAACTTTTCCTTATCCACTTTCTCAACATCACTCATGATTTTATATACCTCTATCATGTCCCCCCTTAGTCTTCTCTTTTCCAAGCTGAAGAGTCCTAGCCTCTTTAATCTTTCCTCGTATGGGACCCTCTCTAAACCCCTAATCATTTTAGTTGCCCTTTTCTGAACCTTTTCTAGTGCTAGAATATCTTTTTTGAGGTGAGGAGACCACATCTGTACACAGTATTCGAGATGTGGGCGTACCATGGATTTATATAAGGGCAATAATATATTCTCAGTCTTATTCTCTATCCCCTTTTTAATGATTCCTAACATCCTGTTTGCTTTTTTGACCGCCTCTGCACACTGCGTGGACATCTTCGGAGAACTATCCACGATGACGCCAAGATCTTTTTCCTGACTCGTTGTAGCTAAATTAGCCCCCATCATGTTGTATATATAGTTGGGGTTATTTTTTCCAAGGTGCATTACTTTACATTTATCCACATTAAATTTCATTTGCCATTTTGTTGCCCAATCACTTAGTTTTGTGAGATCTTTTTGAAGTTCTTCACAATCTTCTTTGGTCTTAACGATCTTGAGAAGTTTAGTATCATCTGCAAACTTGGCCACCTCACTGTTTACCCCTTTCTCCAGATCATTTATGAATAAATTGAATAGGATTGGTCCTAGGACTGACCCTTGGGGAACACCACTAGTTACCCCTTTCCATTCTGAGAATTTACCATTAATTCCTACCCTTTGTTCCCTGTCCTTTTAACCAGTTCTCAATCCATGAAAGGACCTTTCCTTTTATCCCATGACAGCTTAATTTACGTAAGAGCCTTTGGTGAGAGACCTTGTCAAAGGCTTTCTGGAAATCTAAGTACACTATGTCCACCGGATCCCCCTTGTCCACGTTTGTTGACCCCTTCAAAGAACTCTAATAGATTAGTAAGACACGATTTCCCTTTACAGAAACCATGTTGACTATTGCTCAAGAGTTTGTTTTTCTATGTGTCTGACAATTTTATTCTATTGTTTCAACTAATTTGCCCAGTACTGACGTTAGACTTACCGGTCTGTAATTGCCGGGATCACCCCTAGAGCCCTTTTTAAATATTGGCGTTACATTAGCTAACTTCCAGTCATTGGGTACCGAAGCCGATTTAAAGGACAGGTTACAAACCTTAGTTAATAGTTCCGCAACTTCACATTTGAGTTCTTTCAGAACTCTTGGGTGAATGCCATTTGGTCCCGGTGACTTGTTAATGTTGAGTTTATCAATTAATTCCAAAACCTCCTCTAGTGACACTTCAATCTGTGACAGTTCCTCAGATTTGTCACCTACAAAAGCCAGCTCAGGTTTGGGAATCTCCCTAACATCCTCAGCCGTGAAGACTGAAGCAAAGAATCCATTTAGTTTCTCCGCAATGACTTTATCATCTTTAAGCGCTCCTTTTGTATTTTGATCATCAAGGGGCCCCACTGGTTGTTTAGCAGGCTTCCTGCTTCTGATGTACTTAACATTTTATTACCTTTGGAGTTTTTGGCTAGCCGTTCTTCAAACTCCTCTTTGGCTTTTCTTATTACACTCTTGCACTTAAGTTGGCAGTGTTTGTGCTCCTTTCTATTTGCCTCACTAGGATTTGACTTCCACTTTTTAAAGGAAGTCTTTTTATCTCTCACTGCTTCTTTTACATGGTTGTTAAGCCACGGTGGCTCTTTTTTAGTTCTTTTACTGTTTTTCTTAATTTGGGGTATACATTGAAGTTGGGCCTCTATTATGGTGTCTTTAAAAAGGGCCCATGCAACTTGCAGGGATTTCACTTTAGTCACTGTACCTTTTAACTTTTGTCTAACTAACCCCCTCATTTTTGTATAGTTCCCCCTTTTGAAATTAAATGCCACAGTGTTGGGCAGTTGTGTTCTTCCCACCACAGGGATGTTGAATGCTATTGTATTATGGTCACTATTTCCAAGCGGTCCTGCTATAGTTACCTCTTGGACCAGCTCCTGCGCTCCACTCAGGATTAAATCTAGAGTCGCCTCTCCCCTTGTGGGTTCCCGTACCAGCTGCTCCATGAAGCAGTCATTTAAAGTATCGAGAAATTTTATCTCTGCATTTCGTCCTGAAGTGAAATGTTCCCAGTCAATATGGGGATAATTGAAATCCCCCACTATTATTGGGTTCTTAATTTTGATAGCCTCTCTAATTTCCCTTAGCATTTCATCATCACTATTTCTGTCCTGGTCAGGTGGTCGATAATAGATCCCTAATGTTATATTTTTACTAGAGCATGAAATTTCTATCCATAGAGACTCTATGGAACATGTGGATTCGCTTAAGATTTTTACTTCATTTGAATCTACACTTTCTTTCACATATAGTGCCAAAATATTTACCTGTAATTCTTCTTCTCTGAAGATATTCTAATATGTAATTCAACTCACCGCCACACTTCCATATAGAATTTGGAGCAGTATTTTTTAAATGAATTGTGTTCCCCTGTAGTTATTTTTATAGTTAACAAATTAAATTTTGAAAAATGCTTAAGTATCATTTTCAAAAGTGATTTAGGGATTTAGATGCCTAAACCCCATTGACTTTTTTATTTGAAAAGGAAACCTAGGCTTCTGAGTCACATAGATGCTTCTACACCTTTACCTAACATGCTGTTTTTTTTGGGGGGGGGGGTAACGTGGCGAAGTCGGAGGCAGTTTTGTTCAAGAGAACTCGTTTTGTGTCTAACTCTTACTTTAGAAATGTTTGAGGCATGAATTGACCAAGGAAGAAGATTCATTTGTTGCCTGCTACTACTGTTGTCTGAGAATAAAAAGTGGTAGCTAGTATAGATTCCATATTGTCTTGTACTTGAGAGCAAAAAGCCTATGGATTATTCAGTGGAAAAAAATAGGTGTATGGTTTTTCCCTTTCTGTGAATTTAGTAATACATTTCCTTTTCCTCAGTCCTTTTTCGCCTTCCTCTTAGGGATTGCTTCTCAGATTTCTTCGTTATAGACAATATATTTTTATTTTCTTGCTGTGAGATTTGTCAAATATGGTGGAAATAAACTAGGTGATGTATTTTCACTAGTTTAAAGTGACAGTTCTTTCCTTTTCTGCTTTTCTCGTTTAAGATAAGGGCTTTATTGTAGACTGTGAAAGAGGTAGAGTGAGAAATGAAATGATAAATAATTTCCATTTTTTGTGTCTAGCCAGGTGCTTTTTGTGAGTGTGCATTTATTTTTGCATTGAATATTAGTGTGAAGTGGTCCAGCTGCTTCAGTAATGGAAGATGTCAGTGATGAGCTGTATGCAAGCTCTAGGCTCTGCACTTAAGATTATTGTGTTGCTAATTGTGACATCTGCTTGAGGATGTTGTCTTGAGCAGTTAGATCTTGAGCCTAGAGCACCTGACTCTTTTTCTTCCTTAGCGCCCTCCAAAGCTTCATGTTCTTCTGATTCCTGAATGCACAAAGCCAAGAAAAAAATAGACATAAGCTCTGCTGAGTTGCCTCTGCTGAATTGGCATAATTTAGAAGCTTTTAGAGGGGAAATGTCCAATACTACATGGTGAGGAAAAATAGTGGAGTACCTAGGAATCAGTTTTGTGGACCATGCAGTGAAAATATAAACAAAATGTTATTTCTGAATCTTATGAAGGAGGTACAGAATTTCAGCCTTCAGGTACATAACTGCCACCATGTAGTTTTGTGGAACATCCCTATTTTGTATTCAGATAACCTATTACATGTTCTGGAAATTGTTTGGGTAAAGACTTAACAGTCAGTGGTAAATCTGCTACTAGTCCCATATAGACAATATGTGGAAAAAGGAGTGCAACTTGCGTTGTTTATGCTGTTAAGGTGAGCTATTACCAGCAGGAGAGAAAAAAAACTTTTTGTAGTGGTAATCAAAATGGTCCATTTGCAGCAGTTGACAAGAAGTTGTGAGGGACGGGGTGTGTGTGGGGGGAATAAACATGGGGAAATAGTAAAACTTCTTGTCAATTGCTGCAAATGGACCATTTTGATTACCACTACCAAAAGTTTTTTTTCTCACCTGCTGGTAATAGCTCACCTTAACTGATCATTCTCGTTAGAGTGTGTATGGTAACACCCATTGTTTCATGGTTGTGTGTGTGTGTGTGTGTATCTATATATACCTACTGTATTTTCCACTGCATGCATCCGATGAAGTGGGCTTTAGCCCACGAAAGCTTATGCTCAAATAAATTTGTTAGTCTCTAAGGTGCCCCAAGTACTCCTGTGTTTTTTTGGGTTTTTTTAGGGATTTTAGAACTCAGAGTAGTGGTTTGTTTGTTTTGTTTGTTTATTTATTTGGCAGTATTAGGAATAACTTAATGAGGTAGATTTTTTTTGTTTGATAATGATTGACGCAAGCAAGAGTGCTTTTATTTAAAACTATTTTTATTAGATTTTTAGCACACATACTAGGGCTGTCAAGCGATGAAAAAAATTAATCACGATTAATCGCACTGTTAATAGAATACCACTTTAAATATTTTTGGATGTTTTCTACTTTTTTCAAATATATTGATTTCAATTATAACACAGAATACAAAGTGTACAGTGCTCACTTTATTTTTGATTACAAATATTTGCACTGTAAAAAACAAAGGAAATAGTATATTTCAATTCACCTAATACAAGTACTGTAGTGCAATCTCTTTATAATGAAAGTTGAAGTTACAAATGTAGAATTATGTACAAAAAAAAGGCATTCAAAAGTAAAACTTTAGAGTTTACAAGTCCACTCAATCCTACTTCAGCCCATCACTCGGGCAAACAAGTTTGGTTGCAATTTGCAGGAGATAATACTGCCCACATCTTGTTTACAATGTCACCTGAAAGTGAGAACACATGTTCACATGGCACTGTTATAGCCGGCATCGCAAGATATTTATGTGCCATATGTGCTAAAGATTCATATGTCCCTTCATGCTTCAACCACCATTCCAGAAAGTATGCGTCCATGCTGATGATGGGTTCTGCTCGATAACGATCCAAAGCAGAGTGGACTGACGCATGTTCATTTTCATCATCTGAGTCAGACGCCACCAGCAGAAGGTTGATTTTCTTTTTTGGTGGTTTGGGTTCTGTAGTTTCCGCAACCGAGTGTTGCTTTTTTAAAGACATCTGAAAGTATTCTTCACACCTTGTCCCTCTCAGATTTTGGAAGGCACTTCAAATTCTTAAACCTTGGGTTGAGTGCTGTATCTCTTCTTAGAAATCTCAGATTGGTACCTTCTTTCTGTGTTGTCAAATCTGCTGTGAAAGTGTTCTTAAAATGAACAATATGTGCTGGGTCATCATCCAAGACTGGTATAACATGAAATATATGGCAGAATGCGGGCAAAACAGAACAGGAGACCTACAGTTCTCCCCCAAGGAGTTCAGTCACAAATTTAATTAATGCATTATTTTTTTAACGAGTATCAGCAGCATGGAAGCATGTCCTCTGGCATGATGGCTGAGGCACGAAGGGGCATATGAATGTTCAGCATATCTAGCACATAAATACCTTGTGATGCCGGCTACAAAAGTGCCATACGAGCGCCTGTTCTCATTTTCAGGTGACATTGTAAATAAGAAACAGTGAGTAATATTTCTCGTAAATGTAAACAAGTGTGTTTGTCTTAGCAATTGTAGGACTGAGTGGACTTGTAGGCTCTAAAGTTTTACATTTTTTTGTTTTTGAGTGCAGTTATTTAAGAAAAAAATTCTACATTTGTAAGTTACACTTCACGATAAAGAGATTGCTCTACAGTACTTCTATGAAGTGAATTGAAATAATATTTCTTTTGTTTCATTTTTACCATTTGGATATTTGTAATAAAAATCAAATGAGCACTGTACACTTTGTATTCTGTGTTGTAATAGAAATCAATATATTTGAAAATGTAGAAAAGCATCCAACATATTTAATAAATTTCAATTGCTATTCTATTGTTATAATTGCGATTGCCATTAATTTTTGTAATCACACTTAATTTTTTTTGAGTTAATTGTGTGAGTTAACTGCGATTAATCGACAGCCCTAATAGCTACATATGCTGTTGCAGTAGATTTAGAGAATTTTAAAATATTTATGTTTTAAAAAGTTTTAAAATGGTTTTGAAGAATTAGCTGCCAGGCTCTAGGGGGACTGCTGGACAGCTTTAGTTGCCAGATTTTTGCCCAAAGAAAACTTTTTTGGACTGCTTTAAAGCATAATTTTAAAGTAAACCTTTTATAAATATTTTAAAATAAAGTTTATAACTTACTACATCTTTTAATAGACTAACAATTTGTTATTTATGAGCTTTATTACTGTTTGACATTAAGGTTTCATGTTCTAATGGGGGAAATTTATTTTATTTTTGCTTTTGATAGCAGTAAAACAAATACAGTGATTATTTTAAAATTTTTATAGGTAAAATTAATATTTTTATTAGGATTGTAATTATTTTTAGATTGGGTGGAATGTTTTTAAATGCTTTTATTTTTGTAATGGGCATATTTTGCTTATATTATTTTGAATTATGTTGTTATATAAATTTATATTTGCATTTGCATGCATGACAGGGCTAAGGAAACATTACTTTCGAGGGCACCAACAGCCTTCAAGAGGTTGAGATGGGTTGGTTTTTTGTTTTTTGGTTTTTTGTTTTCTGGAGGCGGGGAGGGGAGGAAATTGCTTTAATTTTTTTTAAACATTTGCCACCCCATTTTGTATGAATTAAACTGATTTAAGGATATTTTTTTAGTGTTACAGCTAAATTTTTTAGGTGTTGTCCCATTGCATTTCTTTTATTGCGTTTATTTTTATCTATATTATGAAAAAAATATTTTTGTGCTAAATGCTTTTCATTTGTTTTTTTTTAATTTGGTTTTAGTGTGGTTTGGGAACACTGAAAATTATTATTATTTTTTTTTAGCCCTTATAGAATGACTGGACAAACTTTTTATAGCAGGGTTTTATTGTTGAGATGTTTGCTAAAGTGAGGTTTACAATAACTTTTTTTTATTATTTATTATTAACTGGGTTTAATTATTACCTGCTTTTTTATATTGGGTTGAATTATATATGCTTTAATTATAGTTGGTTTTAGAATTGATATTTTTATCTTTATTTTATGGAATTTTTGAAGGATCTATTTTATATTGGTCTGCTTTTTAAAATTTCTGTGAGGATTTGGGGCCTTTAAAGTACAAGGCAAAATATTTTTTTTCATGTTAGTAAACACACAAAAAAAGCTAAACCTTAAATTGTATTTGGGAATGAAAGGGAGTATTTCAGCCTAAAATGATTTTTTGTGTGTGTGCGGGTGGACGGGACAGTTTGCTTAGGGATGTTAGTCCATGAATTAACACACTTGGGCTTACTAAAATTAAATAGGAGCCTGTCATTTTTCATCCAGTGAGAACCATACCTACTTGGGTAGGCTCTGATTTCTTTTATTAACAAATTGGCTTTTTTACTAGCCCCTTGTGTTGCTGTTGCCACTGAAGTGGTAGACTTCGAAGAGCCTGAGTAGACTATTTGCAATGTAAACCATGATACATTTTTTATTTTATTTTTTTATTTTACACTAATATTTTGTTTAAGCCTTTAGTTTTACTGAAGTAGGAATATATTTGTTTAAGGGGCCTAGAAGAGTGATTTTTTTTTATTGAGATGTAGGGATTAGGCATCATGTCGAGAGTATTGCTTGTAATATTTTATTTAATACTTTAAAAATGTTTCAGTGAGTGCAAACTGGAATGTTATTTATATAAAAAATTACGTTGTTTTTTTAGGTATTTTATTTTCCATTGTAAATACATGGGTCTGACAAATAGGGGTATTTTCAAGCCCATGGATAGCCTGGCGAAACACAACTGCTTTTCTTAAAAAGTAAAAACAAATTTAAAATAGCCGTTCCGATGTATAGGATAGCAAAGAAAGCATTGGACAAATCCAAAGCTGAAAACCACTGGACACCACCTATCACCGAGGCTATTACCTTTTAATACTTGGCCAGAATGAGGGCTAATAGTGATGTCACACAATTAATGGGGCAAAAACGCAGTACCAGCCTTTACGTCCTCCCCTTACTTTTAAGGACTGGCCAGAGGGTAGCGCTCTTGGGACTTCATTGTTTGATTAAAACTCCTTGGCTTAAAAGCCCATTAATAATTTTTTTATGCTGCCTTTTGCCTTTTTTGACTACTTATATTTTTTTGGGGTGAGGGATCGGGGCCTATAACTAGAATTTTTCCATTAATTTTTTTTATTTTTGATTTATACTTACCAATGTTTCTCTGCAACTGCTAGTACTTTGGGAACTTAGGAAAGTTAATTAATACTTTTAATTTTTTTAAACATTAATTTTTAGGGGTTTTTAAATTTAGTAAGCAAAATGGTTGGCTTTTAAAAAATGTGATACAGAATGTTCTTTGCAAAAGTGAACAATACTTTGTGCCTTATTAAACTGCTCTAAGATTTTAACTTTAGCCGGAGATTTAAACAAGTTTTTATTTTGGGTATTTATTAATGAATGAGTGGCACCTGTATTTAACACATTTTTTTGTTTGAACACTCCTCCTTTGAACTTTATATAAAGTGTGAACCTTCCCCACCCAGCTGTGTTTAAATGTGCCACTATCAAGGGGGGTTAGGGACACTTGGCCTCCCCACAGGGAGGCAATGGGAGGTGCACTCAGGGTTTTTCTTTTGTGCCTTTTTTTTTTTTAAGCTTATACTTTAGGGGCTGGTTTAAAATTTTTACCCACCAGGGATTAGGAGCTGTGCCCTGACTGTTGTAGGGCCTGGGGTATTTTTGTTTGGCTTTTTTTAAGCGCTCCCCCTCGCTTTTTGTGTGTGTGTGTGTGTTTATTTGGGAGGGCTATTGCTTTAAATGAGGTAGCTTTATGTGGAGCCACAGATTTCCTTATGGCCACGAACATAAATGGCAATATTGTCCCAATTTTTTTTGTCAATTTACTACTTTTAAAAAAACTGCTTCCAAGTCGTAATTAGGATTAGTATCAGGGTTAACCTTTTTTTATTACTTGGCAACCATATTTTCAAGGACAGTAAAATACTTTCAGCTGTGGCATTAACTCTTAACTTTAAAAACAAAAACATAGGAAGAAAAAAGCTGCGGGGATGGGGAGGAGAGAGGAAGCAGAGGCAGGGGGAAAAGGTGTAGGGGTGTGTGTGTGTGTGTGTGTGTGTGTGAGAGAGAGAGAGAGAGAGATAGAACGATGATTTAGGAAGAAAGGAAAACCTAAGCCAAGAAAAAGTACAGACAACAGCAACAAATCTAGAAGTGGGGCTCCATGGGCCAAAGCATCTGGGAACCTGTGTCCCTATCCTGTCTCTGAGACAAGAGTGGGGGTTGCTACCACATCTGCTGGAGTGAGACCAGGGGTGCCAGCTATCTTTGCCAGCCATTCCAAGGCTGTGCTCTGGTTTTACGGGGTCAACTAATTTTCTTGAGCCTTTAACCTGGTCAGGGGAGAAGGGCGTGACCTTTACCCATTCTTCCGCTCCTTTGTTATCCCGTTGGGGATTAATTTACCTCACTGTGGGGGCTATGTGCATGGGTGTTTACCACTGTTCCTGAATTTCAGGCACAGTACGATATGGGTACTGCCCAAGAGCCCAAAGAAAAGGGAAGCTCATGGGGATCATTCCTCTCATTATTATAGTAAGTAGGATACAAGCTGGGGTCCTTCTCTGACCCCAAGTATGACTCCCTTGAAACACAGCCACTATTTCATTTTGCTGTTTTAACATAGCTCTGAGAACATGACTTGGTCTTATTCTGGGAATTTTTTTATTAAGCCTTCAACTGTTCTTTCATTTTTTATTTTTTGCTATTTTATTTTAAACACATTCTGCTTCAGCCTGTTACTTCCTCGCTTACTGATACACCCCTGCTTGTTCAGTGCCACTATTTGCACAGCCTGAGTCAGGGTCTGGCGCAGAAGATATTTGATTCAGACTTCAGGCTGAATATTTTTTTAATTTAATTTATTTTTTTATTTTAATTTTTGTGTTTAAATGATTTTTTTTATTTATTATTCTTGCTATTATTTGCTTCCAGAGCTGCAGGAACACTCAGTGACCAGTAAAGCTCCTATTTTTCTAGAGTCAAGCTGTTTTTGAATGTTGTTATTATTATTATTATTATTATCATTTATTTTTAAAATATAATTCCTTTACCAGGCCACCAGCCTGGGCCCTGAGCTCCAGTAACTAAATATATCTGTAAATTGACTTGTGGCCCACGATACAGAGAAATTCTAGGTTGTTACCCTGTCCTTGTACCGATCTTCTCCTTCCTCTCCACCACTCCTGGCTGTCTTGCCAGATCTGTTACCCAGGTTTTCTTTCACTGAAGGGAAGAAAGCAGTCAAGGTTGTGCAGTTTGCTATGGTTTAACCTTAGTTTATTGTTGTGAAACTACTTTTCTGTTGTATGTACAGATTTCAGTCTTTACATAGTTACTTATTTAATTTCATAACTGTAACTTTAACATACAGTCTTCCTTTGCTAAATTTCAATTTTATTTAAATTTTCATACTCTAGTAAAATATGTATATATTTGTAAAAATGCATAAGACCACGATTTGATCAGCTTTACCTAATTGAAGGTCATGAAAACTGAGGCCTAGCATCATAGTGACTGGTTTATGTCATGTGTAAATAAAAATTTTTCTGATCAGCTAGATGTTTAGAACCTCTGGGTTCCCAAATTTGTCTGCGATAGCCACGCAAGTGTCCATGTTTAATTACGTCCTTAGTGTTATATCCTTGGGGGCAGCCGGTTTAGGAAGAAATCACTTGAGGCCAGACAGCAGACAGCTAACAAAACCACCATTTTATTTACAGACTCAGAGAACTCACCCAGCCGGCTGAAGCTGGCTGAGCTATCCCCTAACTCAGTTACCATAGGAACCAAAAACCATGACAACCAAATACACAACACTTAGTTTAATTTAATTAGTTACTTTTACTTAAATATGGATCAGATTTTTTTTTTCCTTTGGATGTACTTACGCAGTGTAAATATTGGAAAGCATCTTTTTGTTCTGTACCTAGTCAGACTAATACTTTTTCACCATTTATGCATGCTATATTGGCTTGATGCTCCTATCTACTTTCTCCATAGCAATGAGAGGTTAGTGCATTTATTAAATCTTTTTTGTGCCTAATATTTCTTGTAGTAGTTTGACTTTTTAAATCCTTTTTTGTATTATGTTCTTCGTTAGAGACTTCAATCAAATCTTGCAGTGGTCTGATTAATAAATTAATGTTTTAATAATTTCTTTGCACATTTTGCAAGCAGTAGCTTTGTGGTAAATATCAGTTAAGTACTGGGTTGAAATATTGTGGAAACTGACTGAAATATATATTTTTTTCTATGTTAAAGTTGAGAAGTGTCAGTTCAATTGCCTTGCATTAACAGAATCTTCTAGTTTTAGCTGATGTTTAGTATGTGTCAGAGGTAATGGTACTATATTATATTTAAAAAAAAAACTCCTATAATAGTTAAATTTATTTTATTTGTTAAATAATATTTTAGGTTTATCGTTAACATACCTTTTAAAGTATACCTGTAGAGAACTACAGAAAAGCACTCCATATTAAATCTTGTTTCTAAGCAACATTTTCATAAACCTAAAATTCAGCTCTTCTAATAAAGGGTTTTTATGGTGGTGGTTCTCAAACCAGGATTTTTATAGAATATAGTATGTTTTTATGGTTAGCTATAACATTTGATATAAGATTTTTCCCTAAACCTCTCAGATATAGTTTTAGAACTGATTATTCAGAAATATTTGTGTCCCTTCTATATTTGACGTAACTTCTTGTTCAGTTTTATGCACTGATAGTTTTGAATTTCCACTGGCGAAAACATAGGCTTTGTCTGCCAGTCGTTTTGTGTAACTTATGTATGTATGCTAAATCACAACAAATGAAGAAAAGAGTTGGAGTATTTTAAAGGTTGAACAACCCTTGTATTACTTTGGAAGCTTAAAAATTTGCAACTGCATTCATAATGAAAATACAGAAAGCAACTGTGTGTGGAGAAACTGTGTCCTATAGTAGTTTTGTTTAAATAATTTTGAATAAGTACACACACAATAATTCGAATCTCAAAAGTTAGACATAACTCCCTCAAACTCACCCTCAAATTCAAAGGCATTAACACACACGATTCTCCTTTTTCTGTCAAGTGTGGCCCATTAACTTTCTAATCAGTGCGTCCTTTCACTGCCCATCTCCAAAAAGGGGATCAAAGCTATAGGGGATCAAAGCTATAGGGGATGTTTATTGCTTTGTGCATCACACAGTTTAGACTGGACATGAGAAATGAAAATTAGGTCTTGGATAAAAGATAGAATTTACAGTCATCTTGTCATACCGTCGGTCACACTCAGGAAGAATATTTTACCTTAGATTTTCAAAACTAAAATATGCAGTCTGTATTAAATTGACTTAACTCCCAAAGTTGATAGAAGTGCTTAAGAATCTGGGAAATTTCCTGAATGCTTAAAGTATCCTTACCATGATCAGTGTTTCTAAAGTTCATTTGGAAGCGTATATTTCTAACTAGTATAGTTTCATCTTTGGAAGCTATCAATCTGCAGAATTTCAGGAAGGGATGGTCCTAGCTCTCTGCCTATTAGCCAAATCTTTGGTCTGCCTCCACACCCGAAGGAGTGATTAGCTGTAGTAGTGTTGTGGGTTTAAAAAAGTAAACTTTTTTTTTGCTTTTATTATTAATAGGACATTTTATTAAAATCTTTTGTTTGAGAGAGGCAGACTTATAAAAATAAAAAGAATTGAGTTTAACATAGTCCTGTTGTTTGTTGTCAAAGATGGGTAACTACTTTCTGTCTAGTATTAAAGGGATAGCCGTGTTAGTCTGGATCTGTAAAAGCAGCAAAGAGTCCTGTGGCACTTTATAGACTAACAGACGTATTGGAGCATGAACTTTCGTGGGTGAATACCCACTTCGTCGGATGCATGTAGTGGAAATTTCCAGGGGCAGGTATATATATGCAGGCAAGAAGCAGGCTAGAGATAACGAGGTTAGTTCAATCAGGGAGGATGAGGCCCTCTTCTAGCAGTTGAGGTGTGAAAACCAAGGGAGGAGAAACTGCTTTTGTAGTTGGCTAGCCATTCACAGTCTTTGTTTAATCCTGAGCTGATGGTGTCAAATTTGCAGATGAACTGAAGCTCAGCAGTTTCTCTTTGAAGTCTGGTCCTGAAGTTTTTTTGCTGCAGGATGGCTACCTTAAGATCTGCTATTGTGTGTCCAGGGAGATTGAAGTGTTCTCCTACAGGTTTTTGTATATTGCCATTCCTAATATCTGATTTGTGTCCATTTATCCTTTTCCGTAGGGACTGTCCAGTTTGGCCGATGTACATAGCAGAGGGGCATTGCTGGCATGTGATGGCGTATATTACATTGGTGGACGTGCAGGCGAATGAACCGGTGATGGTGTGGCTGATCTGGTTAGGTCCTGTGATGGTGTTGCTGGTATAGATATGTGGGCAGAGTTGGCATCGAGGTTTGTTGCATGGATTGGTTCCTGAGTTAGAGTTACTATGGTGCGGTGTGCAGTTACTGGTGAGAATATGCTTCAGGTTGTCTGTGGGCGAGGACTGGCCTGCCACCCAAGGTCTGTGAAAGTGTGGGATGGTTGTCCAGGGTGGGTTGTAGATCCCTGATGATGCGTTGGAGGGGTTTTAGCTGGGGACTGTATGTGATGGCCAGTGGAGTTCTGTTGGTTTCTTTCTTGGGTTTGTCTTGCAGTAGGAGGCTTCTGGGTATACGTCTGGCTCTGTTGATATGTTTCCTTATTTCCTCGTGCGGGTATGCAGTAGTTGGATATACTACAGTGAAACCTCTCTTAAATTAACTCACCAGTGACTGGGAGAGAGCTGGTGCTTGATAAAGGTGTAGCAGAATTGTATTCAGCTTGTTTGGGGATGCTTTGAAGTTGTGTTAAGTAAGCAGGTTTTCTAAAAATAACAGTGATCTCTTTCACAGGATTCTCTGTATTCATTGTCATTAGCAAACACTGTTGTGTAGTGTTGATATGTGCTAATGTGCTGGCTCCACAAATGGCTGAAGTCCACTGGTGGGTGAAATGCTCCCCACACTGCCTTTACCTATAGTACCTGAATAGTGGGATTTTTGGAGTTCAATTAGTTAAAAAAATCAATAATAGTCTAAAATATAGATTTCCTATAATTGCCCCAAACAAAGCAGTATTTCCTCTTGTAAGATATGGTGCGTTAGATCATTACTGTAGAATAGCATGGTAGCTTTTGCTTAAAGAAAAGAAGCTGGGGAAGGACAGAGTATTAATTATTAAGTATTTTGAGACATAACTTTTGCAGCCAGAAATTTTGTTCATTCTAAGCCAGACTCAGTGTTGGGAAAACTACTATGTTCTCTTATAGACTTTCTTTTGTTACTGAGATTTCCTCCTTTTTCCAGTTTGTTTACCCGCAGGTTCGGCTGACCGCATCTCCCACTGGCTGCGGTTCACTGTCCCAGGCCAATGGGGTTGGCGGAAAGCGGTGCGGGCGAGGGATGTTCTGGACGCAGCTTTCTGCCACCCCTATTGGCCTGGGACGGTGAACTGCGGCCAGTGGGAGCTGCGATCTGCCAAACCTGCCGACATGGCAGGTAAACAAACTGGCCCGGCCCGCCAGGGCGCTTACCCTGGCGAGCGGCGTGCCAGAGGTTGCGGACCCCTGAGCTATATTATAGCATTTCATAGCTATACAACTTGAAAAATCCAATTTGTATGTGAGACGTTGTACTCCAGCAAATGTGGAGGCCTGAGCTATCAATTTCAGCAGAATTTTAAGCTTTCATCAAACAACAAAAAACACATTTCTACCCTTTAGAAGGTTCTGAAGGTTACATTACAACTGTGAAAAAAATATAAAGTGATTTTGTGTTTTCCTGAAGCTGGAAACAATGCCAGTTCCTCTGCTGCTGCTTCCTAGAGTTGCACACCATAGACAATTAACAAGATTACACTTATGAAAGGCAGCATTAAAAATGTCTAGGCAGTAGTTAAACTGTTAAACATCATATTAGTTTTTAGAATTTGGGAAAACAATGTGCATATGCTGTAATTATTCACAGGAAAAGACCCAAAGACCAAAAGTTAGAGAGAGGTAGTGGAGACCCCCTTGTGTCCCTGCCACATTGCTCCCCTTCATATCCAGGAAACTAGATAATAGATACAGTTAGTGGAAAAACAGCCCATCCATGGCTCTTCCTGTCATGTTGCTTTTGAGGAGAGGGTAAAGTATCAGATTTAGCAGCATTCAGATGATTCCTAGAGGTAGGGAAGGACTGGGGCCGGGGAAGACATCAAGAGGCAAAGCTCCTTGTATCAAGCTTGAGGGGACTGCGGGGCTGATGGATCTTCAGATTTATTAGAACTGCTCTAGCCAGATGTGATGGAGTCACCAAAACAGGCTTTGTGACATTACCATGGTAAAAATTGCATTGATTTCCCCCGCTTCCTGCCAGCTGAGGGTTGTGGGGGAAGGGATCAGGTTGCTTTGCCAGGGCATTGGCTTGGGAGCTCTTGTAGGATTCCCCACTCCGCTGCCTGAATTCTGATCTTTTGTTCCTACCACTGTCTAGTATATTAAATCTTTTAGCTAGTAGGTATTTAATAAATTATTGAAATCCTATATATCTAAATGTCTTTTTTTGTCAATAGAAGTAGATATCTAACAACATTTTTATAACTTTATTTTCTATATTACCAAAATTCAGAACTTTAGCACTTGAGTATGTTGACTGCCTTTATTAGTTTTAGCGTGTTACTACAGTAGCAACAATCAGGACTGGGGCTCCATTATGCTGGTCACTATACAGACAGGGAGGTACTTGCTTAATTTTCCAGTGTCACGTCCTGCCTTTCTCAGACATAGCAATTATATTCTTTATTTGTTTTTGTCATGGAAGCTCTGTGTTAGAAGAAAATACCTCCCTGCTTCCTATTGTATTGTATTAAATGCCATGAATATATAGTTGCCCTCATCTTGAGAGGTTGTGTGGGATAAGATTAACCAGTGCAGTATTTTATTGTCTTGCAGCACATGTCAGTGTGCATACTGATGATCTGAATTCCCATATTGGGTGTCCCATTTAAACATGACATTACTGAGATTCCTCTGAAAGAAATTTAATGATATTATTAGGGAGACCTATAAAGATGAATTGTAACTTGGAAGATGTATAAATTGCTCTTACTCGTTTAGTAGTCTCTAAATTAGATTATCTTGAATGGCAAGGCTGAACTTTGCTTAGTTTATATCAGATGACACCACTTTAGAAATATTGCATCTTGTACTGAGTTTTGAGATCAAGTCTGTTTGTTTGTCATCTGGTCTGTTCAAAATGGATAAATTGTAATGTGAGAGAGTATAATGCAATGGGTCATTAAGGCTTAAAATATGATAAGATTGCTTTGGCTGCTAATGAAATTTTTTTCTTCTTTTCAAAGCCGTTGAACACGGGCAGATGACTTTTTAAACTAATTGTAATGCGCTGACGCACCCTGTAATCTATGAGAGAGTTCACCTCTGCACTATGCCTGTCCAGCTGTTGTCTTGAACAATTATCAGCAAGTTATTTTTCTGGTATGAGCCATGTCATGCTTGAAAGTGAGATAAAAAATAATTAATGAGGGTGAATGAATGTTGGTTGATGAAGGTTAAGTAGATACAGATATGCTCTCTGCATTCTTTGCTATGCATGTTCAGATTGAAGCAATGTGCTCTAATGAGACCACACAAACAAGTGTTGATGATTGACAGCTCTTGATTTAGCAATGAAAGATGTTGACGGAAGCTACATTTTGTATTTCAGCTAAATAATTAGGTTGTGTATGCTGATAAAGAGCTAGTATTGTTGACCTTGGGTGTAACCTAGTGCTATTTTTTTTTGACTTTTTCTTTAATTCGTTTACACTTGTTTTAAATTTTCTCCAGCTTACTGTTTATGCTAATGTATCATATTTTCTGTTTTATAGTGATGGCTCACAGTGCTATTGTAATTAGGAATAGCTGAAATATCCACTGTGCTCTTGATTTGGTTTTTTTGACAGAAGAAGAATTAGAATTCTAACATTTTTCTATAAGATCATATTGAAATATGGTTCATAAGCTGTTACACTCATCATTTTTGACAGTAATTGGGTGTAGGGTCATATTCTTATTGAATAGTGTTTTGCTTTAAAGTGTGGCTGGCTGACTGGTGTCACTTACTATGTAAAATAGATATTGTCAATATAAATTTGATTGGCCTTATATGTAGAAAAGGAAAATTCAGTTCTAATTGTGTTGTTTTTGTGTCTGTTAACGCTTTCCTTTTTTGCTTCCAGGAGGAATTTATAATATATAAACAGGAGGAGGGCAGGAAGAAACACTACATGCTATTTCCAATAGTTTCAGTCTAACACCAGCTCAAGTAAAGTGTATGACAGCTGCTTGGGAGATGACAAAGATAACTAGAGGCAGGAAGGAGGGGAAACTTCTTCTGCAGACTCTGACTCTGTTGGTCTGTGAGAATATAAAAGACCCTGAACTGGATAGGACAGGAAATTCTGCTCACCTTGATTCAGTGTCTGGGGAATGAAAGGTCACCCCAGTGTGGTGAGGGATCAACACTTTAATACTCCTGGGGATGGGGTGGGGTCACCTCACACTACCACTGAGGCAAGAGACAAGGGGACACTGCGCATACTCCCTAAGAACGATGGGAGGTGGAAATGGGAGGACCAAGTGTCAAATTCACCCAAAGGTTTTGGAGCAATCAAGGGTAAGGGTGTCTGAGACATCCATAGGTTCTAAATAGAAAAATTGTACTGGTTGTTTAATGACCATGATTTTTGAAGGATGTGTGTTGACTTGCTAGTAGAATATTTAGTATATGCATAGTTGAAATATAAAATTATGAAGGATAACTGCTTAAACACCATCTAGAGAATATATCTGAGGGTTGCCCTTGGATGGCAGTCAAGCATGCTAGTTACATCCTCTTCTTTAGGGGATAGATGTGAAAGATACGGCAATTTCCTGCAGATCCTTGCTAGAGCTTACAGAAATAAGTTTACATATCTTTGGGGTCCATTGTATTACATGCTAAGTTTGTGTTTTTGTGGGTTGGAACTGCCCTGTGGAGGGAGATGTGGTGTGTGGCGTAGGAGTTCAAAGGAGTATATTGAAAATGTCAGACAGGAATGGACTTGTGGAACAATGTGTGCAGTGGATTTCCTGGAAAATGCCAAGGGAGAGGTTAATACAAATAATAACAAAACAAAACAGGCTGATATGCCCAGTCTGTGTTCTGGTTCTGCATCTGAGGCAGTTATGAACTTGTAACTATGGGGGAAAACCCAGTTGTGAGTTTTGAAGGACTGACACCTACCAGAGCCAGAGGTTGGTGTTGGTGTCACCTCTAGTAAGCTTTTTAGCATGTTTGTAGATTCTTTTTATTGTTTTTAATGTTTTGTCTGTAATGCTTTCATCTTAAGAATAAACATACTTGCTTAGAAAGAGCTGTGTGGTAACTTGTAATTGCTGGCAAATTTCTCTGTAGAGGAAGCAAAAGCAAGAATGCTGGCCAGTTTAGGCAATCTGGCTTCCTGGTAATATCATGTCCTGGGAACTGTGCAGCCTGGAAAAACCTTGGTCAGGGGAGAGAGACAGATGCGGGCCTCCTCCCAAGAGATTTGATGACTGGGAGCCATAAACCTTTAAGTGGTGCTCTTGGTGGATTATGGAGTGGGAACACAGGTTCTGTTGCCCTGACCTGTGACAGGCATGACAAGCAAGGAGGAAAGACAGGAAGATCTAGATGTCTGGGAAAGGAAAAAAATCATCTAGTAAAAAGATCTGCCCCTCCGTACTATACCAAAAAACAAAGAGACAGCCACAAAAGAGAGTAATTCCCCTATAAGCAAAAAAAAAAACTTTAGAGGCAAGTGCAGAAAGACGATCACTAAAGGTAACTTGAAGGACCTATGGTTAGAAATCAAAAAGATAAATAAGGAGATGAGGCTTATCTTAAAGACACAAAAAATGAAAATTAGATTAATGAGAAAATTATCAAATGTAGAAACAGGATGAAATAAGAAATTGAATAGAATTACCAGTCCAGATGAAATAGTCCCAATAGTTGAGGGGGCAGGAGGAAAAATAGAATTAAAGGTGGAGAATGTGGAAAATAGAGAACGGAAGGATAACATTAGGATTAAAGTTATTCCGGAGGAGACTAAAGGGAGAAATCTGTTAGACATATTGGACAATGTTGTCCATGGCATATTAAAACTGGGTAATAAAGATTGCACTCATATTGAGAGATTCCATTTCCCCAGGGCCCCAGCAGGCTCGGCAACCTCTGGCACGCGGCTCGCCAGGGTAAGCACTCTGGCAGGCCGAGCCAGTTTGTTTACCTGCCATGTCGGCAGGTTCAGCCGATCGCAGCTCCCACTGGCCGCGGTTTGCTGTCCCAGCCCAATGGGGGCGGTGGGAAGCGGTGCGGGCGAGGGATGTGCTGGCCGTGGCATCCCACCGCCCCTATTGGCCTGGGGCGGTGAACCACGGCCAGTGGGAGCCGTGATCGGCTGAACCTCCCAAGGCGGCAGGTAAACAAACTGGCCCGGCCCGCCAGGGTGCTTACCCTGATGATCCGCATGCCAGAGGTTGCTGACCCCTGCTCTAGACCAAGAGAATTTAATTGTCTATCTATACTATCATCAAAATAAGGATAAAATAATGAGGGCAATGAGGGAGAGAGCTGAACAAATGATGATTCTTAATGCGCCCATATATATTTTCCCAAATGTGGCAACCTTAATTGTTAGAAAATAAAAATAACTGTACCAGGTGATCACCAATTCTTAGAAAGAACAGCATAATATATAAATGAAGGTTCATATTTAGTCTGTCCTTTGAATGGAAGGACATGTATGTCTATTTCAGGTTCAAAAGAAGGGCAACAGATACTTATGGACAGGAGACTAGGGGAGTCACCTCACGACTAATCTGAATGGGATCAAAGGCATTGGTCCTATGGGCCACCAAGAAATCACTGGGAATCAGTGAGATGAAAAAAGACCCAGAACAAGTGCATCAGCAAGACAAGAAGACAGACATGAGAGCAGAGAAACAGTCCAGATCCAGAAGAACAAGATCAGTATATGGCCTAAGATACTATAATAAATAGTGGATATTATCTCCATGTAATTATAATGGTAAAGAGATATAGTTAAATTGAGCTAGGCTACAGAGGATGCAGGTTATTTTACACAGTGAATACAGTATAGTTAATGGGTATAGCATTATAAATTGCAACATTAAAATTAACTATATTCTAAACTAAGCTAATAACAAAATAGCAGGAGACCTAGATCTTCTCTGTTGAAGTAAATTTGACTTTAGAGTTTTCACAAACATTGAAAAATGTATATTAATTAGAGAAGGGTCATCTATGGTGGAAAATTTTAAGACTAAGTGAACTTAAACACAGTGTAATAATCTCATAGGTTCTAAGGCCAGAAGGGACCATTGTGATCATCTAGTCTGACCATCTGTATAGCAGAGACCATAGAATGCCTCAAAATAATTCCTAGGGTGTATCTTTTAGAAAAAAATATCCAATCTTTTGAAAATTGTCTGTGATGTAGAATTCACCTCAACATTTGGTAAATTGATCCAGTGGTTGATTCCTCTCACCTTTAAAAAAAATGTATGCCTTATTATAATCTCATAATGCCTGATGTTATAAAGATGTTAGACAAGATTAGATTAGGCTTGATTCTTCAGAATACTTATTTTAAAAGGGGGAGGAAGGGAGATGAAGACAACACCACTTCCCGACCCCATCAGGGAACTAATATGCCATGTAAAAAGTAGAGAACCCAGGTTCCCATAGCTAGAGGGGACCAAATGACAATGGGAGAGTTCATAGGGAAGGGAGGTAAACAGGATAAGAGAACAGAAACAAATGTCAAATATTATATGTTTTAATAGGAAAGATGATATTCATAGCAAAATGTTAGGTCTGAATTTTAAAATGTACAGTAAATCAGACCCAGGATCAGGTTACAATGTAGGTTTCTTTAAAAAAGGAAAAACAATGTGTGAGAGTTTTAATATTAATAGTTTGTATATGATAGGAACTTTATCTAAAATTTCTTATTTATAGAGCCCTACGTAGATACAAAATTTGTATTCTCAGCCGATCAGCAAACATGGTCTGCAAATAGCTGCATCTGCAGATTTGCAGGGCTCTACTTATTTAAAGAAAAGGCACAAATGTAATGGAGGCCTGGCATTTGGCTGGGGTGAGGGGTCTCACTGCTTTTAACAGAGGGTAATATCCTGGGTGAGACAATATATGGTATTTAAGGGTGAAATTATTAATGTCATGACTGTTTAATGTTAACTGGATGAACAATCCAACACAAAGGAGTGGAAAAAGTATTCTACTCAAAGATTTTTCTAGGATAATCTATTTACAGGAAACACACTTGAAGAAAAAATACCATACGTCTCTTCAGGATAACCTAATATAAGAGGGGTGGAAATACTTGGCTAAACACTTCATTACTATTGTTTCAGAACAACTCATAGAGGCAGAGTGCAGATATATTTCAATTAAGGGCCATTGAGAGGTAGATTTCTCACCTTAGCCAATGTATATGCTCCCAATGAAGAGCAAATTGTTTTTAATCAGTTTTTAAAGGGATTTAGCATGTTTTAGGGAAGGTGTATTATTTTAGGGCAGATTTTAACAAGGTGCTTAATCCCACTTTGGATTGATCAGTTGAACACAGAGGGCATTCGGGAGTAGCAAGTGCAAATTTGTGGTATCACTTAGCAAATTATGATCTGGTGGGAGATGAATCTGTATGTCACGAGCTATACATATTATTCTGCTACTCATAGATCTTATTTCAGGATTGATTTTTGTTTCTAGCAGCTTGGCTAATTCTTCTTTGAGTGATTTGCATATGTTCATTCCACTTCAGGTGTGTACATGCCCAGTACACTAGAGATGGAGGTTTTTGCATTAGCAGCACCCATCAGGGAGGTACATGTGCCCTCCAACACATCGTGCAGCTGCAAGATGGTGTAAGGGGCAGAGCTTCCCCAGGCCCTTCTCAGTTCCTTTTTATTGCTGTGATTGGTGGTCAGAGCTCATTGACTTGCTACCAGGGTGGATTTAATTTAAATCATTAGTCAGGAAGGCTTGATTTAATCATGGATTTCTACATAAAAATGCGTTCTTGTTGGTTGTTACAACCTTAGTACATATTCTTCACAACTCAGAAAGATGTAGGTTTCATTTTTAGAAGGTACACACTATACATTTTTAAAGTGATTTATTTTGAAAACTTTTCAGATTAGTTTTACTGCTATATCAGAAAATGAATGATTGTTTTGTTATTTCATTTACCAAAAGTAATTGAAACAGGTATTTATGAAGTCACTGGGAGGTGAACTATCTCCAGTGTAACAGGTTAAACATAAATATTTGGATTATTTTCTTGCTATGCTGTATTAGGAGGAGAACATCACCAGACAGACATTAAAATTGTTTTATTTAACTAAAACAACAACATTATATATTCTGGATTTTTTTCTTCAATGGCAAACATATAATAATTTAACAAAACAAGCATATGATTTTTTGAATTTAGTTAAACATTCAAGTTATTTTAAACTCAGGTTTGTTTTTGTTAAAATTGTTTATAACTAAAATAGTTATGTGAAATATTTAAATACAGAAACCAAAAATTAAATAGACTATGTCAGCCAGATCGACATGAGAAAGTTAAAATATTGGATTCTGCAGCTAAATCAGTTGTCCTCACCTTTATTTTCCTGTTTGATCATAATCTGGAAAAGAAAAACAAGCTTTCCTGATTTTTCAGGTCCCAAATGATTTCTCAATTGGGAATGAGTCCAAAGGAAGAAAACATTCTTTCTACACCGGCAGAAGAAGCTACTGCTGTTAAAAGTGAGATTATCACTTCAACAGTCTCTGAATCCAAGTGTTTAAGAGACTTCTACCAGTTCACTGGTGTAACTTTCTTTAAAACATCATGAGCAAACATATTTCTTGAATGGTTCACCCCTTAGCTCTGAAGTGTGATAGTTGGCATTATGGAGGGATGATTGCTGGATGTCCGTGTCATAGCCAACTCTTCTTCTTTAGCAGTTAAGGTTTGACCATGGTACCGAGTATTGAGAATATTTGCAAGAAAATGAGCTGGAGATAGTGCTTATCCCGTTCACTTTGTTAATGCTTGTAATTTAACTCTGTCATTGCATATTTTCCCTCTCTTCTCACATTTATCTCCAAACTTCTCTTCTCCTTGTCCAGATCTATTCCGCCCTCAACAATCTTCTATTCATTGAACTTTCTGAAACTTTGCACTTTTAGAGAGAGGTAGGGGATTGACTCTGTGTACACAAATTTGCAGAGGGACAGTAGGGTTGAGGTAGGTTATTTCTCACCTCTATATATTATTTAAGAACATTCTTCCTGTTAACAATCATGTTGCCTCTGGAGACACAAATCCACAGTTTGAGAATTGCAAAACTAAGCATCTCTGATGGTATTTTCTAGACTGAGCACTGAGTCCCATTGGGTAGATAGAAAGATTAACCTAAATAATCTATACAGAAGCCCCTGGAATCCCATAAAATTGGGTCCCTAATCCATGAACTATTAGAAGTCATTTACAAAACTTTTCTTAAACATTACATGAATATATTGTCTCATACTATAGAATAAGAATTTATAATCCGTATTCCATGGTGAGATATCTTCGATCTATAATGTATTTTAATTAAAACCTATCTATCTTTAGATTTTTTTTCAGGGGAAAAAAACCTATTTTTTATCAAAAAAAAAAATCTGATTTAAAGAAAAAAAAACCATGGATTTTTATCCACTCTGCTTGCTACTGCAAATTTCTTCCTTATCAGGGAAATTATGCCTTTTCCATAAATAGTTAAGTTAGTTGTAATGGTTAGTGTTAGATTAATATAGATTTTCTTTATTTTTCTTGGAGTGAGAATTCCCTCTTATTCACAGGGAAGTGATGCCCAGTACCAGATTATGGCTTGGTCTCCATGTGTTAGGCCTTGTGCCAGCTACAAATATTCTAGGATTTTTTGACTGGTGCAGACCAGGGGTAAACCCAGCATTCTGTCCCATGTTGGTGTTATCTCTAGAGACATGCCCTTGGGCCTCGGTACTGCCTGGTATAACACCACTGTGGTGAGTGACTCAGAATTCTCTCTAGAGTCCGAGATAGGCTCTTATGCCCTTCACTTCCAGGATAGAGGACTGCATTCCTCTTGGTCTTCCTGAAGGAAATTCCATTACTAGTACCCAGCCAATATCCAGATACAGGGATCTTTGGAGGAATTGTGACTGGGGCTATATGCTGTATCTATGGCCTCCCACTTTCAGGTCCTCTGATTCCTCACCTTTTCAGATATTGTAGCAGATGACAAGCTAGCTCACAAGAGGAGGTCCAGAAGAAGATCATCAATACTGAGCAAGACCGTTTAGGCCAGACTCAGGCCTCAGAACCTTGACCTATTGCACTACAGGAGTATCAGCCTCACCCTCCTGTGCATTATTACTCATCACCTCACAATTCAGTAGTTCCCCAGGATTCCTCACATGTGCAGAATGACTACAGGTTTATCAAGGTCTTTAGAGAGAGAGTAGCTACCTCTCTTGATATTCCTGTTGAATTGGTCTAGGAGAGTTCTTAGAGACTGCAGGACGTTCTGGGCTTGGCTCTGACCATCAGTGATGCCATACTAGAGCCTACAAATCAATATTGTAAATGCCATTCTCTCTCCCTCTAACAGTTAAGAGAACTGAGAGAAGGTTATGTGTCCTTTATTAAGTCTATGAACATTTTTCTACCTATCGCTCACTGGATTCCTTGTTTTTTCGGCAGTGAATGAAAGAGCATGTAAGGACAAAGGACAAAAATGAAAAGAAATGGTAGCAAAACTTATTTCACATATGGTCTATAATTTTGTATTTCTAACCAACAAGCCATATTAGCCAGGTTATGACTTTTCCCTGTAGGACAATCTGCTGAATTTCTCAGACAAGTTTCCAGAGGATGCCAGACAGGAATTCCAGGCCTTGTTAGACAAGGGCAAGCTGGTGGCTCAGATCTCTCTACACACATCCTTAGATGGGGAAGGTTCAGCAGCTAGAGCCATGGCATCTATAATACCTATGCACAGATCTTCAAGACACTTGAAAATCCTGATTGTATAATATATAATGTTTATTTTAAAAATGTAGTACTAAAATCTGAAGTGTAATATCAGATGTATATATTTTTTATAGTTAGGTCAGATAATCCCATTGATTTAAGTTTAACATGGCATAAGTTTGTATCAGAAAAAATCTTTTAGCTTTATACTGTGGGAATATAAAGGAGGTGAACGTTTATACAGAATGCCACAATTTTATGCATACTAATAGGTAGTAGTTCAGTTGCATGGAATCGTACTCAAAGTACTACTTCTAAACGTGAGTGAATATTGTCATTGAATCTTTATGAATGTTTCTAGTTTTATCCAGCTCTACATTCTTAAAAACTCTGTTACAACCAGAGCTGTCATGTTTCTCTAATTTTGTTTTACTACTGATAATTGCTGGTATTACATTACAACTGAACTAGGGTCCAGTTGGAATTGAATTGGTCATTGACCTAATAGTATGGTGGCGAGCATGTATTCGTTATTGTTTGGAACTTATTTTAAGAATCATGGCTTGAATTATCACTGGTCTATCAGGATGGATAATAAAACATTTTTAATAGCTTTGAGAGCATAGTGTTGGAAAGATTCTTTACAGGTCACATATTAAAATTGGAAAATATAAAGCATGTTTTCCACAAGGGGTGACACTTTGATTTTTGCTTCATGTGTGTTTTTTGTTAGGAGTATAATGCATCTTCAGGGTTGCTGTAGAGCCAGACATTGTTTTGATAACTTGTTGATATTTTAGATTTTTTTAGAGTAGAAGTAAATTATGATCTATTTAAATGAGATGTGTTTTTAATTAGCTGGGTGGAATTGTTTACTGTAAGTGATATTTCAATTTCTGTACAGTTATTTCTGGGCTAAGATGTATTGCTGTCTGGTCTAGTATGAATTGGTCCAACATAACTGTCAAGTAATTAGGTTTAAAGTGAGATCTGCTAATTAGGTACAAGCATAAGCTTGGATGTGTTGTGGTAGAAACAGATCTTGAAAGGAGTGTGGGTAGCAGACTGATGGATCAGTTCACAGGAGATATTTCATGATTTAGGGATGGTGTGAAAGTAGGCAAAATGATTGTGGAAGAAGAAACAGATAAATGGAGGACTTTTATTAATTTCTTGTGCAGTTATACTTTATGTGTATGTGTTATATCATACAATTAAACAGAAAATGAAACTATTGAAATGTGAACCATGTTTATGTTAAGCTTCATTTGAAACATACAGAGAAAACTCAGTATTAATTTAAAAAATGATTTAACTGGTAGTAATCATTCCATGTTGCCACAATCTATGCATGGAATGCTCTCTCAATACTAGTCTACTAAGCCACTAGTTTCTTGGGAGGATGGTCCAGTGGTTAGGACACTAGCCAAGGCTTCGGGAGACCTTGCTTTAGTTCCCTGCTCTTTGGCAGACTTCCTATGTGATACTGGGGAAGTCGCACATCTTTTCTGTGCTTCAGTTCCCCATCTGTAAAATGGGGATAATAATACTCCCCACCTCACAGGGGTGTAATGAAAACCAATAGATGAAAGATGATTGTGAAGTGCTTTTAGATCTATGGATGAAAAGTACTATATAAGAGCTTGGTAGTATTGTTGTTTAAATCTCTTCTTAGGACTGGCTGCTTTACATAGCTCACAACACGTACGTCAATAACCACAATGATAACTTCTGTTAACATACAATCTTTCAATTGAAACATCAAGATTAGCAAAGCTGTCACTACATGATCGTATTTCTGTAGCTTTCTTCCTTCTCTCTACCATCCTCTCCCCATTGTTTATACTTACCCATGTTGTCAGGTCTAAATTCATTACTTCATCCTTCAAACATACACAAGTAACTTTGCACATGCAAATTACCCTGTTGATTTCAGTAGGACTACTTTAACATCAGTTGTGTGTGGTAGTTAATCTGCATTATTTAGAGCCTTAGTTAGAAAGTCAGAGACCCATGTCCTTTTCTTTCTCTGCAAAGCACCTAATACACTTTTGGGCACTATTTAAAAAAAAAAAAGTGAAAATTTACTTTTGTTTTTTAAATCAATTGAAAATTTGAAAGAAATAAAAACTAGCGTTTTTTAAGTCAATATTTTCTTTAAAACACTTACTATAACATATTATTTTACTAATGTGGGGCATACCAATACAGCATAAATCTTTAAGAAGCACATTTTAGTGAGTCTTTCATGCATCATCAAGTAGATTTATAGTGCAGAGATCCCCAAAGCTCACTTCACATATTTTTTGACTTGTAGGTTTCTCACCTTACTAGATTATTTTACCCATTATCTGGAAGGAATGTGGCTTTTTTCCCTCAACAGCAGCTATCCTTATTACAAAGACATAAAAAGCATATTTTTCTTCTCAGGGAACATCTGTAGATCATTACAACAGGTCTTACTTTGAACTCCTTGGAGGTAGAATCTCAACTTGTCAATGAAGGATTGCTTGGAGTAGCCGCATCTAGGGTGGATTGATTTAAATCAAAGCAATTTAAATCACCGAGTTTAATAATGATTTAAATCAGCGAGCAGGAAAGGAAATCTGTGTTTAAATAATTGATTTTTAAGGGCTGTCAATTAATTGTGGTTAACACATGAGATTAACTTAAAACAAATTAATGTGCTTTTTTTTTTTTTTTTTTTTTAAACAAGCATTAGTTGCACCCCCGGGTGCTGTGCTCAGGGGGTACTGCTGTGTACCTCTAGGGCGTGCTGCTGTGTGCCTCTGGGGTAGGGGTGTCTTTCCCTTCACCGCCCTGCTCCACTGCTGCTCCCACCTCCTGCCCTCCCCCCAGGGAGCTGCCCTGGTGAAGCTGCTCTGGATCGGGAGCCTACCTCCTGCCTGCTGCACAGAGTGGGGGTGGGGCAGCTGATGTTGGGGTGTACCTCTCCCCTTCTCCCCTCTCCTCCCCCACCCGTGTACCTGGTCATTGATGAGCTGGGGTTGGGGAACGGGGCAGCATCTCTGCAGTTGCTGCTGGCTCAGGAGCAAGGCCGGCCTTTGGGGTGGGCAGGCTGGGCCACCGCCCGGGGTGGGCAGGCTCAGGGGACATCTCCAGAGCAGGGGTGCCCCTCCTCCCCCCCATTGCTCTGCTCTGCTGCCCTCTGTAGCTGCCACTGCTCTGACCCTCCTCTCACCCTACCTTGGAACCACCTCTGGCCAAGCTGCTTGGGACTGGGAACCTCCTGTCTTGGGGGTGTGAGATGTTCGGGTGTCCCCATCTCCCTGCCAGTGTATCTGGTCTCCACTGAGCTGGGGTGGGGGGGACTTGTCTATGCTGCTGCCTCTGGAGTGGGAACTACGAGTGGCTGCTGCTGTCTGAACAAACATTCAGGCTGGTGCGTGCTCTGCTTAGAGAGAGTGCAGTTAACACACTCGCTCCCCCCCAAAACACACACACAACTTCTCCCCCAATATTTAAAAATATTTAAATAAATACTATTCTATTATTGTTTAACAGTGTGTTTAAAACTGCAATTAATCACAACTGTTTTATTAATCTGATTAATTTTTTAATCGTTTGCATTTGTACTTTTTAGTTATATTCCCCCAAAAAGGTTGAATTTCATTGTTATAACCATTAAGCATGTGGATTTGCAGCTAAATGTAGCCTTTGCACTAAATGTGATGTCTTTTTGCTAATCAGGGGGATGTACTAAATCTATACAAATGTATTTATGCAATTATTTAGCTTTAGGTAAATTTATTCAGTTTCTTTATTACTTAGAAAATGGTGAATGATTAATTTCTTATTTAATAGGTGATTAATTTCTGATTTGTATCAAGCTCTATTTAGATGGAAATTAAAATTCAATTAAAATGCACAAAACAGCATTTTGAGATTTTTATTAAATAAAATATCTTAAATCTGTTGGACACAAGAGAAAAGCTTATGAAAAGTTCATCAAAAGATATTCTGCATTTAAAATTGATTTATTAGACAAAAAAGTGTAGCTAGTGATCTGAATTGTTTGTTTTTAGTGTGTATTGATTGTTTGTTTCTAGTCCTTCAGGCTTTCAGAATTTGTAGATTTCATCACTTTACACCGACCCTTTATTCACAGATTGCAAGAGAAAAACATGCCTTCCAGCTTTTTCTACTCCCAGTTGTTGTTTTTTTACTTTGGCTTTGGCTACACTAGAGAGCTTACAGCAGCGCAGCCACACTGGTGCAGCTCCGGTGCTGTAAGCTCTCCAGTGTAGCTGCTGTAAGCTGATGGGAGAGAGATCTCCTGTTGGCTTAATTACTCCAGCCCCTGCGAGTGGTTGTAGCTATGTCAGTGAGATAACTTCTCCCACTGACATAGTGCTGTCCATGCCGGCTCTTAAATCAGCCTAAGTTCTTCTTCAAGTGCTTGCTTATGTTGATTTCATTCTAGGTGTGTGCATGGCCATGTGCACGGTTGACGGAGACTTTTGCTTCAGGAGTATCTTTAGGGCCAGCTTGGTGCCCTCTGGAGTGCCGCGCTCATGACACAGTATATCAAGCACCGCTGGCCTTGTGCTCTCTCAGTTCCTTCTTACCACTTGTGTTGGTTAGTCGGAGCACCTCACTCCCTTGCTTTGCAAGTGTCTTGCTGTTTTTCTCACCTTGTTCAGAGCCATTCAGCCTTAGGGCTTTTTAAAGAGTTATACTTGTAGATAGCTAGTGTCCCAGTGGGACTTGGCCCCAGGCTGGGCGTGCTGCGGTCCAGCTGATTCAAGCCTTGCACAGACTGTAACAGTCTTATGCCTGTTAGTGATCCCCATGGCAGCTGTCTCAAGTGCTTGGACGAATCGCATGTCAAGGAGAAGTTCTGCATTTGTAAGAACTTTCGGCTGCCAACTCAGAAGGAGCAGGATATCCGTCTCCGAGCTCTCCTAATGGAATCATCCTTGGTCCGGCGTCCGAGCCTCCTGCCAAGAATCAGCGAGCACTTCAGCATCAGTGTGTAGTGCAGCCCTGGCACTGGGTTGCCCCTGGCACTGCTCTATTTCTTCGGTGCCTAAGAAAAAGGGCGGAAGTACGGCTTCCCAGCAACAGGGGAAAAAGGCCCCAGGGTCTTCAGGCAAAGGACCTAGTTCAGCCCACCCAGCCACTCCAGAGCCGTGAGTGCACGTGTCTCCAACTGGGGCTCTGAACCTCTCACAAGGTCCGTCACCAACCCAAGAGAGCGCTATGGCACCCAAGCCCCTGCTGGCACACACCCAGGCTTCCCCGCCACAGAGAGTGCAAAGGTTTCCAGCAGTGCCGTCCACACAGCAGGGGCGGTAGGATGTGGCAAAGGCTCCTCACGAGGGCAAGCCAGCTGCCATGACTCCTCAGGGGTTAGCGGAGCTCCAGCATTCCTCTGAGATGAGACACCACTCCCCACCCCAGCACTGCAAATCCCCAGAGCTGCAGCCCAGATCCTCTGGGGCTCACCCCTGTCCCCAGCACTGTAATCGCAGTCACCACCAGCCAGGCATGGTTCGTCTAAATATCGGCATCGGTCTCCATATTACTGGCACCGCTTGCCCTCCTGCTGGTTGGCCTCTTACTGACATTCCCCATCACGTTCCACATGGGAACTCTCCCTGTCCACGCTCCGGTCTCCCAGGCGCCACTACCATTTGCCCCACTACCGACATCACTCATCCCATTCCTGTTATCGGTCTCTGATGGCAGCCGTTATCAGGCACACCCAGGCATTGACAGCTCCTCTGTGGGCACCAGAGGGGACTCCTCCAGTACGGAGTGCTGGCTTAGCCCCTTACCCAGGTCCCACTGGCGAGATTGGGGCTCCAAGGATGCGTCAACTTTGGTGCAGCAGTGGCATCAAGGCTAGTGGCCTTATTGGGATACATGGGGAATGCTGGTCATGGCAATGCCCCCTTACCAACGCTCGTCAGCTGCCACCTCAGAGCATCAGCAGGTGGCACCAGTGGCATTGGTGGCACTGGGCTCAGTGCGTGCAGATCGCTTGGAGGTCAGGGTTGAGGAAGTGGTCTCCACCCCTAAACCTCCCTTCCCAATGGTGGATGAATAGACTCCACTATTTGGTATTCTCCAAATAAGCTCCTGAAAAAAAAGGTAAAATTGGGAGGAAATGGCAGTGAAGGGGATTTAGTCCACTGACAAGAAAATGTACTATGATGTATCCTCCCAAAAGTTGATGCAACCCTCATGACTGGTTAAAGAAGAGACAAGTTTTTAAATAAAATAATAAAAAAAGTGAAAGCACCTCAACAGCTTTTTATGCATTTGCTGCTTACACGTGTTGTGCTGGAGCCATGCCAGCCCCTATTGTCAAAGTCCCTATTGCCCACTGTTGTCATTCAAGATCAGAAAATCCTCTAGATTGGGAGCCTTCTTTAAATAAATTTCAAAAAATCCTTGTAAAACATTTTTTTTTTAAATTAGAGGCCTTGTAGCTTAAAAGGAAAAATAGATCCTACTCTGGGTCTTGGTACTCTTTTGGTCCAGCTAAGAATTACAAGAGGCATATCCAGCTAGCTGATTGAATACACCAAAAGGCATGAAAAGCAGAGTAGATACTGCAGGAAAACGCTCTGCAGCTTTCAAATAAATGTGACTAAAGGTTTGACACTGTATGGTATGATTCTCCAAATAGTGGGGAAAAGATAGGACATTTTGAAGTTTTTGATCAATACTGTATCAGAAGAATTTATTTTAGGGAGAGATATGCAGTCCAGCTTAGAATTAAATGCAACTCCAAAATCAGTTATATTCATCCTTCTCTTTCTACAACCGATTAAATCACCAGAAAATCAAGACTGCAATATATTATGTACTTCAAATTGGTGTAACTGATATCCCAGGGAACAAGGCCAAGGGCTCTGCTCCATCTTCTTTCTATTGCCCAAGCATTCAAAAAATGGAAGAAAAAGAAAAGATTCAGTTGGAAGCTGAGATTCCTATGGAAACCCCAGTTCAGGATGGAGAGACTAAATTCCAATGTAGTAAAAATTTCCAAAAGTTTTTTTATATATCATTAATTGGTCTGAAAAACAACTATGTATACATTGTAAAAGCAGCAAAGAGTCCTGTGGCACCTTATAGACTAACAGACGTATTGGAGCTTGAGCTTTCGTGGGTGAATACCCACTTGGTCGGATGTATACATTATAACCCCACCTCATGGAGATATCTTAGCTTTACCTGAAACAGAAAACATTACTGATAGACAGCTTTACTTTTTGGCCTGCATCTTTAAGTATGTTTTCCCAAGTGTTAATTAAGATGTTTTCCTTGGTCAGAAAAGGTTTCATATATACCCAGGCTAAGATGACCTGATCATAGCACTCTATTCCTCAAAGAGGCCTGTAAAACCAGTAGTTGCACAGCCCAGATTCTCTTCAGGAACAACATGAATTTCTTAACACCATCAAGAGCCAAATAAAAAGTCAATATTACTTTTGGGAGTGTCATAGAAATCAACTTCCATGGGAGTTTATTTCTATCAGAGTACAGGATTTAGAAGCTGTTATTAATAAGACAACATAATTTGTTCTCAAGAGCGTTTATCAGAACTCTGATATCTTGGATAAGAATAGCTGTGTTTTGCACCAACAGAGATTCCACATGGCTTTTCCAGAAGTTTCATAATTTCTTGAGGTCACAGGATCTATTATCCCTGTCCTGCCTTGCCTTGCCTTGTAAGGGGTACTCTGAAGGTCACTGTAAGGTAGAGGGTTGTTGGAGAAAATCTATGCTGGTTTCAACAGCAGGGAAGATCAATTGTGGAAAAGTTTTATCTAAAGCTAATGGAAGAACAGATTTCCAACACAGTATCAGTTGGTGCTAGTTCAGAGAAACTATATTGACCCTAAGAGCTATAACTCCAGTCCTGATTATCAAAAATGTACTGCTGATGTCTTACAGCACCTTAGCAATGGCTTTTATCATCAAGAGGGAGGTACCAGATCCTCAACCTGGCTATGCGTGTCTACTTTCCTCTGTTCCTGGGTGAAGAAGGAAGAACAAAATCTGTATTCTGACTCAAAATTTCCTTTCTTCTCCTTACTGCTATGAAAAGTGACATAGGATGTTTAATGCAACAAGTTGTTTTACATCTGATGGGAGAGAAGATACCTCCGTCAGGACAATGCTCCATAATATCATGCTGTGGTAGAGGTGCAATACTGATTAAGAAGGAAGGATGTTTGCCTATTTATTCATTTCCAACACTTTCTGCATGCACTTGTTTTCTATTGACTTGTTTATTAAGCAACTACAGACCAGATCCAACCCTGCTTAGCTCATGAGATTTGTTGAAAATTGCAGCACCAAGGAGCTGTTGCTCTTTAACATAGTTATAAGGTGTTATGTAGTCCAAAAGATGAAGCAAAAATAGCCAAGGAAGAGGGTTCAGTTTTTATTACCAGATATGTGCAGAACACATCAAGGCTCTGGATTTTCTACATAGATCTGTGCACCCTGTTAGAGCTTTTGTTAAGAACAGTCTTTTACGGCAAATGTTACAGTCTACATAGCTAATGAAATAAGAATGGGATAATGTGACACACAGAACTAATATAAAAATGGTGTTCCACAGCAATAGATATTAGGTAATATTTAAAATTTAGTAACACCAGTGGTTTCGTAAAATGTGGTGAATGGTGGGATTAAAAAGATGGAGAAAAGCTGCTTTTAAATTAAAATATTGGGAAAACAAGAACTTAAAATAGTGGACATGTGGTAAAACTATCAGGTTTTTTTTCTATCCTTCAGTGAAAGGAACACGTCAATAGTTGAACAAAGGCAAGAGATACTACTATTTAGTTATTCTGTATTTTGTGCCCATTGCTTTGATAACTCTGAGAAATTTGAATTGTGAACATTTTCTGCCACTAATCTTCAGTGATGCACTATATACATTTGTGTCTTCCAGTTGATGAGCTTATGCTTTGCAGTGTTCTCCAAAAGCATTTAGATAAGCAGCATATTGTGTTATATAATTGTAATGTGTACTGTGTATTTGGAGTTCTTTCTTAGAAGCTGTTGTCATCTTTATGCACTTTTATATGCACCCCCAGAAGGTACAGAATGATAAGCTAATGCAGTGTTTTATAGTTAATTGATTTAACTTTCAGTTCATTACTCAGATGTCTTTACCATACAATCCAGGCTGTATTACAATCAGGAAAGATTAGGCTGTAATTATGCCGAAAGTTTCACAAATAAACAGGCAATTAAATAAAAATAATGGCAGCTTTTTTATCAAATTAATATTTTGATCAATATGGTAATTGAATTAGAATCTTATGAAAGCATTAGAAATATAACAGTTACTACATAGGACTTGAAATAGTGCTTTTCACTTTAGCCTATGGAAAAATGTTAATTTGGGGCGTGGGCGGGGAGACAATAAGTATATTTTTGTCTAGTATTTCTCCTGTTTCAGGTCCACATAAATCTTTAATTTCCCTGACCAGAGGTGCTCCAAGACATGTTGATGATAGGCTCTCCCTTTTTTCTGCTAATAAAGATAGGTGCTTCCATATAAAAGATGTATTTTGAAATTAATCTTTTGATTTAAGTAAAATATTTTTTTTCTGAAATAGTGTGACTATGAATTAAATATCCATTTAAATAGAATTTGCCAATCTGTTAGCTTCCCCCCCTCATCTATTCCATGAAGTTATGGGCCCTTTAAATCCCCACCTGAGCCCGGCTGCCGGAGCTCCGGCAGCGCTTTAATGGGCCCGGGGGCGGAGCACTGGGCCCTTTAAATCACTGCCGCGGAAGCCGGTCCAGTCTGGCACGGCTTACTGACTCTTGCCGGTACGCCGTACTGGACCGGACCGGCTTACTTTCACCTCTGGATATATTTCCTGCTTACGTCTGCCTTATCTAAGTTATTTTTTAGTGTCAGCATCAACATCCCTTTAGCAAATTCACTAATAGCTGATTCTTCATAGCATTGGCAATTTGTTCCTCATCTGTATACAGGAATAGTTTAAAACTGTCTTTCGAACCTGCTGGAGAGGTGGGGAATATTACTTTAACGTATCCAGGGATGGGCCCTTTAGACTAATGTCTCTCAACCTTTCAGACTACTTTACTTCTTTCAGGAGTCTGAATTGTCTTGCATGCACCCAAGTTTCACCTTACTTAAAAACTACTTGCTTACAAAATCAGGCATACAGATATAAAGGTGTCACAGCACACTATTACCAAAAAATTGCTTATTCTCACTTTTACCATATAATTTAAAAAAAATGGAATATAAATGTACTTACATTTCAAGTATATAGAGCAGTATAAAGTCATTGTATGAAATTTTAGTTTGTACTGACTTTGCTAGTGTTTTTTATGTAGCCTATTGTAAAAGCAGGCCAATATCAGAGTTGACGTAGGTGTTCAGGTTTCCTTTGACAACACTTTTTATTGAAAAACCCAATAGAGTAATTGCTTTGTGAAAAGTGTTCACCTATGGTTTTCTATGAGAATTCATTTGAGTGTGTAGTGATTGTCTGATTTCATCCAAATGGTGGTGGTTAGGGCATTTGATTCATTGGATGAGGTACAGAACATGTTGCGATAAGACCCATGAATCTTGAAAGGTGTGTTGGGGGTGGGGTATTGATCATTGTAGCAGGTCTGCAGATTTTACGTCTGTTTTGGCAGGGTCTGGTGCTGTTTTGAATTGGTGGGACCTGGTCTGTGTGGGGGGGGGCTTGATTTAATGATGAGGTTGGCGGTTTGTTTGAAGAGGGGTTTAGGAAATATCTCTTTCAAGATGGGGTCCCATAGAGTATGGGTTGTACTTGTTTGATACTCAGTATGGATTCCAGTGTGGGAGGATGGTCAGTGGGCCCCCCCACCCCCAGTTGAAGCAGATTTTCCCAGGGTATTTGGGAGGCCCTTTCCATGATGCAATCTACTCCCCAGGTGCAGTGTCATTGTTTAATTAAGGTGTTTTTAAGTGTGTTTAGGTGTGTATCGTGGACTTTCTCTTCTGAGCAAATTCTGTCATCTGAGTGCCTAGCTGTAGATAGATGTCACATATCACCCTACATTGGAACCTCATTTGGAGTGCTACTGGGCTCCTTGGGGCTCTCATCACATTAGAAGACCATCCTTATGCACATCTCATTAGAAGAGACTGGTTGTGCTAGTTGTTGAATGTCTTTAAAACTACCACAGCTATTGTGCCACTCAAAAGTGTATGTATGGAGTGTATGGAACAGCAGAGTGCTCCAAAAAGAAAAGGCGCATGAGTGACTAAACATATTAGAGAGGAAGAGCTACTCCTTTGCCAGTCTTCAGCCAAGGATTGCCAACTATCAGGCACACCTCTCCAAATATTTTGATTTCAGTTTTCTTGTTGTTTCTGACTTTGTGAACAAGTTACTCTGGGAATTTAGGGAGGAGTTAAGTGATTGTTGAAGTCTAGTGAGTGTTACTAGCCTTATTGCAGGCTGCAATAGAAGCTTCAGACATTGCCTTAAGGTCACTGGCAACTGCGTTGATGATGAAGTGGGCATCATGGCTGCAATCTTCAGGAATTCCCCACGAGGTTCAGAACACAGTTGAAGTTCTTCCTTTTTAGGGTTGAGACCTTTTTAACTATAAAATGGGATGACACTTCTTACTCATGGAAAGATTCTCAGACCACATTTAAGGATAGTATACCCTCCACATAAAAAAGGAAACAGTTGATGCATCAGACCTTTGCCAGACAAGCTCAGTCATCTTCATTTTACTAGATGTACTGAAGACTTGCAGACCTAACAAAGAAAAAAAACAATGCTTCCATAAAGGAAGACCCTCAGCCCCGTCATGTGCTGCATCAAATATTCCCATTACCTTCCTCTTTTATCTCTCTCAGAGCCATAGAGGGAATTCCTCTTCAATGCAGGAATGGGGGAGGATTTTATTTCTAAAATTTTCATGGGTAACCTTAATGCTGGTGTTTCCCCAGTTCACAGCCTTAACCTTCTAACATAATGGGGTTTCGGTTATATGCTTTTCTATTTAAAAACAAAGAAACCTGAAAGATCAAGAACTTTACCACATGAAATCAATTTGATTACACAATCACAATAAAAAATTATTATGAATAGCAATTTTGAATGACAACAAATAATTGTTGATTGGGCCAGAGAAAGAAAGTGAGAATGATACTATAGCCTGATTGTTCAAAAACTCACCTAGGATGTGGGAGACGTAAGTTCAAGTCCCTTCTCCAATAGATAATTATTTATAAAAAGTGGAAGAGCTTCACTAGGAGATATTGAGAGAGCGAGAGAACCCAGAGGTCCTGCGATATGGGAGATCCAAGTTCAGTTTTCTTCTCCACATCAGGCAGAGGGGGAGTTGAATCTGGGTCTCCAACAATCTTGGTAAGTGCTGCAGCATCATGGCAACTAAGTCCAAAGCGCTTGCCCCTGCCCAGAATTAAGTGCATTAAGAAAGTCATGAATAATTTTGGATCAGACAAAACTGCATTTTTCGGCAAATAAACTATTTGTCCGAAAAATTTCTCCCTGCTCCAGACATAATGCAGCTTTTTTCATTGGTTTACATGCTATTTGCTGAACATGAGAGGAATGTTGGAAATCTTGGTGTCTATTCTTGATTGTGCAGGAGAGTTAAACAGTTGGAAACATTTATTCCGATAGGTGGTGTGACAAAGCCAATTTTTTCATTTAGCAACTTAATCTTCCTTTGATCCCATTCAGCCTAAACCCTTGGATTCAGCACCACTCTGAATCTTCTTGCCCTCCCGGCAAGAAGGGAATGAGGGTATCCATGTTTTAAGTCTATGAAGACTTAAGATGTACCCTCTTCAGGCTGATAAGGTGCACTAGATATCTCTTGGGGTGTGTGTGTGTGTGTGTGTATATATAAAAATATATATATATATTTTTGCTGATGTTGATCTCCAGGAGCTGGTCCCTTTTGAGTCTCTAATGTTACTTGACGCAAAACATAAATTGCAATGAAATCACAATTTCCTCTCTAATACGCGTACTTAGATATTTTAATTGTTTACACTTACAACTTTTAAACTGCCATACTTACTCCTTATGAACGTAGAACCAGGCATCCAGTATACTACAAGGAAGGTAATAAAATTCTACTAATCTTGCCCCAAGGGAAAATCTCATTGCAAAAACTGGCATTCTGGTAAGATCCACAGGAGGTTCTAACTGTACCTCCATTATGGAGCAAGGTAGTAGCAATGATTAGGACAGCAAAGGGAGGAGGGGGAGCATGAGAGAGACAATCAGTTCTCTCTTGCCCTGCCCCTACTCCCAAGAGCCTGGCTTCCCTTTTCTCCATCCCCACCTATCTGTCTTGTCCCCTTCTCAAGTCTCAATGTGTGCTCTTGGGGGTGGGGGGGGGGAGGCAGGTCCAGAACAGCAGAGCAGAGCCTGATGCTCCTTCCCCTGTCCCCCTCCTTCAAGGACCACATTTTTTTTCCCTGTCCCCTGCCATGCCTGAGTGAACATTGACTGCTGGGGAGGGAGGAATCATTTGTTCCTATTTTAGTTAATTTTGTGCCTAACACAAATTTGGAGTGAATTTCACTCCCATTTAAAAGTATTTAGGTTATGGTTAGCTGTACAGTTTATCTAATAAATCTATCTATTTATTTATATTGTTCTGGAGCTCTATTATGTGATATTTAAGGTGAGAGGTGAGCTTTGGTACTATCCTAACTTTAAATGTCAGACAACTATTTCCTGTACTTGGATCACAGGGAAGTGATTAGTGGCTTTCCATATTGTTGAAATGGTTACCAGATTTCTCCCACATTTTGGTGCAAGAATGAAGGAAAAAAAAAGCGGGCTGCTGTTTATTACTTTTTTCATACCTAAAATATGTTTAAAATAATAAAAACCTTATGTTTTTATAATGAATTTATTTTGCATTTAGTGTAATATGATTGTTCCCATCCTTGTAATTGAGACAGGGTTATTATGGAAAGAAACTACAATCCTATCGTGTCTCTGTAACTAACTACACATCACCTTACACAGTTACTTTGATCTCTTGCTCTCAGGATTTAATTATCAGAACTGAACCATCTCTTTGTTTCTATATCTACTGCTTTATTTTGCTGTATTATAGCTTGTTTGAAAATAAATTTAAAAATAAAAAATACAATAAAATATAATTAAACCCTTGCTTTATTTTTAGTTGTCATAAATCCAGTAAAAATCACAGGAAACATTTGGGTTATTAGTCTTTAACCTAGAGCTCCAAATGAAGAGAAGCCACATTTTAAGTATACTACATCTTCAAGCATTCTTAACTAATTTTTAATGGCTTCACTTTAGGAGAAGTGAAGAGTAGGATAAGTGTGCAATATTTTTGTTAAACAAGCAAATTTATTGTTGTTTTAGCTCTCACTCCATTCCCTTATCCTACAACACCACTTTGCATATCATCAGCAAGTCAACAGGCTTCTGCAGCAGCACCTGGCAACAACAGAGGCTGGTTGAAGGCAACTACTAATTCTTGAAAAAAAGCAATATCTGAAATGAATGAGCATTTCTCTCTCTGCTAATTAGTCTAGCATATAGTGGGATTAGAAACACTAAAATATCCCTGTAGTGGAGTTCCCACTCACCACTGGTGTGCCTCATTGTGCAGCTGGGAAAGTAGCTCTCATGGCATGAAGTGCACCTTTCTGGTCCCTACTCTTTCTGCAATAGTCTCTCTTCGGGTAACTTGGCTGGCCAGGTCTCCATTTAGTACACTCCTTCTGGGGTTATGAAGTCAAACAGGACCACTGTCCAAGTGCCTTCTCCAAACAGTGTTCAACCCCAGCTTTGTACTCTGTGCCATTATACCGGGGCTGGCAGGAGAACTGAAGACTTCCCATTACACCGGGTTCCAGCCTAGGGACCCTTTAACCAGCCATCCAGATGTGCTTTGTTCCCTTCCTTTTGCTGTTTCCTTGGGCTCCTTCCTACTCAGCCTCTCTTACTTCCCTTCTCTGTATTGGGTTTACCATGGGAGCCTACTCTACTTGTGTTAGTTACTCCACCCCTTCCTAGCCTCTTTCTATACTCCTTACTCGGGGCTTACTTTCCCCAGGACCTTCTTCTCTGTTCTTGATGACCTCCTTCATTGCAGGGTATGACTGCAGCATCCATCTGGTTTCAGTCTCCTGGCTTTATAGTGCTGTCCCAGCCCTTCCCCAGCTGGGCTTCACTCTTAATTAGCCTCGGCTCTCCCTCTTGCAGGTAATGACAGATAACCTAATTGGCCTCTCAAGTCCTTGTTAACCCTATCAGGGTTGGTGTGGGATGCATCACACTCCCCGAAGAAAGAGGCAGTTTTGATAGTGGAGAGTGGAATGGAGCTTTAGAGGGGATTTAAAAATGGTGGGTCTGTTACAGATTGCATTGGAAAGAAGGGAAGCTGTATCATACCCTCTCTGGACCCTGGCGATAGGCCCTGGACCTTCAGGACACATACTTCCATATCCACGTATTCGAGGGACACAGATACTTCCTCTGCTTCCTAGTAGGACAGGACCACTACCAATTTACGGTGCTCCCCTTTGGCCTGTCCACTGCACCCAGAGTGTTCCCGAAGCATATGGCAGTGGTGGTGGCCTATCTCAGATGCCGAGGGGTACAGATATTCCCCTACCTAGACGACTGGCTGCTCAAGGGCAGCTCGCAGTCTCAGTTACTCAACCATGTGGACCTGCTCTTGGCCACGTGTGCCAAACTAGGCCTCCTAGTAAACGAGGCCAAGTTGACACTGGTCCCGGTGCAGCACATAGAATTCATAGGTGCTCTCCTGGATGCCTTCAAGGCCACAGCCTCCCTTCCCATGGAGAGGTTCTGGACCCTAAAGGGGCTTATAGCCTCAGTCACGTAGTTCCTCGTTATCACGGCCAGGGCATGTCTACAGCTCCTGGGCCACATGGCGGCATGCATGTACGTGGTCTGCCACGCCAGGCTTCATATGAGGCCCCTCCAGCTCTGGTTGGCCTCAGAGTTCTCCTAGGCCAGGGACAAACTGGACAAAGTCCTCTTGGTACCGGCGTGGGTGATCGCCATGCTACAATGATGGTCATGCCCGCCAATATGCTCCAGGGAATTCCCTTCCGCGACCCGACCCTGTCACTGGACCTAGTGTCCGACGCGTCAGACTTGGGCTGGGGGGCACCAACAGGGATCTTACGGACACAAGGTTTGTGGTCCACCGAAGAGCTGTCCCTTCACATAAATGTCAGGGAACTCAGGGCGATACGTTTAGCCTGCGTGATGTTCAGCTCGCAGCTACGCGGCAAGGTGGTCAGAGTACTCACGGACAACACCGCTGTGATGTTTTACATCAACAGGCAAGGCAGGGCGAGGTCCTCGGCCCTCTGCCAGGAAGCCCCCAGCCTCTGGGAGTTCTGTATAGCCCACATCTCCGTGAAGCCCACATGAGTGGTTGCTTCACCCAGAGGTCACTTATCAGCTCTTCCGAGAGTGGGGCGCACTTCAAGTAGACCTGTTTGCGACCCGACAGAACTGCCGTTGCCACGGGTTCTGCTCTGGAGGTGGGTGGACAAGGCACACGTCCTTTTGATCGCCCATGGTTGGTCCCGACAGTATTGGTATGGGACCCTCTTAGGTTTACTCATGGCCCCTCTCCAGCCGTTGCCGCTCTGCCCAGACCTACTCTCCCACCCCAATCTGGCCAGCCCACTCCAACTTATCCTTGAGTACCTGCTTCACCTTAGAACTCAAGGCCTGGCCCCTTCCTCTATCAGGGTGCACCTGGCAGCTACTTCGGCGTTTCATCCGCCGGTCCAGGGCTGCTCAGTTTTCTCCCATGCCATGACCGGACGTTTCCTCAAGGGGCTAGATCGGTCCTTCCCTTATGTTAGGACACCTATCCTTGAGTGGGATCTAAATTTTGTGCTGTCCTGCCTTACGGGGCCCCCATTCAAATCCCTGGCCACATGCTCATGGTCTCACCTTTCCTGGAAGGTAACCTTCCTTGTGGCCATCATGTCAGCCCAGCGGGTCTCGGAGCTCAGGGCCCTGACCTGTGACCCCCGCCCCGTACACTGTCTTTCACAAAGACAAGGTCCAGCTCCGCCCATACCCTGCATTCCTCCTCAAGGTTGTTTCCATCTTGCACATGAGCCAGGACATCTTCCTACCTGTCCTCTGCCCTAAGTCGCATACCTCTAACGAGGAGTGCCACCTCCATACACTTGACATGTGCAGGTCTCTGGCCTTTTATCTGGATCAGACTAAGCCATTCCGCAGGTCTTCGCAACTCTTTGTTGATTTGGCCAAGCACATGAGGGGCCAACCGATCTCCACCCAGAGGCTTTCCCAGTGGATTACATTGTGCATCCACACATGCTACAACCTAGCGGGGGTTCCCGCACGACCTATTATAAGGGCTGACTTGATGAGAGCTCAGGCCTTCTCAGCTGCCTTTGTAGCCCATGTCCCTATCCAAGACATCTGTAGGGCCGCTACCTGGTCCTCAGTCACATGTTCATGTCGCACTATGCAGTCATCTCCCACACCAGGGATGATGCTGGTTTCGCTAGTGCTGTGCTCCAGCCAGGGAATCTGTGAACTCCTACCCACCTCCATCAGATACAGCTTGTAATCATCTACTGTGGAATACACGTGAGCAAGCACTTGAAGAAGAAAGGACAGTTACTTGTTCTGTAACTGTCGTTCTTCGAGATGTGTTGCTCAGGTCTATTCCACATCCCGCCATTTTTCCCCACTGTCAGAGTTGGTCCGGCAAGAAGGAACTGGGGGGGAGCGCGCGCTATAGTGGCGCCACTCCAGAGGTCCCAGCAGCTCTCCCCCTATGGGTACTGCTGAGGGAAAAACTTCTGGCACCAGTACACGTGGCGAGCACGTACACCTACTGTGGAATAGACATGAGCAACACATCTTGAATGCCAGTTACGGAACAGGTAACTGTCCTTTCAGTTTTGAAGCAGCCACAATCTGTTATCTTCATCTGATTTTAGTTTCTCTTTGTTCCTTTTGAAGGCCCTTTGTGGTGCCCTGAAAACAACTTATATAACACATGCTCATGTATTTTAGAAAGAGAGCAAGTGTGAAAAATACTGTTACTTACCCTAATCCCCCATTTAAAAAAAACTCCAAAGTGTAGTAACCCCAATGTACTTAGATTGTAAGCTCTTTAAGGAGGGGACTGTTTTTGTTGTTCTGTTTGTTCAGTACCTTACACAGTGGAGTCCTGGTCCATGACTGCGGCTCCTAGATGATACAATAATATGAATAATCGATGATGATAATATGTTATCTAGGTCTGTCTATTGTGAATTTGAGTTTAGAATGTGATTAATAGTTACAGCTAGAAAGAATCCCATAGAAATACAAATATATTTCATGAAGAAGTATTCACAATATAATGTGTCATAATCATGATGCAATACTCATTTGAATGGGTTTGTAGGTCAGTCATCTAGTTCTGTGAGCAGCCATTTCCTATTACTTAGTTTAACATGGAATTCCTTAGGAATTTGTCCCCTGTGAAATGAAGACATCAGAAGAAATCGATCAGTTTCTAAAGGATTTTAATAAAGAATTCAGAAGCCTATGATATGCTGAAATAATGGGCTGCTTCCTTTCACAGATTAAAACCTTCTGTAAATAATATAGTAATTTAAAAGAGTAAAAATTGTCTGTATATAAATTCTAGTGTATTAACTTTAAAATATCAAGCAAATTCAGGTATAAAAGATTTTAAGAATTCTGTTATTTAAATTGTAGTATTTAACATAGATGTTTGGTAAGAGGCTATTTCCCAACTACTGTATTTAGAATAGTGACGATCTTTAATTAAGGTTAAGTGAAAAATCTGGGCTAAGATGTTGAAAAATGGTTGCCTGAGATTAGGTTCTTAAACTCAAATGTAGGCAGGTAAATAAATGGCTTGGTTTTCAAAACTAAATAGTTCTAAAAGAGATTGCGTGTCTTGGAAAAGACTGTGGCAAAAGGCCTTTTTTTCTTTGGAAGTCAGTGTCAGCTGCTGGATGCCTATAATTTTAGAAATACAAGCCACTTACTGAGATATCTTAATGCGGATTTAGAAACCTAACTGTAGGCAGCCATTTTTAAATTCTTGGGCATAAACATACTGGCTTTAGAAACGTGCAACATCCAGTGTGTGTACTATAATCTGTAAGAATGTCCTGCTGAAAACCAAAAAAACCATTGTTTATAAAATAATTCCAATTATTTTTTTGTCTGTGAGTGAACTAGTTTTGTGTAAATAGTGAAAGAAAGTAGCGTGAAAATTAGGTAACGTCCTTTTTGAAGATAGTGTACTGTGTATTAGAAAATATAATCTCAGCACTCTTTTTCCCTGATGAAATAAAATTATACTAAAAGCACAGTTCTTTGATCTGATTAATCTCAAGCTTTACAGAAGATCTGATTGTAAAGTGGCTGTAAATTAAATGAACAAAAAAGTTGAATAAATATCACTCACTACCAAATGTGGAAAACAGACTATATGTGTATATATATGTATATGTGTGTGTATATATATAAAAATATATATTAGCATGCAGTTTGAACAATATGACTGCAGATTAGAGGTGGTCTCATTTTAAAATAGTTTTTTATCCAAAAAGTAGAATAATTGTTACTTCTGTATAAGCTTATCAAAGGCTTATGAGAGATTTGTGAAAGTTACTGTGAGAAAATGGGTTTTGGATATTTTAAATTTCTTCTACTGCATCTATCCTTGTAGAAGTATATGATAGATATGCAGTAACATGATACTTAATCTGTTGAACAGCAACATTTCACTGGAGCTGAAGTAATCACTTTGATGGCAGATCTAACTAAAGTAGAATCGTCCTAAGTGAACCACACTTGAAATAAGGCTCTGTGTCAGTTCAATAGTTTATAGAACTCTCTTGGCAGTTCTAAGAACACTGAGAAAAAACATATTTTAATTAATTGAATAGCCTGTAATGGTCCATGATTTAAAAAAAAAATCAAACAACCTCCGCCCCAACACTTCTATAATATAGTATCTAATAAAAAGTTTTATTTTTGTTTTGATTTTTGCTTATTCTTCTTCGAGTGATTGCTCCTATGCATTCCAGTTAGGTGTGCGCGCCGTGCGTGCACGGCTCTTCGGAACATTTTTAGCCTAGCAACACCGGCGGGCCGGCTGGGCGCCCCCTGGAGTGGCGCCGCTATAGCGCTAGTTATATACCCCAGCCGGCCCGTCCGCTCCTCAGTTCCTTCTTCCCGCCCGTGACGGCCAGTTGGAACTGTGGAGTGCTCGTCGTCCTCCACTTACCTAGCTCACCTTGGTTCTACTTTGGTGTTTAATGTACATAGTTAGTTGTTGAAATTAGTTAGTTGAGTAGTCATTAGTTAGATTAGGGGGAATTAGGGGGGCTTAGCCCCTCTTTTCCCGTCCGGTGCGGGCGTATACCCAAGACACCGGGATTAAAGCCTTGTGCGGCTTGCCAGCGGCACATGCCGGTTGGGGACCCTCACGACTCCTGTCTTCGTTGTCTCGGCGAGGGCCATCGACCAGATAAGTGCCCCATTTGCAGGTCGTTCAAGCCGCGAACGAAAAAGGAGCGGGACATTAGATTACGGCAGCTCCTCATGGAATCGGCGCTTACCCCTGCGGTGCCGACACCTTCAGCTCCGCCGTCGTCCTCGGTGCAGAGCGCTCCAGCGGTCCCCCGCCAGTCCGGTACCGAGACTGTTAAGAAGCAGCCGGCACCAAAGCCCCGGCACCGTTCCCATTCACCATCTGCGAAACAGAAGCCGAAGCCCAAAGCGGTAGAGACTGCTACGTCGAGGCCACCGGTCCAGCAGCCAGTAGCGGCGCCTTCGGCACCGACCTCGACAGCGCACGGACCGTGCGCGGTACCGTCGACTCCGGCACCGGCAGGGCCGTCGAGTCCGGTACCCCCGCGCTCCCCGGTGCAAACCATGGTCGAGCTGCCTCTCCCGTCCACGCCCGAGACATTCTCGACGGCGAGGGAGCTCATAGAGCTAACAGAGGCACCGAGCCCCCGGCACCGCCGGTGCGGGCTGTTCTGTCAGTGGGCAAACCGGCCATGGTACGACCTGCCACCCCTGACAAACGGGATAGAAGGCGATCCAGGTCCCGCTCCCGATCCCGGAGACGGTCACCTTCCCGCCGTTCAAGGTCACGGCACCGGTCTCCATCCCGGTACCGCTCTCCTTCTCGGCACCGGTCGCAGTCCCGGTACCGCTTCTCATCGCGGTACTGGTCGTACTCCCGGAGGCGTTCCAGGTCCCGGTCCCGCTCTCCGGACCGTCGGCACCGAGGAAGGTCCGGATCCCGGCACCGCTCCCGACGCCGTTCTCGAAGCCGCTCCCGTCGACGACGGTCGAGATCGCGGTTGACCTCCCGGTACTCTCACGGTTGAAGGTCCCGCTCGCGCTCCCAGTACCGAGACGATCAGCACCGGTACCCGGCACCGTCCACGGACAGACTGGTGGCATCGACGGCGCAGTCCCTGAGCGCCTCTGCCCCCCCGTGGCCTTCCCGCCAACCGTCGGTCGCTTCACACAACGGCAGCGGTGCAGATTACCGCGTGGACCCACAAGGACAAGACCTGGGTCCTCAGCAATGGGGCTTCTGGACCCCCTGGGCTTGTCACGAGGCTCAGGGCGCCCCCTCCCTCCCGCGACAGGGGCCCTCCGACCATAGGGTGCCGGAAGCCACCGTCAGCAGGCCCCCTCCATCGCCTCTGGTTGAGGTTCCACCGCCGCCGGTGCAGACGGAACATCCCGTGGAGGCGGCGGCTTCGCACCCCATGGACGAGCCTCAGCCACTTCCCATTGGTCAGGGACATTCCTCGTCTTACTCGCCCGACGAGGCGGTGGCGGGATCCTCGTCATCCGATCCCCCACCGATTGACTTACGTGCCCATCAGGACCTCCTTCGTCGGGTGGCACAAGCTGTCAACCTCCCGGTAGCAGAGGTCACCGAGGACGAGGACCCGATCACTAATGTGGTCGGAGCGGAGGCCCCCATGCGAGTGGCCCTGCCTTTTGTTCGGACTATCCAGAGAAATGCCACCACACTCTGGCAGTCACCTGCGTCCATCCCTCCCACTGCCCGCGGAGTGGAGCGGAAGTACTCGGTACCCCCGACTGGGTACGAGTACCTGTACACCCACCCGGCCCCGGACTCCCTAGTTGTACAGTCGGTGAATGACTGGGAAAGAAATGGGCAACCCGCGCCAGCACCGAAGTCCAAGGATGCACGCAGGATGGACCTGTTGGGCCGAAAGATCTATTTGGCTGGCGGCCTCCAACTACGCATAGCCAATCAGTTGGTTCTCCTGGCCCGCTATGCCTATGATAATTTCGTGGCCCTCTCTAAGTTTACAGAGTTGGTTCCCACATCCTCCAGGCAGGAGTTCTCAGCCCTGCTAGAAGAGGGCAAGAAAGCTACCAGGTCCTCCATTCAGGCCTCACTGGACTCTGCAGATTCCGGAGCCAGAATCTTGGCATCGGGAGTAACAATGAGAAGGATCTCCTGGCTGCAATCGTCCACCTTGCTGCCAGAGGTTCAATATACATTGCAAGACTTGCCCTTCGGTACCAAGGGCCTATTCTCGGAGAAAACGGACTCCAGAATCCAGACCCTTAAGGATGGGCGCATTGCCATCCGTATGCTGGGCATGCACATGCCTGCGACACAGCGGAGATCCTTCAGGCAGCAGCCTTTTCGCCCGTTCAATCAGTCCAGGTCACGGCCTGACAATGCACGCAGGGGCAGACTGAACCGCCGTAGACCATCGGGCAATCGGCGTACCCAGTCCCAGGCGCCTTCCAAGGCCCCCCAAGGGCCGAAGCAGGCGTTTTGATGGGACGCCCGAGGACGGCCCATCAGTCTCTCCACTGGATCCTTCCCCGTTATTTTTCAATCGTCTTTCCCACTTCCTCCCGGCGTGGTCCCAGATTACATCGGACAACTGGGTGCTACGCACGGTAGAGTCTGGTTACCATCTTCAGTTTGTTTCGCCCCCACCCTCCCATCCACCCACCCCATCCCTCTTCAGGGACCCCTCTCACGAGCAAGTCCTCTTACAAGAGGTCGAGTCTCTGCTGAGCTTGGGTGCCATAGAGGAGGTGCCGAGCGATCTGCGAGGCAGGGGATTTTATTCCCGATATTTCTTAATCCCCAAGGCGAAGGGAGGTCTACGACCCATACTCGACCTCCGAGAGCTCAACAAATACCTTGTCAAGCTCAAGTTTCGCATGGTGACCCTGGGGACTATCATTCCCTCCCTGGATCCGGGAGACTGGTTTGCCGCCCTCGACATGAAGGACACGTATTTTCATGTCGCCATTTACCCTCCTCATCGGCGCTACCTGCGTTTCGTTGTCAACAATACGCACTACCAGTTCACAGTGCTACCCTTCGGCCTCTCTACAGCGCCGAGGGTATTCACCAAGTGTATGGCAGTGGTGGCCGCGGCCATCCGCCGTCGTCGGATACATGTCTACCCCTATCTCGACGACTGGTGGCGTCCCACATGGCCACGGTCCTAGCCCTGTTTCAGCGTCTAGGGCTTATGATAAATGCCGAGAAGTCGATGTTGACCTCTTCGCAAAGAGTGGAGTTCATCGGTGCGGTCCTGGATTCCAATTCGGCCAGGGCCTGCCTGCCCCAACCTCAGCATCAGTCTCTGGTCTCTCTAGTTCGAGACCTACAATCTTTCCCACGGACAACGGTGCGTTCCTGCCTCCGCCTTCTGGGCCACATGGCTTCGTGTACGTTCGTCACTCAGTACGCAAGGTTGCACCTTCGCCCGTTTCAAATTTGGCTTGCGTCAGTGTACCGGCCCCACCGCGACTCCATCGATATGGTAGTCACGCCCACGAAGCCGGCCCTCGCTTCGCTCACCTGGTGGCTGGACCCAGCAGTCGTGTGTGCCGGAGTCTCTTTCCGCCCTCCTCAACCATCCGTCACTCTGACCACGGATGCGTCAGAGCTGGGGTGGGGGGCGCACCTAGCCGACCTGCACACCCAAGGTCTTTGGTCGCCCCGAGAGCTCTCCCTCCATATCAATGTCAGGGAGCTGCGGGCGATTCGCCTCGCTTGTCAAGCCTTCTGCTCCCGTCTCCAAGGGCGTTGTGTCGCGGTGTTGACGGACAACACAACGGCAATGTTTTATGTCAACAAGCAGGGTGGAGCCCGATCTTCCCCGCTGTGCATGGAGGCGATGCTACTGTGGGACTTCTGCATAGCCCACTCCATTCACCTGGTGGCGTCCTATCTTCCAGGGGTGCAGAACACGCTGGCCGACCATCTCAGCAGGTCGTTCCTGTCCCACGAGTGGTCCCTCCGCCCAGATGTGGTACACACGATTTTCCGGAGGTGGGGGTTTCCCCGGATAGACCTGTTCGCCTCCAGGGAGAACAGGAAGTGCCACCAGTTCTGCTCGTATCAGGGTCGCGCCCCGGGCTCCCTGTCGGACGCATTCCTCTGCTCCTGGACGGGTCACCTCCTATATGCCTTCCCTCCGTTCCCGCTCGTACATCGGGTGCTTCTCAAGCTTCGGAGGGACAGAGCCCACCTCATACTCGTCGCTCCGGCCTGGCCGAGACAGCACTGGTACACTCTGCTGCTCGAGCTCTCGGTACGAGATCCCATCCCTCTACCCTTATGGCCGGACCTGATAACGCAGGACTTCGGCAGGCTCCGCCACCCGGACCTGCAGTCCCTCCATCTGACAGCCTGGTACCTGAGTGGTTGACCCACGCTGAGCGGGCTTGTTCGGTGGCGGTCCAGCGAGTCCTGCTGGAGAGCAGAAAGCCCTCCACTCGCTCGACCTACCTCTCTAAATGGAAGCGATTCGCCATATGGTGCGACCAGAGAGACATGAATCCATTCGTCGTACCTATCCCAACGATCCTGGACTACCTCTGGTCACTTAAAGAGCAGGGTCTCGTGGTCTCATCATTAAAGGTGCACCTGGCGGCGATATCTGCCTTCAGGCCACCTGTCGGTCACCGGTCCATCTTCTCCGATCCGACGGTTTCCCGCTTCCTCAAGGGTCTAGAGCGTTTGTTCCCGCCAGTGCGGCCTCCGACTCTGCCCTGGGACCTGAATCTGGTCTTGACCAGGCTCATGAGAACCCCCTTTGAGCCCTTGGCTACGTGTTCGCTGCTCCACCTGTCGTGGAAAACAGCTTTTCTCGTCGCCATAACCTCAGCGAGGCGAGTTTCCGAGCTCCAGGCCCTGACGGCCGGTCCTCCGTACGCCATCTTTCATGCGGACAAGGTCCAGCTTCGGCCTCACCCGGCCTTCCTCCCTAAGGTGGTGTCAGCCTTCCATGTAAATCAGAACATTTTCCTTCCCGTTTTTTTCCCGAAGCCTCATGCCTCGAGTCGGGATCAACAGCTGCACACCCTGGATGTCCGCAGGGCCCTTGCGTTCTACATACAACGAACAAAATCCTTCCGGCGTTCGCCACAACTGTTCATAGCAGTTGCAGAGCGCATGAAAGGCAAACCGGTCTCCTCTCAGAGGATTTCCTCATGGGTCACTGCATGCATCAGGACATGCTATGAGCTGGCTGGTGTGCCAGCTAACCGTCTTACCGCCCACTCTACGAGAGCGCACGCCTCATCTGCCGCCTTCTTGGCCCATGTCCCTATCCAGGACATCTGTAGAGCGGCCACCTTGTCTTCCGTTCACACCTTCGCTTCCCACTACGCGTTGGTGCAGCAATCCAGAGACGATGCAGCCTTTGGCTCCGCAGTCTTGCACTCTGCCACGTCTCACTCCGACCCCACCGCCTAGGTAAGGCTTGGGAATCACCTAACTGGAATGCATAGGAGCAATCACTCGAAGAAGAAAAGACGGTTACTCACCGTTGTAACTGTTGTTCTTCGAGATGTGTTGCTCCTATCCATTCCAGACCCGCCCTCCTTCCCCACTGTCGGAGTAGCCGGCAAGAAGGAACTGAGGAGCGGACGGGTCGGCTGGGGTATATAACTAGCGCTATAGCGGCGCCACTCCAGGGGGCGCCCAGCCGGCCCGCCAGTGTTGCTAGGCTAAAAATGTTCTGAAGAGCCGTGCACGCGCTGCGCGCACACCTAACTGGAATGGATAGGAGCAACACATCTCGAAGAACAACAGTTACAACGGTGAGTAACCGTCTTTTTCGGTCTCTTTGTGGTTTCCTTTGGGAAAGGCTCTATATGCACTAACCATCTGAATTTGCACAAGAGTAATTACCGGTCGTTATGATGCACTGGTTGTTTGGGAGACAATGCAATAGCCATTTAAAAACAGTTACTATATAGACTGTTTGCTGGTGTGGATTAGTTTGAGATCAGAAATTTTTTCTCTTTTAAAAAGTAAGATCGGAGCCAGAATGTAAAGTACGTGAAACTAGTTTGATCAAAATCTTTTTGGAGAATTGCTGTTTAGTACAATTTATTCCATTTGTGTGGTGATTTAGAGATTTATAAAATATTTCTGAGAAATAGGTTTAAATGAGAAGTACCGTTGAGGTGATTTTTCTTTAGTGAACTCCTGACTTGAGAAGTGACAAATCCATTTAAAAGTAAAGTTTTTATAGCTTGTAATACTACTAAATAGAAATGAAGTTTAAAATAATTTAAACTTAAATGTGTTCTTCCATCATGATTTTCATTTTTCTTAAGGAAACTTTTACCTGTACACTGTATGGTTGCTTGAATGCCTTTCAAGCAGTACCTCACAAACTGGTTCATGGACCAGTGGTTGTCTGCTGAACACTGGCTAGTGATCTGTGAAGAGCTTGCAGCCACCTGGTGCTGACTGCCCTTGTTTCCAACTGCTAAATTACACAAAGGACCTCATCCAAAAATTAGATGATCACTGAGAACACCATAAGCTTGTGTGGATCCTCTTTGATTTCCAAGGGGTTCTGTACAGGAGTTGACCTCAGTGCATCTAATTACAAAATCAGAACCAAAGGTGATTTAAATATACCAAATCATTTCCTAATACTTCTCTTTCATGTAAGCAATTATGGTAGTTGTCACAGAGATGTAATGTAACCACGAATGCAAGGCAGTCACTGCATGATCCCGGATTGGAGGAAATGTGGTCAACGAGATAGTCTCTTAAGTAAGATGTAGTAATCAAATAAGAGATAGTCCAAGTTCTCTTATTTGATGTTATGGTGAAGTCCTAAAAGTGAATTTGATGTTAGCCTTTTCTGCAGCAGCAGATTTTGCTTGTAAATACAGGATTCTGACATATTTAAAAGATCAAAACAGAAGTAGTAGTGTTATGGGAGGAAATAGCTCTTCTTTATACTCAAATATTTGCAATAAATCAAAAATAGTGCAGAATATGACTGGTAAAAGACTGGTAAATTGAGTTAGTATTTTATTTTTTTTTAAAATGGATCTGTTTACGGTCTGAATAGTTTTCATTTCAATACATGCTCCCACAACTTTCTCATTTAGAATATTGATAAACTCCTTTGCATAACTGAGAGATTTCTGTGAGGACATACACAATTTATATGACAAAGCAAAGCATTACTGCTGTTAGGATATTTGTATACATTATAGACAGTCCAGTGCCAGAGCATGGTACTCCACCTGGTGCAAACCCTGATACTGGCTTTGGTGCACATGGTACTGATGGCTTTGGCACCTGCAACCCTGCTGCCAATGCCCTCAGCACAGCTGTTCCTAGTGCCACCCTTCTCAATCCTAAAGCAGTTCTTGGAACCAAGCGACCTATCTGTGACTGTTTTGCCAGAATCATCACCTTTGTCTATAGCGGTGAGTGCCATGTACACTAATATTGTTAGGGGATTGGAAAGACTCCATACAGCTGGAACACTAGATGCTCCTGTGTCCCCGGGGAGAGGCATCTTTGCTCTTTTTGCTTTAATGTTCATCTCATCCCATTTAAGCATGTATTTTGTTTAATGTTGTAATACATGTTTGGGTTCCATTTTCCACCAGTAGAAGGAGCTGTAGTTGGGTCTGTCTGGGCAGGCTGTGCATGTGACCATTACAAGGTGCATGTGTAACTTGAGAGACATAGAGGGTGGGGTTAAAAGTTTCTCTGTGTGGAGAGGTGACAGACTCTGAACAGAGAAGAAGCATCTGTCAGCAACCGGTACGCCTTGCCTTATCACCCAGCAGAGAGTGAGTATGTTTACTTTACTTACTATCCTGTAGCCTAGGATCACATATTTGGATTATATTGTAGTTTTCAATAAAAGATTAAAATCCACCTGGTCTCTCAAACTTAACTGAATTGCTCTAGGGGGAAGGGTAGTTCATAACATCATCCACTAGTATCATTACAGTACTATGCACTTCATCAGTGCCTTTAGAGGAAGAGACTCTTAAGACAGCTGTTTCTCAAGACAAGAAATATTCTTTCTCTTTTTCAGCCTCTAAGCACCATAGGGAGTCCTCACTACAGTCTCTTTCTTAGAACATAAGAGTGACCATACTGGGTCAGACCAAAGGTCCATCTAGCCCTGTGGCTTGTCTTCCGACAGTTGCCAATGCCAGGTGCCCCAGAGGGTCTGAACAAAACAGGTAATCATCAAATGATCCATCCCCTGTCGCCCATTGTCAACTTCTGGAAAACAGGGGCTAGGGTCACCATCCCTGCCCATCCTGGCTAATAGCCATTGATGGACTTATCCTCTATGAAATTCTCTAGTTCTTTTTTGAACCCTGTTATAGTCTTGGCCTTCACAACATCCTCTGGCAAAGAGTTTTACAGACTGACTGTGCATTGTGTGGGGAAAAAAAATTCCTTTTGTTTTAAACCTGCTGCCTATTAATTTCATCTGGTGACGTCCAAGTTCTTGTTTTATGAGAAGAAGTAAATAACACTTCCTTATTTACTCTCTCCACACCAGTAATGATTTTGTAGACTTCAATCATATCCCTTCTTAGTCGTCTCTTTTCCAAGCTGAAAAGTCCCAGCCTTATTAATCTCTCCTCTTATGGAAGCCATTCCATACCCCTAATAATTTTTGTTGCCCTTTTCTGAACCTTTTCCAATCCCATTATATCTTTTTTTGAGATGGGGCAACCACATCTGCACGCAGTATTCAAGATGTGGGCATACCATGGATTTATATAGTGGCAATATGATATTTTCTGTCTTATTATCTATCCCTTTCATAATAATTCCCAAGGTTCTGTTCAGTTTTTTGACTACCACTGCACATTGAGTGGATGTTTTCAGAGAACTATCCACACTGACTCCAAGATCTTTCTTGAGTGGTAACAGCTAATTTAGACCCCATCATTTTATATGTATAGTTGGGATTATGTTTTCCAGTATGCAGTACTTGCATTTATCAGGTGCATTCCTATGACACTTGTTGGTCAGATAGGGAGTCTAGGACCTTTTGTCATTCCTATAGAACTTTCTCCTTGGTACTCACTCCTGTGGCTGCTGACACTTACCTTTATCTGGCTCAACCAAGGCCCTGTTGGACCCTCTGAAGCCAACAGTAAGGAAGAAAGTCAGCTTCCACTGCCCCTTCTAAGGTGAGGTCTTTCTCCCTAATGAGATCTCATAGAGTGGTATGGGAGGCACAGGGTGTCCCTGTGCAGCAGCAGAAGCATGAGAATGAAGATTATCATCACATGCAGTTTGAGAAGTAGCTTATACCAGCAGCTATTTCCTCATCCTCGCCACATGAGGCATTAGTACCTGCTGTTTCTGCACATCTTAATGACTACAAAAAATTCTAGGAAATTTTGTGATGGATGGCTGATAGACTTAAGATACCTGTAGTAGTAGTTCTGGGGGGAAAAAAAATCACACAAGCTGTTCTTCCTATATCAATGCCAGACAATTGACTCTGCTGATTGATGAGAGACTGTTGGCGCTAGCAAGACATCTATGGCAGATACCGGCCTCCGTGGCGCCTATCTCCAAGAAAGCAGATAGGTGTTACTCAAACCATAACTGGCTTTGGATTTTTTATATGCATTCCATCCCAGGGTTCTTAGATTGAGAGAACCAGACAGCAAAGTCAAAATAAACACGTTGAGACTTGGACCCAAAAAGTCTCAGTTCATTTGAAAGCTTATTTTATGTATGTTTAGATAGGGTATGATGTGGAGCTGTTAAGTAAGCCTGTAGGTGAGGTGAAACTGGTAATCAAAATGAGAAACTGTCATTCATGGCACAGACCCGAAGCATTGCAACATTTCTGATAACTTAAATGGTAAAATTTGTAAATTTCAAACCTTAATGTGGTGGTTATTGGTCAAAGCTACCAAATGTCAATATATTGAAATATTTTCATTAGTTTTGCATGGACAAGAATTTCTTTCAGAAAAGACTAAGCTTCTTAGCATGTGGTTAAAAATGGCAAATACCAACATTTTGAACTATACGAACATGAAATGTTTTCACATCACATATTCTTAATTGTCAAAAATCACACAGTTGATTATAATAGTTTTCTATATTTTCTATTGAAATTTGTTGATGAGATCAGTTTCTCACTGAAGGTTATGCTCCAGTAGCAGTAGATTGTGTGCCCGCTGTTTGTACTGCATAGTGGATAGATATAAATATATGTGAATTTCTAATGTAATGCTTCTCCATTTGTAAGCTTTTGTGCATACAATGCAGCATCTAGTATTCCTGATAGGTTTTAATTTGTAATTGCCCATGCATGCAATACTAGCCTTTGACATATTCAAGAGACTAGCTTTTTAAATTGCCATCTTTGTGTTAAACCGCTTAGGGCATGGCAGGTCAAACATCTAATAGCTATTGTTTTAGACTGCAGACTGTAAAAGATGATACTGTGTGGGTTTATACTCAGTCTAAATTTTTATGCTCTGAAGCATGAGGACTAAAAGCATTCTTAATAAAACAGTAAAACTTAGATCCAATGATAGTGTATTTGGTGAAGGCGATGTTGATGAAAATGTATGCCTTCGTTGGTCACTAAGTAGGTAGAAATGGTTATGAATAATAGCAATAAATGAAAAAAAATTACCACACTGAGAAACTTTAAAAGTAACCTGTACCTTCGATTTTGTTATAGTCTAGAAATGAGTCATTATCCAAATCTCAAGAGTCAGGAATTTACTGAGGGAGTAAAAGTTTTACACCAGAAATGTCATAAATAGCCCATTTTAAAATTACCGTAATTCATATACTAATACCTTAACTTGTCAATTAAGAAATCGAAACTGTACCCAAAGTGCTGTTACTTGTATTTCATATAAATTAAAGAATAATCTGTCTTTTGAATATGAATCTCAGCTAAACCCTAACTAAGGAGATGCTACGTAGCACATATTAAATACTATGGAGGTGACCTAGCATCTCATACATCAAAAGCCTTCTTAAATGTCCTCATTTAGAACAGCAGGTAAGCATGTGCTCAATTCTAAGTATATACTGAAGCTCTGTTGATCTAAAAGAGCTTTAGTGCTATCCTAAATTCAGTTGCTCTCCTAATCAGCGTCAAAGACTAATAGTTTTTGAGTTAATTTGAAGATTTTATTTGTGTGTGGACAATTGGAAAATATGCTCACATTATTATTTTATAAATATTTTTGTCAGGGCATAGGCCATTAATTAATAATAATAATAATAGTGATCAATCTAACTGGTTTTATGTTGGGGCCAATCAACTTCTGATAATCTGAAATGTTTAACATTTATTGATAAAAATGTAGTAGTAATAATTTTATTAATTTTAAGTTATGAATAATAATTTGTTCAAGTAGTGACCACCTCTCATTGCCTTTCAGAATTTGAAAATCACAGCTTAAATGTTTAAAAAGAGTATCTACAGTGTTTGCTTGATTGTTAGTATATTCCATCTATGTGTGAGGAAGCTTGGAATACAATATAGTTTGAAAAAGGGTCTGTCTAGCCAGGGGCGGCTCTGTTTTTTGCCGCCCTTAGCACGGCAGGCAGATGGCTTTTGGTGGCGCGCCTGCGGGCGATCTGCTGGTCACGCAGATTCGGCGGCATGCCTGTGGGAGGTCCACCGGTGCCACGGATTCGGCGTCCCCGCTGCCAAATTGCCGCCGAAGCCGCGGGACCAGCGGACCTCCCTCAGGGGCGCTGCCAAAAGCCGCCTGCCTGCTGCCCTTACAGCGACCGTCAGGCTGCCCCCTCGCAGCTTGCTGTGCTGGTGCCTGGAGCCGCCCCGTGTCTAGCACTCTGTATTATTATTCAGTTATATTTATATAACACCTAAACTGTGCTAGATACTTTTGATACAAAAGTTCCCAACTCCAAAGTGTTTATAATTTAGAGAGAGAGAGGATCATGTCAGGAATGGTGGCTGGGGGGAGGAAAATAATATACCAAAGTAACTGGTTGCTCTTTGGCATGTGTCTTGTAAATTCCACCACTTTTGTAATTTGTATTTAAATCTGCATGTTCATTTTCTCCTTCTCTCTGTCTTCACAGTAGTCAAGGTATCTTAATTCACGTGTTCAACCTTTGCTACCCAATGTAAAAAAAAAAAAAAGTCTTTTTTTTCTGTCTTCTTTCTGCTCTGCCTTCTACTCACTCAGAATAGACAGGACTTCAGGGAGGCAGGCAATGAGATAATCCCTCACCCACACTGGCTTAAGTATCTGGAGGCAGGTGAAGGATTTTCATTGAAAAATGCAAGGTGTGACCGGGCACCAGGGATGGCCACACTGAGAATGCCACACTCAGGGCAAGAAAAGAGGCAGACAATCCCCAAAGCTCGTGGCATATTCTATAATTAGAAACCAGTAACAAAAGACCTTCTGCAGTACAACTAGAAGTCAAACACAGACCCCTTTTGGCATTCCAGTCCTTGGTTCCCATCCAGGCAACACAATTTAATATACTGAGAGATTATTGAAAACCCATTTCACCATATGTGAGGTCCTTTCTAATCCCAAAGAATCAGACATATGTCCCCAGATCAATATTAATCTCAGATTTTTACCCCAAAATCACACTGTCAGCCAATCCTTAGTAAACTAACTAAAGATTTAATAATATAAGAAAAGAAGAAAGTTACAAATATTTAATAGATTTTATATATACACATATATACACAAATGATTGCAAAGTCCTTATATCAGGTTTGTATTAGTGTTGGAATAGACTGCTGTCTTGTAAAGTCTCTCTGGTAACTTTCAAAAGATTGGAAGTTCCTCAGTCCGTAATTCAAGATGCTCCTTTTTGTTGTAAATACACAGTCCAGAGAATTATAGTAGGTATGAGGCTACATGGAGAGGTTTCAGGTGTCCTTTTATGTCCTCTGCCAGGTGCATGAAAAATTACTTGCCCGAGATGGAATCTAGGGTCACATGAGCATATCACATGCCCTTACATGTTTTGCCGAATCACAGAGGAGGGTGGCCATTGGCTCCTTATCTTCAGTAAGAGCTAGCAGGGTGGGATGACCCATTTTGAGATCTGTGTGTCCTTGATGGGCCATCAATATATAGCTGTCTAGCCCTGATATAAATTCTGTCTGGTGGGTGTTACCCAGGAATACAATGCAGGTTTAAGGTACAGTACATAGCTAATATTCATAACTTCAGATACAAAGATGATATGCATATAAACAGGATAATCATATTTATCAAATCATAATTTTTCCACTGACACCTTTCATGATATACTTTGCATAAGATTTATGGAAATTGTGTAACAGTGGTAACAATGATATAAATGATCACCTTTCGTATACACAGCATCATACAAAGTTTTTCATTGTGAAATAAAAGTAATTTGTATCCTTTGCTTCCTTCTGCTGGCATTAAAAAAGGATGTGAGCGGAATTCCCATGAAGAGTTATCCTGTAAGTTCACAGTAGTTTCTATATAGAGAGAGTATGAATACATAGTTCCAAGTTCTTTTTCGGCATTTTTGCTTTTAGACGATTTTTTTTTTACTCCGTATTAAAGTAAATATCCCCCCCCAAGGATATGTCATATTGTATATTTCTATAAATTCATGCATGTAAGTTTATTTTTGTATGAAATTCCATAGGGAATTGGCTAGATGATTTCCAGTCTTTAGCTTTGATTTACAGACTTATTAAAAAAAACCTGTTTTTTGACTGCCGACTTTCTGCTGGTTCTTGTTGGGTCATTTTACACCTGTGGTAAATGTAGTTTTTTACCAGCAGATGGAGGCAGGAAACACAAACACATTTGTTATTCCTCTAGTAGAGCCATTTACCCAAGCAATCCAATTCAAGGGACTGACTATGTAATAAAGACTGCACCAAAAAAAGTGATTGAAATAATTAAAAAAAAATGTGAAAATAAAGGAGGCTGCACATAGACTGACAAGCCAGTGTCATATTGGCTCGTTTTTCTAAAATAGTCATGTACCATTGTGCTATTTTCTTTCCAGTGCCATGTCTGTAATGCAAGACGCTTCAGAAGTGTACCTACCCAATCATAAATGCTACCTGAAATTTGGCATTCTCATTTGTTCTATTAATTGTTTAATGCACGTGCCAATGTACATGTTGTGTCTAAGGCCTGGTTTACACTGAGGGGCTAAGTTACACAGCTTGAACTACATAAATAAATGTAGCTGAAGTCAATGTACTTAGACCTACTCACTGTGGTGAGTCGACTGCTGCCGCTCCCCTGTCGATGCTGCCTGCGCCTCTCGCGGCGGTGGAGTACAGGAGTCAACGGCAGAGCGCTTGGGGGTCAATTTTATGTAGACTAGACATGATAAATTTACCCCTGCTGGACTGATCACTGCCCGCTGATCCGGTGGGTAGTGTAGACATACCCTAAGGTAATAGACTGATTAAAATCAGGCCAAAGAACTGGGATCTGTGTTGTGGCTCATTTGGTTGCAAAATATAATACCTTTATTGCAGTAGTGGAGAGGGATAAATCCTGATGAAGCAACAGTGGTGGTTGTTTTTACATCTTTTCCTGATCAGGAAAGATGTATGAAGTGCTATTGCATTAATAATAAATCATGATTTTTTTCAGAAGAAATAATTTGTTGGTTAGGGCTGAATTTATTTCTTTAGGGTTTCCTTCTACTGGGTAAAATTTTCAAAAGTGCCTAAATTAGTTAGGAGTCTAAGTCAGTTTGGAAGTTATTTTTATTTGTGAAAATAAGGTTTTGTGAAAAAAGCAAAACCAATATGTATTTTATTGTTATAGTGATGGAAAAGCGTTTCTACCTTCCGAGGATTTAAAAAAAAAAAAGAAGAACTGGAAAGTTCTTTCCTGCAGTAAGGAAACTGAATCTGATAAGGCTATCTGATTCTTTTTTACCAAATTTTTGAAGAGAAATGCCCACAATTATTAGTATGACTTTTTATGCCACTGCCATTAAACAGTGTTTTTAAATTATTTATTACTTCTATTATGGCAGTGCACAGAAGCTCCACCTACGATTGTGGACCCATTTTGCTAGGTGACATACAAATACACAAATAAAGAGCTTACAATCTAGACAGAAAAAAATACGGGGTGGGGGTGGGGAGAATGGAACTCACGGATTCATAGATCTTGAGGCCAGAAGGGAAATCGTATAATCTGACTTCTTGCTTGTATATTACAGGCCATTACATTTCAACCATTTACTCCTGTATTGAGCCCAATAGCTTGTTTTGCTAAAGCAAACCATCTAGAAAGACATCCAGTCTTGTTTTGAAAGACTTCTAGAGATGGAGAATTCATCACTCCCATCGTAGTTTGTTCTTGTGATAGATCACTCACTTTGCTAAAAATATGCACCTTATTTTTAACTTGAATTTGTGTTTTTTTCTGTTTCTAGCCACAGGGTCTTGTTTATGCCTTTCTCTACTAGAATAAAGAACCCTTTAATATCTAGTATTTTCTCCCCATGCAAGTGCTTATACCCAGGGAGAAGTTTATTAAGATAAATTGGAGAATTGGTTTGAAATCAACATTATGAAATTCAGTGAAAATATGTGAAGTATTTTACTCAAGACTCAAAAGTTAAATCTGCAAAAACAAAATGGAGAATAACTGACTAGGCAACAATGTGATGCTGTTTAAAAAAAAGGCTAATATCATTCTGAGGTTTATTAGTAGGAGTGTTGTATATGAGGCATTATTGTCCCCCTTTCGCAGCACTGGTGAGGCCGCAGTACGAGTGTCATGTTCGGTTTTGGGCACGACACTTTAAGAAAGATGTGGACAAATTGGAGAGAATCTAGAGGAGAGGAACAAAAATAATGATAGCTTTAGAAAACTTATTATGTGAACAAAGATTAAAACACTTTAGTCTTGAGAAAAGAAGACTAGGTGGAGTGGAATCTAATAAGTCTTTCAATATGTTAAGGGCTGTCATAAAGCGGACTAAGATCCATAGGCGCCGACACTGTGGGCTGGAGCACTGTCATGGGGTGGGACTCACCCCTGTGGCGCCTCCTGCTGGTCATCCAGGAAATTAGTGTTTCCAGCCTCTGGAGCGCCCTCTGCAGGCCAGTGTCCTGCTTGCTGCTGGGCCTGAGTCCCTCTGGACCCTGGTGCCCCTTTCAGGCCAGGGTACTGCCCCTTGGCAATACCCCCACAGATCTGGGTCTCCCCTCCCCAGGGAACCCCCATCCTTTATCCCCACTTTGCCTCAGACTATGGCTACTGCCAGTCTTGATCTAGCCCCTGTTCACTGGGGCAGACTGCAGTGTAAATGTCACTCATCACCGGCAAGGCGGATTTGGACCTGCTGTCTCTGCCAATCCTTGGGCTGCCCCTCTGCAACCCCAGTACCCTTTCTGGCCTTTAACAAGGCCTGCAGCCTGGGGGATTTCCAGGCTGGAGCTCCCCCAGCCTTGCTCCACTTTAGGTACTCTTTCTCAGCTCCCCAGCAGCCAGGCCCTTCTCCCTCAGCCAGCTAGAGAGAGACTCTGTCTGAGCTCTTGGCCCACTGCCCTCTTATAAGGGCCAGCTGTGCCCTGAGTGGGGCTATTTCCCCAACAGCAGCCCTCCTGCAGCCTCAGCCCTCTCCCAGGGCTGATGTCAAGTCCTTCAGGGCAGGAGCGGGTGACCCCCCCGCTACAAGCACCCACAGGAAAAAAAAATAGTGGGTGCTTAGCACCCACCTCCCTCCCTTTTCCCCAATGCTTCCTGTCCACCATTGCCTCCCCCGATCAACTGTTCCCCCCCCCCCATAGCACCTCTTGCCCACCACAAACAGCTGTTCCAGGGCATGCAGGAGGCGCTGGAAGGGGTGGGGGAGGAGCGGGGATGGGGTGCTCTTGCAGAAGGGGTGGAAGAGGTAAGGCGGGAGAGAAGTGGGCGCAGGAAGAGGCAGGGGCTTGAGGGAAGGGGTCGGGCGGGGCCCGGGGCAGAGCACGGGGTTGATCATCCTGGGGCTCAGAGGAAGCTGGCGCCTGTGCTGTGATCAATTGTTCTTCATGTCCACTCAAGGTAGGACTAGAAGTGATTGACTTAATCTGAGATGCCTGATTTTGAAGAAAGGAGGAAAGGGAAATAATTAAAACATATCAACCTGATATTTAAATGTTTTTTTAATCAAATCAGTTGATACTTTTCAATAATTTTGCTTTGACTAAACACATACTCTGTTCACAGTAGCACTTACATTTTGTTCCCCATTGATGTATTTGTATAATTTTGAAAAATGTCTTATGTCCTTAATTTTGAATTGCAGTTGTTAACATTTTATATGTTCAGTATGTTTAGAATTGTTAAAACTTATGTTTGAAAATTGACTTTCAAGTTCATTCTTTTCCAGTGCACCATATGACCAAGCTGACCACAATCATATTCATGTTGCATCATCTGAAATCCTGGGGTCAACTAACGCTTGTCATTGTTTTATAAAATTCTAGGTTCTGTATTTTCGAAAAAAATACCTTTTTGTAAAAAAAGCTAATATATTGAAAAGGCTGCTGTCTTCCTTGTTCATACTGAAGAAAACACAAGAGTAATAATTACAAAATATAATTGGTAGTTCATTCCCCAGTTGCACCATCTTTCTCATAGTGATTTGTCTACAGTCTGACTTGGAGAGCTTTTTCCACTAGAAATTTTGTTCCCTACATTTGATACTGTGAATAAATGTTTGTTTTCTTTACTTTGACAGTAAAACAGGAAGAGGACGATTTTGAAGAGAAGAAATCTATTAAGAAACGAATCAAAGAACTAAAAGTCTTAGACCCGAAGATTGCACAGAATCTCTGTAAGCAGATGCTATTTTGATGACAACCAAAGCAGTTGCCATAGTTGATTTTAATGAAACTGTCTTTTGCTTTTAAAATTATTTGTATAGAACTACTCTGACGGTCTTGCTTTGATATTTTATTCAAGTGATGATTTTTTTATAATTAGTCTAAAATTCAAGCTAATTTCAATTAATACATTTTAAATGTGTGTTCATTTAGAATAATAAAAATAATCCATACTCAAGCTTTGGGCACCATCAGTTATTTAAAATTGTAAAACCAAAAATGTATTTCGGTTAGCTCTCCCTGCAGTCTGTCTCAATAGTCAACAAATTCAGACTATTCCAGGTAAGGGGATGGGAGAGTAATCCAAAGTCCAGGCCCCCTGATGAAGTATGTCCTGCCAGTTTCCTTCTTTTGGTTATATCAAGGGAGAGGGTTCTAACATTAATACAGTTAATTGCAGCTGTCACAACACAGTGTGAGGGGGAAGAGTGTGTGTGTGGTACATCTGTATCTTCATGTTATATTTGTGTAAAGCCTATAATTAGGACTAATGGGACTACATTTTTAGAAAGGAAGCTTAGGCTGAATACCAAGGAAACAGTCTCAGGAGATTGCTCAGGACTAGCTTTGTAAAGTGGAAGACATGTCACTTAAAATATCTAAACTGCACTAGATAAAATATTGGAAAATAAATGGTAAAGAACAAATTGTCAGTGGCAAGAAGCCAAGTTTGATTTTCTAATTTACTTGACTCTGTGGTGCGAATAAACGATATAGGGCCCATCTTTTTGCTCAGACATTCCCTTAACAAAGAGAGCCTTTAAATGGCTGGTAATATTTTCTTCATAATCCTTATCCAGCAATCAGCTTTCACAAACTTGATATGTTTGGCAGAATGTTGTCCTAATATGAACTCGATAAAATTAATTATAGTCAGTGTTACCAGGCTGACCTGGTAAAAGAACCTGTTTTTAATTGTGTTTGCCTTTTCAAAACTTGAGTTGTTGGGATGAATTTTCCATGCTGAGTGCCTGCCTCAGGCAAAATTTTGGAAAGCTTCAGCCCAAATTTTCTGTGGTCTACCAGCTTTGAATCATAGGTATGTATAGTAGGGCAGTCAAACAATTACAAAAAACAGTGATTAATCAGTTTTAATTGCACTGTTAAACAATAATAGAATACCAATTCAAATTTATTATAAATATTTTTGGATGTTCTACATTTTGAAATATATTGATTTCAGTTATAACACAGAATACAAACTGTGCAGTGCTCAATTTATATTTTTTATTACAAATATTTGCACTGTAAAATAGAGAGTATTTTTCAGTTCACCTCATACAAAGGACTATAATGCAATCTCTTTATTGTGAAAGTGCCACTTACAAATTTAGAATTATTATTATTTTTACACAACTGCACTCAAATATTAAACAATGTAAAAGTTTAGAGTCTACAAGTTGAAGCATGAAGGGGCATATGACTATTTAGCATATTTGGCACCTTGCAACGCCGGCTACAACAGTGCCATGTGAATGCCTGTTTTCACTTTCAAGTGACATTGTAAATAAAAAGCGGTCAACATTCTCCTGTAAATTCAAACAAACTTGTTTGTTTCAGCGATTGGCTGAACAAGAAGTAAGATTGAGTAGACTTTTATGAGGTGAATTGAAAAATATAATTTTTTGTTTCTTTTTTACAGTGCAAATATTTGTAGTAATAATATAGCTAGTACTGCATACTTTGTATTCTGTGTTGTAATCAAAATCAATATATTTGAAAATATAGAAAAACATTCAAAATATAATAAACTTAAATTAGTATTCTATTATTGTTTAACAGTGCTATTAAAAGTGCGATTAATCAGGACTATTTTTTAACCTAGTTAATTTGTTGTGTAAATCACGTTAATTAACTGTGATTAATTGACAGCTCTAATTTATAGCAGTGAAAGTATTCTGCCCCAAATTACTTTGTTTAATAACAAAGTGGAGCTAGAATTTCCGATGTCTGTGATGTGCAAGAGGGAGACATGGGCACGGAATCATAGAATTGTAGGGCTGTAAGGGATCTCTAGAGGTCATCTACTCTACCTCTCTGTGCTGAGGCAGTACCAAATGTACCTCCCACCCATCCACTGGGTGAGTAACCCTGTCAAATAAGGAAATTTAGACTGTCTTGAGATTATTTGTTCTTGACAAATCCACGTTGGCTGCTATTTATCACTCTATTTTCTTCTAGGTGCTTACAAATTGATTTGTTAAATCATTTTTACTAGTGTTTTTCTTGGTATCAATGTGAGGTTGACTGGTTTATAATTCTCCAAATTCTCTTTGTTTCCTTTTTTAAAGATAGGTACCATATTTACTCTTCTCTGGTCCTCTGGGACCTGATCTTTCATAGATAGTTGCTAACACTTCCAAGACTGGTTCAACTAGTTTATTAAGTATGCTCAGGTGAATTTCATGAGGCCTGCCTACTTGAATACATCTAATTTATCTGAATATTCTTTGTTGCTTTTCCCTATTCTGACTTGTGTTCCTTCCTCCATGTTTTTAATATTAGTTGTGTTAAGCATGCCCAGGAAGAAGATGTTAGTGATTGTATGGGGCAAAGTGGACTTGGATAAGGCTGGAAAAAGACTAATTTTCTCCTCCCCTTGTACCCTCTCACTGGGTGATGTCTTCCACTTACATGATTTCAACTATTATCTCTATGCTGACAACTCCCAAATCTTCTCCACTAGGTGTCTTCCTTCATCCAAACCTGCATTTCAGTCTGCCTTTTTTATATCTCCTGTATGCTCCATCAAGAGTTTAAATTTAATATGGCCAAAACTTGAGCACCTATTCTGTTAATCTCTGGAGCCTTTTATATGTCCCCATTTTCTGTTAATTTTCTCAATGCCACCATCCTTCCCATTACTCAAGCCCATAACTTGAGGGCCAACCTTTATTCCTCCTCCTCCTTACATCCATTTTGTATCCAAATATTGCCTGTTCCTTCTGTACAATATTTTTAAAATGCAACCTTTTCTCTGACCGGATAGCAAAACTCTCATCTGAGCTGTCAGTCTCCTGTCTTGAGTACTACAGCGTTCCCCTTTCCAAGATTTCCAACACTCATATTTCCCCACCCAGCCCACAGAAAACAGTTGCAAAGGTGTAATTTCTGGCCACATCAACTACCTCTTAGAGTAACACCACTGTCTCCCAACAACAAGCTTAAACTGTGTTCTTGCATTTAAGATGCACCCTCCTCTCTCCTTATCTGAGTAACAGCATAATCTTACCATTTGTGGTCTTTTACCTCTTACCCTTTCTCCTGTTTTGATAGCCTTTTCTTGCATAATATCTGCGACTAGATTGTAAGATATTCAGGGCACAGATCTATTGTCTTATTTTTATGGTGAGGTGCCTAGTATTCCATCTGGTGCTGTAAAATAATAATGATAATCACTAGAACAGATGAGGAAGGTTGGAGAGAAGATGTGGAATTAGGAGGGGAGTTGGTCCATGAGAAATTGCTTATTAAATACTGCGTATGAAGAAAATGTTGGACAGTTGTTATAGTACAGCAAACAAAGGCATTATTAAAGGATTGTGATTGTTTTGCAATTAGCAGTGGTTTAGAGAGAGTGCGCTCTTGCTCGCGCGCTCAAAGAACGGGGGAGGGGTGGGAGAGAGAGAGAGCTGAGATTCCTATGCAGTAAAGGGGAAACATGTAAAAATGGTCACCCAAGTACAAATAATATAGTAAATGATGAGTGACTCTCCTAGAGCAAGGACTCTTTTTGTCTCACTTGCTATGTTACTGCAGCATCTGTTGATATAGTAATTCATCTGCCGGAGGACTGGAAGAGTCAGACTAAAAATTATGAAAGCTGCAAAATCTGCATAAAAAGTTTTCTCTTATCCATATTATCATATGCTATGCTTGAGTGGCCTGTAGAATTCTACAATCCATTTAGTGTTTATTTTGTAAGTAGAGTGAAAGATCAGATTCTTACTACATCTCCATTCATTATGTATTATGTTTTTGTTCTAGCAATTTTCCTTGGTTCTTTCCGAGTGCCTTATGAGGAAATCAAAATGATGATATTGGAAGTAGATGAAACACAGCTGGCAGAGACCATGATTCAGGTATGTAAATTGACAGGCGGTTTAAATACCAATATTTCAGTGTAAGCGTCTCATTAAACAGAAACCTGTTACTGACAAAAACTCTTAACACAAATTATTCAGCTGGAAAATCATTGCTGCATAATTAGTCTCTTAGCATTTCTAGTAAGCAAACAAAACTCAATCTTTTTTACATTTGCAGAGTAGATAAATCTTATCTAAACACTTGAATTTATATTCTGCTTTAGTATTTGTTTCCTTATTACCAGCATCCAGAATGCAATTCTACTTTATGTATGTATTCAGACAGATAAACCAGTATTTAATAACTTTTTGTTTCTACCATACCTGCAAAATGTTTTTTGTGGAACACTCTGTATTACCTTCACCAGTATTGCACAAAGCTGTCACATTGTTCCTGGTCATGAACTAGGCAGAAAAAGATTTTTCTTTTCAATTAGCGCTGACATGATCTGGGATCCTACCTTCAGAAATTCCAGAAGCTGCCTATCTGTGAATGCTTCCCTGGGGTGTAATTGTACAGCACTTCACATTCCACAACATTTTATTCAAAGCAGAAAATCAATACAGTTCTATTTGGGTACAAAAGAATCTGATTCTTAATATTACTTCTATTCAAAATATTATTTAAAGAGTGATAAGTTAAAGAATCTAACTACACTCAGTGGAACATAATCAACTGATTATGCTACAAATACTCTATAGTTCTGCATGACCTAGGTTGAAAAAATATCATAATTGCATGTTACAGACAGTGTTTTGGGATGTACTATATAATAATAAATAAGTGTACAACACTGAATGTTGTAATTTTGCATACCATGTATTGTTCCTTGACTTATTGTATCAAAACACTTATTCAAGGAATAGTATTCAGTTGAACTGCAGAAGAGTTCCTTGTTCATTCATATTGTAAAGTTTCAAAAAAGTGTTCAAAGATCATGTGGTTTAAAAAAAATGTTTGGAGTTTTCTTGAACCACATGGATCCAAAACAATTAAAGTAGTTGCATGTGTTTCCTTGGGCACTTGTTTTATTGCTAGTTATTGATGTGTTTGGTGATGTGACTGCCTTCCTTGGTTTTTTTTTTTTTCTTTTAAGGTTTGCTATGTGGTAAGTCAGAATATCTCAGGATCTAGAAGTTTTTATAATAAGCTGTCAAACGTCTAAAATATTAACATATTATTTAAAATGTGTTAGAATTTATTTGAAAATTTAAAATATTGATAGACTCACAAATGTGGTCTTCTAGTCTGACCCCCTGTGTAACGTCGGCCATAGGACTTCCCTGTATTAATTCCTGCTTTAAGTCCAGTAGTTGTGCTTGAACTAGAGTACATGTTTGGGGGGCAGGGGGGAAATCCCATCTTGATTTAAAGATTTACTATGATGGAGAATCCAGCACAACCTTTTACAAGTTGTTGCAGTGATTAATTATCCTTATTGTTAAAAATGCGTGCCTTATTTAGAGTCTGAATTTGTCTAGCTTCAACTTCCACCCTTTGGTTCTTGTCATATCTTTGTTTGCTAGAGTGAAGAGCTCTCTATTATCAAATTTCTGTTCACCATGTAGGTACCCACTGCCTCCTCCATGCCAGAGTCCCTCACTGTGGAGAGGAAAGTCTCCAGCAGCAGGGAGGCATCAGGCAGTGGGACACTACATTGTTTAAAAGGAGTGTAGATGGCGAGGCATTCCATGGTGAATAGATACATACCTGGGTATACGCTCACAAGGTTCAAGAGTGTCTTTATTCACCTAAGCAGGGCTTCACCATCTACGCTATTTAGACCTGTGCTAGACGGGGGAGGGGCTAACCATGTATGTGCTCTACCCCGAAAGGACTGCACAGAATAGACATACTGATATATTGTGAATAAGTATTTCATCATCATATAACAGGACTACATCATCTGGCTTTTCTTCCAAACACAGAACAGAAATATTTATTTGAACACGTCTGACTTTTCTGTGTCATGATTAACAATTCTGCTACTGAAAAATCTCCATGTTATTGTCCTTAACATTCCTGGCCAGAGATTTCTTCTTAGGTCCTTTTGCTTCCCTTAACAATTTTCTATACTTAGCTTCTGATTTATATTGATTGTTATCAACTTTCACTTTTTTCCATTTGGGATGTGATTGTGCATGGGTGTGTTGATCTCTCTCTCTCTCTCTCTCTCTCATTTTAAATATAACAACTATACCAAAATACCTGATTAATCATAATACACAAAGTAATTACAGGATTAGAATAAAGGGAGGGGAAGTGACATACTTATCTTCAGGATCTGCATTTATCATAGACCTTTAAAAAGTCAGCCTAAATTGCTTTGATTTTTTTTTTCAGGCATTCCCTTTCTGCAGAATGCTAGTTATTTGTTAGCTGTGAGGTCAGCCATATGACTGAGCCAGGAATCAATGTTTGGTGGGGATCAACTTTTCCATTTTTGCAGGTTTAATTTTTTGGCAAGGAAAGCTACATATTTAAACCACGCCACCTTGTTACCAGCTAAACTCCAGGTATCAGGAGTATATCCAAAAATGAAACTTAAGGAGGAGGGAGGCTTTTTGCGGAATCTAGTATAATGTTCTTAAACAATTCCCAATTATCATTCTCATTATTCTGTTTAAATTCTTTCTCCCGGCTGATTTGGCTCAATTGTTTTCAGCTTTATCCTTCAGTAAAAATGTAGTATCTAAAATGTATACCATATACCAGCATTCATTGTAACTACTATGGTTGGGGGTCTGCCATTTCTCCTGAGGATGGGAGTGAGTCTGATAACTAAGTGAGGATTGAGAGACCTATCCTAAAGTTATTCTCTTCAGAAGTGTTTTTTTTTTTTTTAAGGATGTCATTTCCTTGTCATTGTGTGTTCCTTCTCCTGTCCTAAGACACTGAATTAACAGACAATACTATGATACCTCATACTGGCAGCAAGAGAGCAGAGTTGTAAACATAAATCTCACCTTCACAGGATGGTGAATCTGGCACTGGCAGTCTTTCCTCTTGGCCTCTCTTCACTGGAGGAAACCTTATTATTCCTGTGTTAATTTGGACCTCTAAAGTTGTGTTCTTCTCCTTCCACCCTTTTTCCTGCCTCTTCCTCAGCTCTGTGTGGTTACCAATATGAATCTCTTGGGTTGGGGCTGTGCATCCAGGTAATTTGTCAACCCAGATCTTGACCCATGGAAGAATGAGTGTGGAATGTCAGGCTCCATCTCACTCTTCTGATTTGGGAGCCCTAGGTTCTGAACATCCTTCTCTTTGTCTGTAGTGACAGTCAAACAGTGGTGGCTTCTGACATCTGTTAAGGAGGTACTGGCACTGCATCCCTCCTTTCAGAGGTATGCTTTTAGGTGTTTGGCTAGAACTTGCCTTCTAAAAATAGTGCTGGAGTGCTGTGAAAACATGCTTTTAGACTGGCTCAGTCAGAAACTGTTAAGGGAGAATACAGCTCCAGTTCTTTCATTTTTGAGGCCATTGCCAGAGTGTAAGGCACATTATTTTCTTAATGATATCCACCAAGTGTCCTTATTTTATTTTCAGACCCCCTCACCTCCTCCAAGCCCTCACATTCCTTTGCAGTGCTTTTTATGGAGTTGAAATGGGAAAGTGAGATGTTTCTTCCACTGCTACCGACAGTGGTGAAAAAGGTCAGACAGGATAAAACTGTTTTTCCTAACTCTATAGTCACTCCACTGCTGCTGGTTTTGAGATCTGACAGGCCTAGAAGTGAACTCTCCTGCGAACACTTCCCAAGATGCTAGACCTGCTCTCTGAAAGCCATGTGCTTTGCCATCACCTTCATCTCAGGGTAGCTGCATGATCTTTGAAGGAAGTCTTTCTGAAAGGGAGGTTTCTTGGCTGAGGTGACAGACTATCAGAACAGCAACAGAAAGCTTGTTGTTGCCTCTCTCTCATTTATTTTGATCTGGAAGATCTCTATGGCTTGATGTGACATCAAACCATTATTGCTGTCCTGTTTACTTCTGGGTGTTTTAGATTTTCTTCCATTAGTATTCAAAAAGGGACTCAGACTAGTGATTCATCAAGAGATTCCTCAGTGGGACTTGATCTACGTCCTGCAGGTTCTAATGCAACCCCCAGTTGAGCCCCTCATGCAGTTTTCTTTCCTTTAGGACAGCCATTAGTGTTCCAGCGATTTCAGACAGAAGAGTAAGTTGAACTTCTTTACGTAGTCTCTCTGACTATTTGTCAATTTTTTCCAGAAAAAGTGGGGGGGGGGGGGTTTCAGCCTTCCTTGGAATTTGTTCCCAAGGAGAGTATCTAGTTCCACCTGAACAAACCCATATCTCTTCCTCTCTTAGTCCTGGCATCTCTTTCCCCACCATCCTGAGGTCCAGAGATAGCATTTATTGAATGTTGTGTGTTCTCCACTACTTTTTTTCTTTTTCCTTCTTAACTTTAGAAAGTCAAAGCAACTGTTTGTCTATTTTGAGGGTTGCAACAGGGGCAAGACTGCAGATAAAATCACTATAGTAGAACCTCAAAGGTATGAAAACCAGACTTACGGACTGACCAGTCAGTTTGACACCACATGAAACTG